>NC_135784.1:176916927-177246927 GCF_051106095.1 Pogona vitticeps | reverse complement strand
TGGATAGGGCCAGAAGGTGTTCCAAGAAGGAGGGATGAAGGGGAAGCACTGAGCGTTGCTTGTAAGACCAAGATCAACATTTACCTGATCCTAATAAGCATTCATGTGTCTTGGGCACAATAAAGGCATACTATTAGCCATTTTTTTTTATTTTGTGGATTATGCCAATTCTTGAATTTGCCTCAATATCATTCTTGATCGGTCATTGCCAATTCAGATCTCATCAGTGTATATGTAAAGTTGGATTTCTGTGCTTATTTCTTTTGTCACTGCGAATCACTTGACATATTGGCCCGAGCCCTCATTTTGTTTGTGTAAAGTTTGCACAACTTGCTGTGGCTAATTACACCCAATTGATGAGGTGCCAAGGTATGTCTCAACCACATGCCTGAACACATATTCAGCTGCATATTGAAAATGTGCCCCGGCACCTTGTCTATTAGCTGCAGCAAATTACGCAAATCTTACACAAATATCAGTAGGATTCAACTCACTGGATCTCATTTCCACTTTTAATATCAGTTTCCTAGGTTGGAGGAATCCTTCTGAATCTCTTTGGAATGTGTGTTTGTTTTAGCCATCCGAAATAATTTGGTATCATCGGCAAACTGAACTGGTTGCCTGTAACTCCAGATCTTCCATAAACAAATCAAAAAGCACTGCCCCCCCCATTCATAGGGGATCACAATATTTACTTGCCTCCATTTTGAAAAGCTTATTTATTCCACTGTCTGTTTTTCTTGTTTGTTAACTCATTTCCAAACCACAGGAGGAAACTGACTAAAGAACAACACTGCTGTGGCTCATGAATTGAAGCTTCTGGCTGTGGAGCCAGGGACCAGGAGTTCAGTCCTTTATTGTACCTCCTGCTGTACTTTCTGGGGCTGGCTGAGATCACCCAGCGTGCGTGTGGCTGCTAGAATTACTTGGCCAGTCACTTGTGTATCTTTGGGCATGCTGCCAGAGCACCATCAAAAAGAAGGGTCTGGCAAACCACGTATGAGTACTTTATACCTAGAAAACCCTAGGAGACTTGCTATGAGTCGGAATCAACTTGACAGCACTTACTAGTTTTCACAATGGAGAAATATAAACTCGAGGATCCTCAGAGTTTGCTCACAAGTCTCTAGTGATGGATTTTGTCAAGAGCCGTGTGAAAGTGGAGGACTTCTAAAGCCCTGTTGATTTCACTGAGAGCTGCTTCAGTTTCTTAATCTGAAATCAGTGGGACATAAATGGATTTATCTTCTGGATTACACTGATAATAAACTGACTAGGGAAAGTAGGTGGCACTTTATCCCAAATACGTTCTGTTGTGGCCAGTTCAGCCACTACAGTAGTCTCGTATAGTTTTCTGTGCTGTCAGCATGTTCCAAAGAATCACACTGATTCTGCACACCTCACGTTTTTGGCTTGTGTTTCTTGAACAGCAGGCCCCATATTATTTAGCTGAAACTGGGGGGTGTTGGCGCCTTCAAAAGCACAGTGTGATATGACATAAGGTTCTACTCTTCAAAGCAGGAAGATAAAAATAAATCCCAAATCAGAGGATGATTCTGGCTTTACCCTGAGTCTTAAATCCCATAAAAGTTGTTTTTCCTTCCAAAGAAATTTCAGATTCTGAAGTTAAATCTGTGCTTTGGGTCCATTATAACAGGAATTCAGTTTGTCTGATTTTCCTTTATTTGCATAATCTAGTTGTCTGTGTCCCTAACCCTTGCAACTATTTTCTTTCCAATGCTGTACATTGGGCAGGTCGGGCCCTACCATTAGGCAGCTTCATTGTGCAGATCAGGGCACGAGTTAGCAGTGGCAACATTCAGCCATTCCCTTCACTTGGAAGCAAGATTATGGTGTGTGAGACTTTGTCCCCCTTTGCGAGGCATTCCTCTTCCACATACAGTACCCATAGCAATAGTTTCCAGCTCCTTTGGTTCTGGTCAGGATGGAACGTCACATGCCGGGGGGGGGGGAGAAATGGGGTCGCGTGTGAGAGAGGCAGAGCAGGGCTAAGGAACGTTACTTGAAGGATTGAGCTGACTTCTGGAACCAAGCTGAGGAGGCTCATTTCACACTGTTTAGCGACAGGGTCTGTGAGCTTTAGGGGAGAGATGGGGAACTCTTGGTTCCTCCATACATTTTTGACTGCAACTTTTGTCAGCCATCTGGCACAGTCATTTGCATGCAAGGGTTTCTGGGAGTTGCAGGCCAAAACATTTAGAGAGCCAAGGGTTCCAAGAGAAGCAAGGAAGGCTTCTACTAGGAAGCAGGCCTTCTCGGTGGTGGTCCCCACCCCTGTTCACTTTTGAACGGTCTGCACCAGAGATACATCAGGCCCCCTCCCTCCAGACTTTCGAGAAATTACTGTGGTATAAACGGCACAGTTTGAAGAAGCCCCTAGGGACATTCTTCCCCTCAAATAGCAGTTTGGACCAACATTCCCTCTAATTTTCCGGAGTGCTGTGCAGAGGCTTCACTTCCTGTGGACGAGATTTCCGGCCGTGACTGGAAGCAAAAGGGGTGAAAACACTGGCTTGGCTGTGTGCACCTGATGCAACACTGCGTGCCCACATGTGCCTGCATGATATAGAGCGAACGTTGGATTGGACCCATGGCTTCATTTTATTACAGAGGGTTTCACCATTATTTATTCAATTATTTAGTTACTTAGATATTTGTTGGGCTTTTAAAAATTTGTTTTCCTTTTATTTGAATGGGTGGGAGGTTTGTATGGGTTTGCTTTTGGTTTTTGTCTGTTGTTCCTGTTTTGGTGTGTGTGATCGCCCAGAGTAGTGAATTTTCTCTAAGTGGGAGGTATAAAAATTTATTAAATAAATAAATTATACCTGTGTAACGTTTAGGTGTTGATTTTTTTAAGGATGTCTCACAGTGACATATTCTTTTCCACAGGAGACTTCCTCTTAGTCTTATGGGAGGAATGGAAGAAAGATGTGGAACATAAAATTTTATTTAGCTCACAAGAGAGTTCTGTGCATAACACTAAATCCTAACTAGACATTATGTGCACACTGGCCCACTAAAACTGAACACAGAACTGTCATTAACTTGAGAGTTTGCAAGGCAACGTATAACTGAAATGCTTCACACATGGTCTCTAGATGTTTTGTTCAAAGGGCATTTTAGAGACTCCTGCGCCCACACCTTTCATCCTTTGAAGGATAGCGAACAGCTTCCATGGAACAGGAAGTGATGTCTGTAAATGGATTACTTAGAAGCAAGTTTACTCATACGGCTTCTTGACATCAGTTGTGAGTTCAAGCCAAAAGCTTGATTGTGTGTCTTTGCACTCAGCCTTACTCTCCCTCCTTCCTTTCAGGTGTTCCAGAGCCTGGAAGATCATCATCAGGAAGTTGTATCCTTCTTCCAGGAGAACGGTTTCCACGGGCTGATTGCCCATGACTCAGAGTATGCCCTGTGCAACATACCTTCGTATTACAGCTCCCATGCCC
This sequence comes from Pogona vitticeps, assembly GCF_051106095.1. NCBI lineage: Eukaryota > Metazoa > Chordata > Lepidosauria > Squamata > Agamidae > Pogona > Pogona vitticeps. The sequence continues at coordinate 177,243,457 of NC_135784.1, read as the reverse complement.
TCAAGCTGAGCTGGAATGGCAAGAACCTTACCACCAACCAATTCCTTATGCAAGAAGTGGCCAAGCAGCTGGGCCTCAAGCTGAGCAGCTTCCCTGTGTTTGCTGCCTTGCTCGGTAAGGAGGAACCCCACATCGACAAGCTAGTGGGAAAAGCGGGCAGAGGTTTAGGCCTGCTTTCCTGTTCAGAAATAAAGCTCACTGAGAAATGATGCGCAAGGCACACACACACACACACACTCTTCTACTCTCTTTTTCAGCCCAGCTTTTGTCTCACAGGGCTACGACCAGGGTGTTGAGAGGATTTGAGTTGGAAGGCATCCCAAGGATCCTCTACTCCAACCCTCTGTCAGTGCAGTAGTATAGAGGCTGAAATAAATAGCAGGAGGGAGAGTAGAGAACCCATGTGAATATGACCTTATCACATATCACTTTCTGGACCTTGATGTTAGAATGAGCTGTAGGCCTTACTGAACATTAAGGTTAATTCCATTTCCCTTTCTTCTCTAATGATGCATAGCCTTCTCAGGTTATCTCTGCCACTGAAAAAAACTTAATATTACTGATGAAATGTTAAGTGTTTTTAGAGATATTCTGTGGGCAATGATTGTCGGAACATCTCCTTTTTTCCCCCAAAAAGGAAATGAAGTGAATTGACTTGTCATGGAGATCAATGTGTCTCTTCTACAGTGTTGTTGCTAAACATTTTATTGACAGTAATGTGTGTGTGAAGGGGCACGTCCTTTCTGTTTTCACCCGATGTCAGGTAAAGGCAAGCTTGTGCTGGGAACTTCCAAAAGACTGAGGATGACTGATCTTACGAGATTCTTGAAAAAGATTTTAGTCCAGTATTCTGATGTCTATCGTGCCTACCTGTCACCTATATGGCATCTCCTATGGAGAATTAGTTTCACATTTACAGCCTGCTCCGTGTGTGATGCTATTCCAAATATGCATAACATCATGAGAGCTGGGGACTAGAAGAAGGGAGAAAGTTAGAATGCGTACTGAGACTTGAAGAAGTTTGTAATGAAAAGTTGAAAGGTCAGAAGAAGTTGCCTTTCTCTTGTATCAGAGCAGAGCTTAGTTTTTTAGACTACAGCTGTGATCATAAAGCTGAGGAATTCTGAAAGTTGTAATTAATAAACAAACAACTTTTCCAGGCTCAATCAGGGCATGATTGAGTCAGACCATTTAGACTACTCATGTCTGCTCTGACTGTGAGAAGTTCTTCAAGGTGATTTTAAACTGGGACCTTGTCCTGGTCATTGGTTCTACCCAGAATAGCAGCTGCACCCTTGGTGGCTCTGTGGAAATGTATTCAATGTCAGTCCTAGAAGGGGGTTTGAATCCCACTGTTGTTGGTTGGCAACTGTTCTAGTATCATGCCCCTCCTCACTCTCAGGGAACCACATCCTTCCGGACGAGGATCTGGCTGCCTTCCACTGGAGCCTGCTTGGACCAGACCACCCTCTGGCTTCACTTAAGGTAGTGCTCATATCCCCCTTGTCCTGTCTGGAAGGCAGCAAGACAGGAAATCCTGTCCTGAAAGGGCTACAGAGGGATCACCATTTGGGAGAGGAACTGGTTTGAGTGGTGTCTTGGGGACATGAAGTGGGGGGGGATGGGAACCAGTGCTCCAAAGTCTTTGAGATGGTGTTCTAATGGGAAGCGTGTTTCTGGAAGGTGAGGAGAGCTGTTCCTCCTGAATTCTTCAACCAGTTCTCTGGAAGGAGTGGATCCTCATTATAGAACTGATGGTGAGGACAGCAGCATTGGGACTTTGGCCTCTTTTCTCAGATCCAGGAAGATGCATGAAGAATTTAGTTTGGTTGGGAATTAGAAAACAGGGCTAAAGGAACTAGAGTTGAGATCCTTTAGGGTTTGGTTAAGTCTAGAAATGGGTGACGGGTATGTTCGGAGGGGGTGCCACCATTACAGCTTTATATGCCCAAAGGACTTCTATTAGATGTACATAGCTATAAGTAGAGGCAAAGCAGAGAAATGAACAGCGATTCACCTCGGGAAGGGGTTACTCAAGAAGGGGTTAGAGAGACATGTGACCCTCCAAATACTGCTGGAAGACAGTTTTCAATCATGACATACTATTGACTGTGCTGGGTGGAGCCAGAAGGAGTTGCAATCCAGCAGTGTCTGGAGAGCCTCAAGTTCCCTACCGCTGTTATAGACCTACAGTTCTCTAACTACTGAGAAATGCATGTTGTGGGTGGGCCCCTGCTAGAGCACCTCAGAGTTGGAAATAGGATTAATACCTGGAAGTCTAAGGCCCCAGTCTGACCCTGAGAAATAAACGTTATCCTCCATCCCTCTCACCCACCCAGTTGCAAACCTAAAGCAAAGAGGAGTTTGCAGAGAGGATGAATTTCAGTGGCAGCAAGCCTTCTATTGATGCCGGGGGCATTGCCCCTTCCCTCTTCATGATAGCTCTCTGATAATGGCACTGAATGGCAGCATACAGTATGGAGAAGGTGCTTTGCTGCATTTTGAATCTGTCTGAAATTTTGGTTAAGTTAATGTTATGCTGGCTTCAGGTGCGTGCCCACCAGCTGGTCCTGCCACCCTGCGATGTGGTCATCAAGGCTGTGTCTGAGTATGTCAGCTCCATCAAGAACCCCTCCAACCTGGACATGATAGGGAGAGATGTCTTCAAGCACTCCCAGGTAGGATGAAGTCTTTGGTGCCTCTGTGTGTGTGTGTTTGTAAGTTTTCAGGTGTCTTGAGAGGCTGGGTTATGCTGGTACCAGGCCCATTCACTTAAAACCTGGGTAGAGGGAGTCACAGGCCACATAGAGAAGGGTAGAGGGATCTGCAGGAATAACAATGGAGCACTTGTCAGACAAAAGTTCAACTTTCTTTTTGTGAATTTTCAATGTCTGCACATGTGGACTAGCTTCTGGTTCACTGCAGCCTCTGCTTTTTATCCTATACAGTAAGACTCTCATATCCACGGGATCAGTATCTGCTGATTCATTTATCCATGGTCTGAAAATAAAAAAATATTAAAAGAAACATTCCTGGAAATATACAGTACATAATGATAAAGTTACTAGAACTGGCCGCTAGAGTGAGCCAGAAACCATGCTATGTATAGCATTTGCTATTATAATAGCATTCTCTATAATCCCCATTCTTCAGTATCCATGGAGGGTGTTTGGAACCAATCCCCCATGGATATGGGGGCCCTACAGTAATACCTGAAAATCCCATAAGATTATGAGACTGTTGCCTATTAGGTGGCTGAGTTGGCCATTTGGCTATCTGCTTGTAGGTGTAGTTCCTCATTGAATGCTATATATTCCCCTGGTTGGTTGTGCTCTTTTCGAGACACGTCACTTTCTTCCTTTTTACCCTGGTTCTTTCCCAGTCCAGGACCGAAGATAAAATTGAACGTTTCAAGAAGGCTGTAGAGTATTACTCAGTGGCCACGAAGGCACCCCCTGCACCAGTGGGCCAGTCCCCGTATGTTCGTGAGTATCCTGGCGACGCTGGTCAACTTCACCTCTCTCTCAACCGTGTTTTCTCCCGCTGTCCAAGAAGGTGAGGCCTTGCCTGATACCCTACAGCGCCCTCTGCTGGGAGAGGTCAAGTCTGAACTGCTTGTCTCTAGAGTTGTCACCTCCAGACCCAGAGAGGGCTTTGATGCCATTTTAATAGATCTGTGGCTGGAAAAACTGTGTGGTGGCTTCTCCAGTGCCAGAAGCTCCACCTGTTGGACTTTTCCATATCATGTTCTATTAAAGATACTAGAGCACCTTTCCTGGCCAGGTATATATCTATATACGTACTGTATATATTTGGGCCATTCCTATAGCCTTCATTCTGCCCTCATAGTATACTGTTTTTAACCATCCATCTTCACCTTCCACTGAGGTGTGCTTAAAATGCACAGAGCAGAAGTGTGTGCTTTGGATTTCAGAACAGACAAAACATACCTGGGCTGATGTTGAACATTCATTCTTGATTAAGAACGTAAGTGGTTTGCTGGGTCAGGCAGAGATCCCCTGATCCTGCATCTTTTGCAATAAGCCCAGCAATCGAAAGAATTAGGTTATTGAAAATTGACCAGCAGTGGAATCTTATCCACTCTTTACCCTTATCCTGACCAGGGAAACCAACATGTCGTCTTTATTCCCCAAAGTTTTTTATTCTTAGACTGGAGTGGCTCAGAACCAGAGCTTGGGAACTTTCCTTTCCTGGACTATACCTTTCCTAATTGCTGGTGCCTGGAGGATACTGGGAACTGTAGTCCTGAAAGCAACTTTTCTGTGCTTTTCTGGAAGCTTGCTTTTTAAAAAACTAGTCCTTTTGCTCTTAATTCCTCCAATGTTTAGGGCTGGAAGAGAGAGAGTTTTTTTTTCCTGTCCTTCTTCCAACACTGTCTCCTGGGAGACTTGAGTAGACAGTTGGAAGATGTTGTCCCAAGTTGTGCTTCACAGAACCCCCAAGGTTCTCCAGATGTTCCTCTGTATTTTTTTGTGATGATGATGGAATTGTGGTGTTTTTTGTTTGTTTGTTTCTTAGGAAATAAGTGTTTATGAGCAACCCTTCATAATCAGTCTTTGTTCATGTGAGGCACCTCCTAGTTTTATTGGGCCTTACAGTTTATGTTATTATTTATTAATTTAATTTTTATACTGCCTATCTGGCCAATGGGTGGTTCACAACAATGACAATAAACATAAAAACATATAATCAAAATGCAATTAAATTTAATGCAATTTAATTTACCTTAAATATATGTAAAAGAATTTTCTTTCCTGGGAGTTAAAGAATGCATCTTCTTTAAGAATATTGTTTCTGGAAGTTAAAGAATGCACCTTAGCATGTCCTCTGCATTGTGCTGGGGTTTCTCTACGTGTCATTTATTTATTTATATACTTAGTTTCTGTGCCACTTGCAGTACTAAAAATCATGTGTCAAAGTGGTTTACAAACAAACTCTTTAAAACACTGAGTAGGCGACACTTAAAACAGTCAGCAGGTGAAACGTTCAAAAGCACGGGTGCAAAAACGTAATAGTCAAAGAGCACGGCCAGACCTGAAGTAGTGACTCGTTAACATTCATCCAAAATATGTTACCATGAACAAGGCTTACTGTATGAAGGGTTGTCCATCAGTTCCAAAGGCTGAAAATCCTAGAGAAATTATTTGGCTTCAGACCACAAACATAGGATAAATGTATCCACATTCGCTTACACATGCATGCGCGCGCGCACACACACACACACACACACACACACACACACACATATACCCCCATCTTGGCTGAACCAGCTTGTGCACTGGCGGGCACCCCTCCTCGGTCCGCTAAGGTTCCAGGCAAGGGCACGCGGGGGCAACAAATTTCTTGCGTGTAATGAGATGACAATTCTGTGTTTCAGTCTCAGCTTTTGGACCCAACCACTTTGGAGGGTCAGCACCTGTGAATCGCAATCCAGTAGTGCCGCTCCCTTCTGGGAAGGCCATGGTAAGTTTCCAGACTTGCCTTAGGCAGATGTTGAATTTGCTTTGATGTTTCTACCACTGCTGTGTTCATGATGTAATGTGCGGCTGACAGTATCTCCTCATTGCTCATCAGGGCGAGTTGAGGGACTGTGTTGCTTGTTACAAACCCAGTCTGGGTTTGTAACATGGAACTCCTCTGTAGGTTCTGCTGACTGAAGTGGTAAAATGCTGGATTGTGCCACTTCAGATAGCAAGTGTGTGATGGGGCGGGGAGTCACATTTTGCAGTTTTCCTCCTCCCCTACTATCCATATAACAAGCTAGCACATTCGGAGAACTTTTCCCATTAGTTTATGGCATATAAACACAAAAATGCAGTGGAAGGTGTGGCATGTTCTGTCCCATCTGCAGTCCATCTGAAGTGGTCCAGTCTAGTTCCATGGTTTCCAACCTTTTTTGAGTCATGGTCTTCTTTTATAATGGCCAAGTGACCTACGTATGTCCCCACCTGCCACGTTTGCCTAAAAAGGCATTTTAATGGGGCAAAGCCATCTCTGAAAGCAGAGGCTTCTTTCTCCTTTCTCAATGGGCCTGTTTCTCATATGTACACATACATGCTGACTTTAATATCTGGCTCCAAAAGGTCAAGGGAGAAATTGTTTAACAGGGTCTACAGATAAGGCGACACATGGACACACACCACCAGAAAACACGTTGTGACCCTTCTTCGAGATTGCGACCCCCAGGTTGGGAAACACTGGTCTAGTTGGAGACCACCCTATCTCATTTGGCCTGTCAATCAATTAGGAAGGCCAAAGTTTGTTTCTGTAGCAGGCATGAGAAATTGTGCAAATAGTAAGTCTGCTCTGATAGATCCCTGAGCACATGTGACTTTCTGAGAGCTCGATTTTGCTTTGAGTTGAGATGCAAAAACTATATTATACTTCTGTATGTGTTTGAAATTCTTGTATAGAATCTGAGTGACAGGACCTCCAGTGGGAGAAGATTCTGTGCTGCAAATCCCATTTTCTATTAAAAAGCCTTTCTATACTGTAATATACTCATCTGACTGCTGCTCTCCACTAACCCAGTGTTGTTACATTTTGACTGGCTGCACCTCTTCACGGTCTTAGAGATCTTTTCAATCACTTTCTCTCTGAGTCTGTTTTTATCTGGGGGTGCCAGGGAATGAAATTGGGGCCTTCTACGTGTAAAGCAGATGTTCTGCTACTGTGCTGTGGTCCCCTCCTGACACCTGGCTAAGGTCCATCAACCCATTTTACGCTTCTCTCTGCTTCTGTCTCCAGTTTCCACCCCCGATGGGGCCAAAGATGCAGTACCAGCCGCCTGCCCCCCACGGTGGTGTTGCCACTTCCTCGTCATATCTTCCCGGTCCTGGGTCCAATTTTTTCTTCTCTCCGCATGGCCTGACGGATGCGGCTGCTCCTTTTCATGAAGACCCTGCCTTGAAAGGGGGACACTACAACAACTGGCCGGCATCTTACGATAATTGTGCTGCCAAGTTTGCCAACCACCATCTCAGTTCCAAACCTTCTCCATCATCCGGGCCTGGCTCTTCACCCTCTTCCTCATCGGATGGAGAAGAACACAATGGAACCGGCATCAAGTGAGTGGGGTCTTCTCTCAGGTTCTGGAATGGGCAAGATGAACGCTGGGATGACAGTGGTGGTGGAGGAGCAGCCAAGTCTTGGATCTGCTAACCCCCACTCTGGGGAAGGAGAGATGCCTAGCGTGTAGCATCAAGGAGGGAGAAGAGCCAGGATTCCTAGGTTCTGATCCCTCTTTGAGGCAGAGAGGTAGGTAAGTGGAAGTGAAAGCATCCTGGGTTGACAGCGGGGGGGGTGAACAGCTGTAGCTGATCCACTGCTGGCCGCAGACTTGCCTATTACGTATGCTACATGTTTTTCAAAACAGAAAGTGATTGAAAATTCACTTCAGGTGCCCTTTCAATAAAGCAAGGTCCTGTGCCACATTTTAGCGGAAAAAATCACTGCTGGGGGTTTCCAGAAAAGTTATTTCCACTCTTTGACCGTATTTTATTTCCCTGGCAGTCAGGTGATTTGAGAGTTGATCTGGGGTCAGTAGAAACAGGAGTTGGGGGGCACCTTGAGCAACCCACAGTCTCTGTGCTTCCCAACCCTGCTTTACACCTTGTCCTGAGAAATGAAACAGGTTAGCATTTGCCTTTCATCTCCTTGCCTTAGCCATGTGTCAGAAACCGTACCTCCTCGCAAGTCTGGCTGGGAGGACCCAGGGGGCGAAAAAATGATGAACCAAGGCTGGGGGCAGGCGCCTGGGAGTACCGGCAACCCAGAGAGGAACCTGAGTGGATCTGCCGAGAACCACATCCCTTCGCTGCTCTCCATGGCAACCCGCAACCACATGGACATCACCACGCCACCTCTTCCACCAGTGGCCCCCGAAGTGCTTCGTGTGGCCGAACACAGGCATCGCCGGGGACTTATGTACCCTTTCATCTATCATGTCCTTACCAAGGTGAGAGGGGGGGAAATGGGCCTTTAACTGGCTTATGGCAGGAATTGAAGGGCCAGTGGAAAATGGCAAGAGGAGAGACAAACAGCATTTAGGACCCTAATTTTTCAACATTACAGGGTGAAATAAAAATTCCTATCTGCATTGAAGATGAATGTAACACAGAACTGCCCCCAGCTGCTGTCCTTTTTCGGGCTGCCCGGCAATACGTCTACGGTGTCCTCTTCAGTGTGGCCGAGACTCAGCGGCGGATGGAACGGCTGGCTGTGCGTAAGCGGGTCCCTGTGGAAAGTGAGTGGTTTCTTAAGTCTCCAGCAAGTGCTTGCTTATTAACTGCCATTCCTGTCATTCTTCAAAATGGAGGGCAGGCTTCCCAGAGGTCACTTGGGCAGTTGCTTGGTTACAGCTTGGCAGCAGTGGCAAGGGGTGTGCCATTCACTTTTTTTTTCCTTTTCGGACTGCCCACTCCCAGGACGGTCCAGGAATTCCCGAGGCACAATTCTGAGCGTTTTGTCCCACACGCATGTGCAGGCCTACATTTTGCTCACCTCGATCAGGGCCTGTCTCCGAGGCTGCATGGCTGTCTTGGGCCTTGATTCATGTACTCCGCCCCCAAAAAGAGGAAACTGCCGTTGGTGCTTCCTGAGAGTCCTCCTTCAGGAGGTGCCCTTTCTAGAAAGGATAACAAGACTACAGCACCCAGGAAGCTTTGTGGCAGTTTCCTTTTTTTTTTTTTTACAGTAACAACAAATGTTGCAACTTTTGTGAGGTCGCCCTTCCCTTCATTAACAAATAATCAATACATTCTTCCCAGATGTCTATAAAAGTGTACATAAATTCCTTCTTTACTTTCATATTACACCTTAGCTTAGCTCAGTGGTTTAAGTATTTGGCCGTGGAGCCACGGGTTAGGAGGTTTCTCTAACGGAACTTAAATTCATACAGTATTTATTTGATTTAATTTCACCGGAATTAAATACCATCTCCAAACTAAATTATAAAAATTTTCCTTACTCCTTACAGACATGGATTTCAATATTCTTATGTCCTGTATCTTCTCCTAACTCCCTGTATTTATTTCATCCCTCAAGTCATAATGTTGATCTTTCAACATTGTTGAGACTAAGTATTCTGTACTTATTCCAAATTAGTAATATATTTTTAAGAATATTGTTTATTTTGAATAAATGGTTTATAAATTCTTTAACCTTCTCTTGTTAGATTCTCTAAAAACAATGTTCTCGAAATTTGATCCTATTTCTAATGATTCCATATCATTTGGGGCCCTTCACTCCCATCCTTATCCTAGACATTATGGTTCACTGGACGTCGCTTAGAAGCATGTGAAGTCAGTTGTCTTTTCTTGCTGTTACTGTCTAGCATCTCGTCAATGGGATGTTTCTGAAAATGGCCGCCTGTTCAGTTACGATAATTTACAGCCCTTGAATTATCCTTCCTTGCTGAACTTGTCTCATCCTCTGAGCTACTGGGTGTTACCATATCTTGCGGCAGAGAATACTGTGTTTCAGAAATGTTCCACGTAAGGGGCACTACCTTTTTTTCAGCTGTTGTAGACCCTTAATTCTAGTGTTATCACAGAGGAGATGCCTTGCTTTGCTTTTTCCATACCGTGCGTCATTTAATATTTTATGAGTTTCATTTCTGTTCTCCGTGATCATGGCCTTTTTTTTGGTGGGAGGAATGCTAAATAAATTTAAAATAATCTCTTATCCAAGTAACCCCTCTTTGAGGTATCCACACTCCAGTCTTAACAAATGTTACATCTAAACTGTGTTCCTCTTTAGCATGTGCATTTGGGAAAGGGATGAAGCCTTGTAGTCCAATGGACTCTGTCCTTTCTTACACAGCTCATCCAGTGATCATCAAGGAATGGTCAGCATACAAAGGCAAGTCACCCCAGACTCCGGAGTTGGTCTCAGCCCTGGCCTTTCGAGAGTGGACCTGCCCCAACATCAAGAAGCTTTGGCTGGGCAAAGCAGTGGAAGACAAGAACCGCCGCATGAGAGCGTTTCTGGCCTGCATGAAATCAGACACGCCAGGCATGCTCAACCCTGCTAACGTCCCCACGCATCTGCTGCTGCTGTGTTGTGTGCTAAGGTGAGTGGGTTAGAATTGGGGAGGGATAAGAGGGAATGTAAGTGTATGTCAGCATCATTCATGGCTCCGTAGGCCAAGTGGAGTGTTTGATTTGTGACTGAGGTGTGGTGATGAGAATTTGGAGTGACATTTACTGAAGATCCTGCCACATACTCTGGAGGACAAATGGAGGGGGATGTTTGTAAATGAACCCATAAAGGTGGGGAGACTGGTCTTTTTTGAAGGCTGGAGGTTTCTCTGGTCTGTTTTATTTCATGCCATTATGTTTATATGGCGGTTCCCAATTCCATGTGGATTGGTGGTAGTGTAGGTTGAATTCCTCAGGCTTATCGGTCATTCTGAAGTATGGCTGGTGTCTTTTTTTCTGCTTCTAAACATGGTGGAGTGATTCTGGCCAGCTACTGAGGTGTGAGTACAAGATACTTTTCTAAATCAAGAAATCATGAGTGTGGAGCTCAAATTTTTGGTATTAACCAAAAAACCATGTTCATGAGCGTTCATCTTATTTCCAAGAAAACATAAGTTCAAAATTGCAACTGAAAATGCTCTAGACTCCTAACAAATGTGTAAAATCTTCACATTATTATAATTGCCACCAAGGTTTAGGAGCAGGACAGAAAATATCCTTCTGGATGCCTGTTGCTCATTCTTAGTGCATGATAGATTTTTGTTTGACATCTCCTGTCTCCTTGTTCTACTTTTTTCCCTTAAAGATATATGATACAATGGCCTGGCGGTCGGATCCTGCACAGACATGAGTTGGATGCTTTCCTGGCTCAGGCTGTGTCTGCTCAGCTGTATGAGCCAGATCAGCTTCAAGAACTGAAGGTAGGTGGTTGGGTTTGATCCCTGCAACATTTTTATTTGAATGACATCAGAAGAAGATGTGATGATCACTTAAATTAGAATGAGCAGGTTGAGAAAGAGGAACTTCCCAGTTCTGTTTTTTTCCCCCTCAGAAGATAATTCCTTGCATCCATGAGCAAGGATTCAGAGTTTTTCTGTGAGCATACGCTGTGCATGTGCCACCACTGCCCTAGTCAGCCATCAATCTGTCTCTTGCTAACACACTGATTTTTATGTTCACCAAAATGAGAGGAGGAAATCCTTGTTTGCAGCTTATTAGGCAGTTCCCTTGTAAGCACGCCTCCTGCAGGATGACAAAAGCTGCAAACTAATGGTAAACAAGGATTTCTTCCTTTCCTTTTGTGATCAATTAATGTGAACAGATCTGGGAAAACCCAGATTCCCTGGTGTGACTCCACAGCAAATGGATATGAGTGAATTTTGTGTTTCCCTCGTAATGTGGTTGCACTTTATATGAGCCATCTGCCATATAGCCACTTAAGTACTCTGTACTTTGTTTGCACCTGCTGTCTGCTTCCAGCATATAATACCAGCTACAGGTACTCTTGGAGGAATCTGATGCCCTTGACCCATTCCAGTCCGGGTTTAGGCCGCGTCACAGCATGGAGACAGCATTAGTCTCCCTGCAAGATGCCCTTTTGAGGGAGGCCGACAAGTCCTCCTTGATCTCTCAACAGCCTTTGATACTGTTGACCATGGTATCCTCCTGAGGTGGCTCTTGGAGTTGGGGATTGGTGGCCCGGCTTTGTCCTGGCTCTGGTCCTTCCTCAAGGACTGACCTCAGAGAGTGCAACTTGGAGAGATGGTGTGTACATCTTGGACTCTGAATTGTGGAGTCCCTCAGGGGTCGATCATCTCCCTATTGCTGTTTAATATCTATATGAGGCTGCTGGGGAAGGTCATCAGGAGTTTTGGAATCTTGTATCCTCAGTGTGCTGATGATGCTCAGCTCTATCTCTCCTTTCACCCTTCTGCAGTGAATGCTGTCCCATCCCTTGAGTGCTGCCTGGATGTTGTACTGGTGTGGATGATGGATAACAGACTGAGGCTGAAACTGGACAAGACGGAGGCCCTGTGGGTGGGTGCCCCTGGTGCCTGCAGTTTGAGTGCCTCCCTTTCTTTTGGGGGACTATTCTCTCTGCCAAGGATGAGGTTCGCAGTTTGGGTTATTCCTCGACCCAGTGCTATCGGTGCAGTCCCAGGTAGCATCTGTGGTCTGTTCTGCCTATTTCCATCTTAGGCAAGATCGCCCAGCTGCATCCCTACCTTGACACTGAGTCCCTCTCCATGCTGGTGATTAGACTACTGTACTGTAATGTTTTCTATGTGGGCTTACCCATGAAGCAGATACTGAAATTTTAGCAGGTCCAGAACATGACAGCTAGATTGTTGAGTGGATTAAACAGATACTTAATGAATGAATGAATGGTATGATCAGAATGATGTGAACAGAAACCTGCTGGCAGAGGACTAGATCTTTCTGGATGGTTTCACTGATGATATGAGCAGCCTGGATCTGTTGTTATGAGGCTGGAGCAAGAACCTTGGGCTTTATCCCAAACTGGCATATATTCCTTCCTATCACAGGCCTTGTGAAGGTATGATGTAAGTGCTCCTTGGGCTGGAGAGCTATTAACCAGGGCCTGAAGGACAAAGGAAGGGAGACATTGTGCCAAAGGAAAAGGCTCCTTAAGTCCAAAGTATGTTGCATGTGTTGCAGATTGAGAAACTGGATCCCAGAGGAGTTCAGCTGGCTGCTTTGTTGATGAGCGGAGTGGACACCGCTCTCTTTGCCAACGACGCTTGTGGGCAGCCTGTGCCCTGGGAGCATTGCTGTCCATGGATCTACTTTGATGGGAAGCTCTTCCAGAGTAAGCTGATCAAAGCCACACGAGAGAAGGCCCCTCTGATAGACCTCTGTGATGGACAGGTAAGTGCCAGTCCTCTTGGACAAGAGCTGATCCATAGCAGTCGGTTCTGCCGCTGACTTCCTTAGCTGGGCTGTAGCCTGTCTTTGACTGCAGTTACCATACCTACTTGTTCCCATGCCCAGCCCAGGCTCCCAGTCCTCCATCTACATACATTTCCCTCATAGAACAGGCAGTGGGATGGCACAGGACGGGATGTGGGCCTCTAAAGGAGAGAAGAACTGCTGCTGGTCCTGTATTGTGTGTTTTCCATTTTCTTCTCCGTCCAGCCCAGCACTCTTCAGTAAGCAACGGGTCTTCTCAGTCAGTGGTTGAGTAGGTAAGCAAGTCTGATAAATAGGTCAGGGTTAACCCCTCCCTTTTGAGAAGGGAAGACCAAGACAAAATTCAGTTTCCAAATTGGAAGGAGGAAATACTTTCCATTTTTGTTTTTATCTTTGTTTAAAAAAAGAGAGAGAAAGGCAGGTCTTGTTGATTCTAAGGAACAACCTACTGCAGTTCTTACTGTTTGTTTGTTTGTTTGCGTTATATACCGCCCATCTACAACGTGTCGACTCTGGGCGGTTTACATATAATATAAAAATAAACAAAGATAAAATCCAGATTAATCCAAGATGGGAAAGGAAAAAAGAAAGGGGGGGGGGAGAAGAGGAAGAAGGAGGAGGAGAGAAAAGAAAAAGAAGAAAAGGGGAGATAGGCTAGGTAATGGCTGTAGGGAAGGCCTGCCTGTATAGCCATGTCTTCAAGCTAGTCTTGAAAGGCCCTCAGTGAGGGAGCCAAGCGGATCTGAACACGTAAGTTGTTCCAAAGGCGAGGGGCCACTTCCAAGAAGGCCCGATTTCTGGTTTCTTCCCACCAGGCCTCTCTTGGTGTTAGGCCTCTCAGCCACCCAGCCTGACTGGAGCGGGTGATACGGGTAGAACTGGGCTGAAGAAGGCGCTCTGCCAGGTATCAAGGGCCTAAACCGTTAAGGGCTTTATATGTAATGGTTAACACCTTGAAATCACTGGGGAAGCAGATAGGTAGCCAGTGTAAGGCAGTGGGGGAAATATGGTGAAATCTTTTCATCCTTGTTAATAGCCTGGCCACCGTGTTCTGTTTTTAAAGTTATTTCCCCCCTTTTCTTCCATTCTCCCTCCTCCTATAATTTATCAGCCAGAAAAAAAAGGAAGAGGCATCTCTTGGGGAAAAGTAGTGGCACTTAACTATGTAGGCTTCTTGAGACCCTGGGAAAGCAAAGGTGAAAGCAGTACAAAGCCAGGAACCCGTGTACTTCGTTTCAGCGTCCTGTTTGTTTGCCACTGCAGCTAACTCCGGCTTTCTTCTTAAGGCATCTGGACCACAGGGTGGAAGTCATGGAGACTATGCTGATACAGTGGCCTCGGGGACTATGGAATGTCTTTTCCCTCATCATCCTTCTCATCAGTAATCTGGGCTGAAAGTTACCGTATTTTTCGCACTATAAGACACTTTTTTCCATAAAACGGGGGGATGGAAAGTCTGTGCGTCTTATGGAGCAAAGAAAACAGATTATTTTTTCCTGTTTTCTTCTCCTAAAAATTTGGTGTGTCTTATGGAGAGGTGCGTCTTATGGAGCGATATACTGATTGCTCTCTGAGGGCTCCATCACTTCTGATTTCCAAAACTGGGGGAGTAGAGTATGACCCCCACTGTTGAAGTTGCCAGTTCAGATGGACTTTGTCTCTCTGCAGTGTTTGTAACACCCAGGCTGGAGTGGATCTGCTTGGAGAGTGAACAGCAGGGACTCCTAGAGAATGGGCTGCTGAGAAAAGTAGTAGATATCATCTTAGCCCGGAATGGCCACCAGATTGCTGCTTGTGGGATCTGCAACCACTGGGGGTGATCCAGCAGCAATTTTTGTTGATTAAAGCCCCCTCTTCCCCTCTCGGCAGCCTCCCAAAGGGCTTCCCCAGGATAAAAGCCCCGGGGATCCTTGGAACTTAAAATGGAAGGAATCATTAAATAAATTTAAAATAAATTTTAGCAGCACAAGCTGATGATGTCATCCGTTTCTGCCACGCAAAGTTATGGCCATGAGTTTTGTAGCGTAGTTGTTAGGGTTCCTGGAGTTATTGCTGGCTGTCCGGCTGGTGGCAAGAGTGGAAGTTTGTCTTGGCCCTGCCTCCTCAGGAAGAGGAATGTGCCACAATGCCTCGCCTCTTTCCTTGACTTAAACCTCTGAGCAAACTGGTATCTGGTTATTCATATTCTTGGAAATATCCTTGATTATTTTATCCTGGGGATTTTAAAAATTGACACTTAATTTACTCAAGGACTTTTAACTCTCACTGATACAAGTGTGAGAGTTTAAACCACTTAATGTCATTTGGACCATAGCTCTCCATAACATTAGATAATAGTCAATATACTGCATTGTGTCAACGGCAGCTGTCCCTCTTGCCTCTTTATACTTAATCTTAATTCTATCTTGAATGATCAATAATTGAATAATAATATTAATAATAGTTATCAATCAATATCACAAAGATGTAGGCAAATATAGGATAGCTTTGAGTGGTACTCCCAGACCACCACCCAACTGTTGTTGTTCTTCTCTTCGTTTTGCTCTTTGGCCAGGCTGAGCAGGTGTCCAAAGTCGAGAAGATGAGGCAGAGCATCTTGGAAGGCATCAACCTCAACCGCCAGGCCCCACCACCTTTGCTCCCCCCTCCCCCCTTTGTCTCCTCCATGGCCCCACCTTTTTATCCTCTGCCTATCTACCCTCGCACGGTTGGCTCCATTCAGCCCCCAGGCCCTGGGAGGACCAGAGGCTTCACGGGTAAGTGGCTCGGTTTCCTGTTGCCTGTGCCGTATGCTTGGTTCAGAGATTTTTGTATACTGCTTTTCTGTATGTAAAAGTGCACTCAGAGTGGGTGGCATCAACAGAGTAAGAATTGACCGTAAAATTCAAAATAAATACCAGTGCCAGTGAGCACTCAAGATCCAGGTAATTGGTTTGTGGCCCAAATCTTGTTCAGTAGTTAAGCTGCTGGAAGCGGAAATGGTGTTGACTCACAGCAGCAAATTACCTCTAATTAGCTAGTCTCTGCTTGGATGCTTGGTGGTGCAGCAATCCACCCAGCTAGCACACAGTGAGAAAGCCAAGCAAGGACTTGCTATTTAGTGGCAATTAGCCATGGTGAGTTGCACCATTTCCTGGGACGTTCAGGTATGAGCGCTGGCTTAGCCACTGTGATTTCTCTAATGGTCAGAGTTTTTACTTTTTGCCCAGAGGAGGTGTTTGACCAATAAGTTCCTCATCTGAAAAGACATTAACTGCTTACACATACACTAACTAATTAACTAACTAACTAACGGCTTGGGCCCTGGATACCTGAAGGACCGCCTCCTTCCATATGAACCTACCCGGCAGTTAAGATCTAGCCAGGGGGCCCTTTTGAAAGAGCCGTCCCTCAAGGAAGTAAGAGGGACGGCTTGTAGACAAAGGGCCTTTTTGGCAGCTGCCTCCAGACTATGGAATGCCCTCCTGACTGAAATTTATCTGGCACTGACGTTGATGACATTTTGGCGTCAGGTCAAAACCTTCCTGTTCCAGAAGGCTTTCAATTGTAATAATATCAACCGTGGGTCCTGATGGCAATTTTAATTGTATTTTAATTGTTTTATCTTTTTTTTACTGTATTTTAATTGTTGTGAGCCGCCCAGAGACCTTTAGGTACTGTGAGTGGCATATAAGATAAATAAAAAAATAAGATAAAAAATAATGTGCTCATTAATTTTAAGTGCTTTGATCATTGTGATTTTAATGGTTTTATTCTGTAGTTACCTTTTGTTTTATTTTTTCCATTATAGCTTTGACTATTCTTTTTAAAGGCAGACAGAACTGAGACTAATAAAGGATAAATGAAATGTTTGTGTGTGTGTGTGTGTGTGTGTGTGTGTGTGTGTGTGTGTGTGTGTAGACCTGCACCACAGGGTGTGCACATCACACACACACACACACACACAACCTCTCTCTTTTTAACCTATAGGCTGTTCCTGTTGGACCTAGGACGCTACCGGCTCTGCTTTTGCCTCTTACCTGTCTTATTTCCTTCCTCTAGGGCTCCATCCTATCCCACCCCAGGGAGGCAAACTGGAGATTGCAGGGATGGTGGTCGGCCAGTGGGCTGGGAGCAAACCCTCCCGGGGGCAGGGCTCCTTCGGCATGCAAGTTGTGTCGGTTGGAGGCCCTGGGAAAGGGTAGGTGTCCAGTCCAAGGGAAGCCCCCTTGGCCTTCAACAGTTGCTCTCAAAAAAAGGGGCTTTCTCCTGTGTGCCCCGTCTACCTTTTATGATCTGTGGAT
Source organism: Pogona vitticeps (assembly GCF_051106095.1). Classification (NCBI taxonomy): domain Eukaryota; kingdom Metazoa; phylum Chordata; class Lepidosauria; order Squamata; family Agamidae; genus Pogona; species Pogona vitticeps. Next base: position 177,226,242 of record NC_135784.1, on the reverse strand, counting down.
TCCTCGTGGGGATGGGGAGGGGAAACAGACTTTGGATTCTGTCTCTCAGTATCCCCAAAAAAAGGGGGAGCCGGGAAGAGAAGAGGAAGGGGCATCTGATGGAAGGAGAGGGTCAGCGAGTTGAGATCCAGTGGGTCGCATTTAGAACAAGTTGCAAATTGTTCAGGGCATGCCCCACTGAATTTATTTGGACTTTCTTCTGAATAGGTATACAGTATATGATGGATAGTCCTGTAATCACCTGCAAATTAGCAAGATTTGCTCAAGTACTTATAAGCGGTCTGTCAGTTTAAAAAATAATGTTGTTTCATGTTGTCTTTTAACCAATTATCTGGTGAATCAGTTAGGTTTGAGTAAAGTTTTTGAATGATGAGAAGCAGTATGAAATAACTTTCATTTTATTAAAAAAAAAAAAACAATATCCGCAAGAAGTGGAGAAACCAAAGGGCATCTGATCTCTCAGCTGCGCTGATGCAGCGGATCCTGCTTCCTGTCCCTTCCCTGCTTTTGTAGCGAGATGGAATAACTGCTGGCCAATGACGCCTGAAGGAAAGGAGTGAAATCGCTGCCATTTCCTTAGGATTAGAACAGTGCTGGTGTGATTCTTTTGATGGCCTGTGCAGTCCAGCACATAAAATCCGCACAAATTATTAGCCCACCGTTTTTCATAATCCACCTGTCTTTGTCAACATATGGTAGCCACTGTCTTGAAATCTCATGTTTTGCTAAACTTCTCTGCCTGAAACATGAATCGTACTTGCCCGGTTGAGGAATTATTTACAAGTCTGAATCTGCACATGAGTTTGTATGATAATTCATACTTTTCCCCCCCTTTGGGAATGGTGGGATGATGAAATGATTTTCTCTCACTTTTGTTGGTGAAATGCTAAAGCCATCACACTGTTCTCTTTGTTCCTTTCTTTGTTTTTGCAGCCGTGGCCGTGATGGCTCTGGGAAAATTCCTAAAGGAAACAAGAAAGTGAACAAGCAGGTATGTAGGTACCCCCTTTGTTGCTCTTCCCTTCCCAGGATCTAACAGGTCCAGTTTTCTGCACCTCTGCTAGGCACCTCTGGCTGTGTTTGCTGTGTATTTCTGGGAATTACAATCCAAAAAGAAGACCTTCATAAGCCTTCATTCTCTAGCTGTTTTATTGCCCCATCCAGGACAGAGGTTTCAGTCCATCAAGGAGAATGAAACACTTATTTCCTGTGTCCTACAAAACGAGCCATTGCATGTAAAGAATGGCAGATGGCATGTAACAGCATCTGTGGATTGGGCGCATGGTCCCCCAGATGGAAACTAGATCTGTGGGTGTTATTTCACATTGTGGGTGGCTACAGAGAATTACCATGTTGCACATAATGTGGGTAAAAAGTCTCCTTGCTCCGCCTGGCAGGATGACACAGGTGAATTTCTAGTCCAATTTGGACATCTGTGTGGACTTTGCGTTACTGCTAATGCAAAAGCCCCTGGATAGAAACAGCTCCCTATCCCCATCTTAGAAGGTCAACTCCCCTTTTAATAAATCTGGATTCAGTACTGGTTGAAAACATTCTGCTTCTTGAGACAAAGCAGTAAATGGCAAACACACATCCCTCCTTCCTAGGACTACTCAAGCTACGTTGTCACCTAAGACAGCAACTCCCCTGGTAGAATTGAAACAGCAGCAAATTAAGTAACGGTTGCCTGCTGTTTTCTTCGCACCCAAAATCAACTGCCCTCAGTCTGCCTGGCAGTAGTTCTGCTTCCTCATTTATCCAGAGCCACCATCTTGTGTTTGGCAGGGCTCTACCGATGGACCCGCAAAGACAACAGAATTGAGCAGCAGCAGCAGCAGTAACAATAGCAGCAACAGTGGCGGCAGCGGCGGCAGTGGCAGCAACAGTAGCCCCCAGTCCCAGGTGAATGGGAACGGGGGCACCACCTCTGCAGCGGGTGAGGACCCAGCCGTTGGAGCATACCCCGCAGCCACATCACCTTGTGCCTTAACCAGAGACACTGACTCGTGCAATAACAATAGCACGTTCTTCGGGACCCTGAGCGGGGACCCTGAGCGGTGCCCGGAGAACAAGCTTCCCTTCCAGGCTCTACAGAAAGAGGAGTGAACAGGAGCCGCTGGGGCTCTGATTGGCCGGCAATTGGGGGGCAGGAGTGGGAAGAGGAGAAGTGGCAACTCCCCCCCCCCTTTGGCAGCCAGGAGTGGGGCAGGGAAGGGTTAGCAGTGGAAGCACTTTTGCAAATCCATGGAATGCCAACATTATCAAGTGCTGGTGGTCGGGACTGTACAGGGTTGAGCAGACGAAGGAGGAGTTGCTTCCCTGATAGCTCATACTGTGCGTTTTGGAGGGTTCCTACGGTGAGCTCTGATCACTAGTGGATTGCAGCATGGGTGACATGGAATGTTCAGGATGTGACCACTTCCGCTGTTTGCACTCCTGCCCTTCTTGAATTTGCCATCGTGCCAATCAGATCCATGACGGCGGCATCATTTTTTCTTCTTTTTTAAATTTATTTGAATTTGTTTTTCTTTTCCTTTTTTTTTAATTTTATAGGGGGGGGGAGTCTTTTTAAGGGGCAAGAATTCTGGGTTTTGGGAAGGGGATATTTTTAAAGGAGAAAAAAAAGCCGGCAAGGTTTTATTTTAAAATGGGGCAGATTTTTCCTGCCTGCCTTGTTCATTTCTTGCCAGCTCCCCCACCATCAGACCAAATAGCAGTATTGCTCTGAGGAATGATGGTAACGGGATGGAATAAAGTGGGGGAGGCAAATGATTTTTAAAAGAGAGAAAGAGAGAGTAGCACAGCTGTTGCAAAGCATACACCACGTGTGTATAGTGGTCAGCATGTGCATTTTATTATATATATGAAAGAGAGAGATAGAGAGAGATTATATTTATATATAACATGAATAGAGCTATATATAAATATGAACGCGGCAAACCCAGAAATGGGTTGAAATGTTCCCGGGAGATAACTTGCATTCTGAAGCGCTATGCGTTTTATGAATTAAAGACCTGCTTCCATAGTTCCCAGCACTTAGCCTTGCCAGCAAGGCGGCTGGGCTGGATGAGGCTGGTCTCCCAATACCAGACAGAAAATTTATTATCTTTCAAACAGACAAGCACTTACTGTTATGTACATTTTTCCAGGACCCTGAACCAATGGATATGGTCTTGGAGCTGGAAAGGAGGGTGTGGGTGGATTGCCAGCCAATTGAGAAGTGCCTCAGGGGTTTGTGGAGAAAAAGGCATCAGTCCTAACCCAGAGCCATCAGAGTGGTGGTGATCCTATCCTGGGATAGGATGGCTCGGGAGATCTGACACTGTTCAAGTGGCCATGGCTTCTCCTTCTCTGTAGACAGGGCTGTATGTACTCGGTCACATCAGCACAGTCTTAAGTCTGATATAGAAATTGATAGTCTAGGAATCCCAGGTTGTCATATATTTTTTAAAAAATTTTGAGTCTAGAATTCAAGTACCATTTTTAGCAATAATAATTATGGGGAAAATTTGTAACTTTCCAGTGCCCTGCACAACTCCTTTTCTTTGTCTTGCTGCTGTGTTTCCTTTGTCGTTGTGCCCCTTTGGGTTTCCTAATCTTTCTGTTCTTGGGCCGTTTCTTCCCATTCTTGCTTGGCTTGTTGCTCTGCAGTCCTTCTTAAAACACTGGAAAACAGAGATGGGCATGAACCACGGTTTGGCTGCTTGGTGTGGCACTCGCACACATGTTCTGTGGGTGCCACACACTTCCCTCCCCCACCTCCTCTGAGTTATCGCCCACTCACCCACCAGCAGCAGCATGCTTCCCTCCTTGCCTCCTCTGGGTGACTGCCCACTCAGAGACAGCACCTTGGGCTTCCCTGCCCCACCTTTTCCTCTGAGAGGGCGGCTGCCAGAGGAGGGTGGAAGAGAGATGCCAGCTACTTACTGCCAGTGTGTGGCCAATTGCCCCCAGGAGGCAGGAGAGAGAAGCGTGCGACACCTGCGGCGGACCTGTGCAGGTCGTGTCCATCTCTACTGGAAAACGTTGGATTTCAGAAGCTAAGTAAATAGTATCAAATAAGCTATAAACATGTACAAGAGGTGTGTAATAAAGCTTTTTTTTTTTAAAAAAAGGAAGAGTACATACAGCTTTGCTTATACAGAATGAGGAAAATGTGTGTTTTTAAGGTGAAGGATCAATTAACTTGAGGTGGAAGTTAGGACTACAATTTGGAATTACAGATTTGTTGGAAAGAGAATGTCAAGCCAAATTTTCAGCTCTGTCCATGCATGCGGACTTTCTGGGTATATGATGTTTAATTTCCATGATACGTAGTTCAGATTCCTAGATTGTTAAAGTGTTGGTAAAATCACTTCAAAGTGATTTGTGGCCCTCTGTCACAATTCCAGTAGCATGGGTGAAACTGGCCCTTGGAACACTATCCCTTTGTGGCTTGCCCCACCTCGTTGACCATCATCCAGATTTACAAAAGACATTTTTTTTCATAACAGTGTATCATAAATGTATGAAATTCGTTCCCACAGCATAAATGGTGATGGTCATTGCCTAATGTAGCTCCCATTGATAAAGAATTAGACAAATTCATGGCGGAAAGATTTATGAGCTGGAAAGGTCTGCTAGCCATATTAGCTGCAGGGGAGCACACAGGTAAGGCAGTATCTTCCTGCCTTTCATTTCTTGGGGAACATACGATCCCCAGTTGCTTTCTGCTTAAGACCTAGAGCAGGAGTGAAGAAGCTGTCAAGGTCTGCATTCCTTTGACTGAGGAGTTTCAGGTATTATGCTCAGATTAGGTCTGTGTGGCAGCAGTGGGCATGACTGCAACTAAAAGCAGGCAGAGATGCTCCTACTTCTGTCCTCTCCTCCACCAAGCAGGCTGCCGGGGTGGGTCGGTGGGGACAGATCCCTTTTGCCAGGGATATGATTGTCTGCAGAGGGCTTTTGAAATGAGACATGGGGCTGCGTAAGGTGCCTGCCTTTAACTTTGAGCTTGAGCTGTGTGGGTTGGGTTCCTCTGTATGCCTTCAGTGCCACCAGCAGTCTGGACTCTCAAAGTCTGAATTGTTGGGTGATGTGCAAGGAACCATCTTCCTAACTGCTAGAATTTCATAACTCAGTATAACCTAGAAATGGCTGTTTGTGACCCAAAGCTGCAGAGGAGCAAAGTGACCACTTTGTCCCAGTTATGGGTCTCTCCACAAATGCTTCATAACTAAATGTGAAATGTCCATGCTGAGGCAGGAGGAGGAACCTAGTCAAAGCTTTCAAGCTGTGGAAAAGGCTGGAATCCACTCTTCCTTTGCAGTAGTGCTGTGCTTTTGATTCATGTCAACAGGGCAAGGCAGCACGTAGTTGCATATCAGAGCTGTTTGGCTTGGGATTTTTTAGAAAACATCCTAGCTTCAACCTCAAATGGATTAAGCCAGCTATTGGGGGTGGGGTGGGAATGAACAATTTAAATGTGCCCTCCATCACAAACTGTGCTTTGGTTTAGGACTGACCTGATGATGCAGAAATATATTCACTTTATTCCCAGGGTTAAGGGAGGGAAAAGTCTTTACTGTATAAATCATCTGACATGATGATACTTCCTGTTATATACACAGAACATTGCTTAACCCCCTTGGGAATCAGATTCCTATATGGGGCTTATAACATGATTGGCATCTTTAAACGTTACCAGAGAAGAAAGATTGAACACCCTGTTCTCTTAGGGTGTTTCAGCCACTTTAATGTGACAGTATTTACTGGGGAGAAAGATAACTTCCTCCCCTTACCAGTAGCATAAGCTTTCAGGCAATGTAACCACGGCCAGTTCTGAGGTCTAACCCAGAATTAGGAAGAGACTGACCTGCTTGGGTCATTGAGTCACATCCCAGGCTTACCAACACGCATGCATAATCACTATCGTATCACACAGCCCACCAAGGCAGCTGTGTCTTGGTCTTCTGTTACATTCATTTTCTTATACTAGATTTCTAGTGCTTGAGAAACCGAATCCTTTGCTACAGGATCACCATCTTCTTTTACTGTATTTTATGTTAGCAATGCAACCAGGCGAGATATTGATTGTAAGGGATAGAAGAATGCATTTTATCTGTTTCGTTTGCAGAAATGACTGTGTCTCAGGTGCAAACTGGCACTTCCTTGGTTGTAATAGGAAAGTATCATTTCAAAGTTTGTAACCTAGTTGTGTATGAGTGGTGTGATTCTGCAGGAGTGTGGAAGAGTAATGATTGTTGCATTCGGGGCAGAAATCGTTTTCTGAATCCCAGCTTTTAAAATTTTCTATTCCAAGTGATGACAAATATATTCTTCAAAGTGTGGGCAGTGCTCGGATGAAATAGCCAATGCTCCATGGATAGCTAAGTAAGATTTTCAGTGGTAGGGTAAGACCTCTGCCTGTTCAGTGACAATTGAAACCAAGAAAAATAAGCAAAATAAGAATGTACAAATGTATCATTTGCATCCTTTATACAGGTAGCAGAATTTGACGTTTAAGATTTTAAGTTTAATTTTGTTGCCACTCAGAGAACACAAAGGCTTGGTTTCTTCTTTCGAAGCTCTGAAAAAATGAAGTTTGAACTTCATTCCAGACTCTCTTTCAAAATATCCTAGATCCTTTTTCTTTAAAATGGTAGCTGTGATATTTCAAAAGTGGATGATTGTATTCAGAATTTCTTTGCTATATGCTGAGCCAAAAAGACACCAGACATTATACAGTATATCTTTAATGGAACTTTATGGAACTGAGAGTTGGGTGGGGTCATTAATTATTGCAGAGAGATTTTAAATTGAAACCCAGTGTGGTAAAGTCAAGGATGAAAACTGCTGGCTTTATTTCTTCAGAATCAATCCAAATGACAAGACAGCCCCCTTCCATGCATCTCTTTGGACTTCTAAGTATATTTTATTTCTTTTTAAAATCACAATAGTCTTCTTGCATAATTCTAACATTCTTGCTGACTCAGCCAAATGTGAAAGAGTAGCTCTGACATACATTGCAGCCTGATTCAGCAGCCACAGAGAGAATCCATAACACGAAATTATAATTAGATTAATGCCCCCAAAATAACTTCTTGGGTCAATTTCGTCTATAATATATTGGAACTTAGTATAGACCATATTTCCAGGCCATGCTGGAAACATGTAGCATGAATAACAAGAACAGGTAGTACGTACCTGAATCCAAGACTTCAGTTGGCTTACTGCAGGAATTCCAGTTAGATCAGGGTTTTACGATTGGATCCCTCAGTTGTCCTGGATAGCTGATCTGGCTCTTCTGCCCCAGTGCAGATTTTTATGCCATTTCTAGAAGATATATGTGTTGTAAGATTCTGATATGTATCTTCCTGCAGGAGTGAGAATCTTCCCTCTGGGGAAAGTGAGGCCATTTCCCCCTTGGTATTAACACCCATGGATCAGCATTTGAGAGAACAGCAATCACAGCTGGGGTGTTTTTACGTCTTATTCCATCTCAATAGCACTAACTATAGACTTGATTGTACCCCACCTTCTAAACATTTGATCCTAATGGAATATGGTCCATTTCCATCTGCTAGATGGAGATGTTATTATGAATCATTGCTGTGCTATTAATTTTGGTGCTGAGAGTGACCTGATGTTATCTGGTGTTTCACCACCACCACCATGTGCTGTGCCTGAGCTCCAACCAGAAAGACTTCTTTCATGGCAAAAATATATTATTGAGTTCCATTTGCTTCCTTTTAGATAAAGGAAGGGTCCTCCTTTGGTATGAATTCAAACAGGAATACAACCAGTCCTAACTTACTGTACAGTGGTGCTTCGCATAACGATTTTAATTGGTTCCAAAAAAAAAAAGTTATGTGAAACATCCTTATGCGAAACACCATTTTCCATAGGAATGCATTGGAAACCGGTTAATCCGTTCCAATAGGCACGGATTGCCGTCCTTAAGCGAAAAAACCCATAGGAAACATCGTTAAACGATACAATGTTTCCTCCATTGGAATGTATTGAAGCTGACTCAATACATTTCAATGGCTTTGCGAAGTCAATTTTTGCAAAATTAAGTGTGTCATAAAAGGGTCAAAAATGGTTTTAAATGCTTGGATTAGCTTCTGCACCCTCTAAAACGGATGCAAAAGTTAATTTGGCTTTGATCTGACTTTTCGTTAATTTATGGTGAATTTTTTTCCCCCAACTTTTGACAGCTGTCAAAATCTGACAGCTCCATTATTTCCTATGGGGGAAGAAAAAATTCACAAAAAATTAACGAAGACTCAGCAACTGTTCTAAATGCTTGGGTTCGTTAGAGGACCCCCTAAGTCGTGTGCAAACCTGATTTGGCTTTGATTTGAACTTTCGTTAATTTATGGTGAATTGTTTTCTCCCCCATAGGAAAGCATGGAGCTGTCAGATTTTGACAGGTCCATTGGTTCCTATGGGCCGAAAAAAAAAATTCACCATAAATTAACGAAAAGTCAGATCAAAGCCAAATCAGGTTTGCACATGACTTAGGGGGTCCTCTAACGAATCCAAGCATTTAGAACCGTTTTTGACCCTTCTAAGACACTTTTTAAATTGAAAAAAGAAACATCGTTAAGTGAAGCAGGGGACCTAAAATTGCATTCGTTATGCGAAGCATGGTCCCAAACTTCGCTAAGCGAAAATCACCCATAGGAAACATCGTTATACGGTGCATATTATTTTCTAAAAAAACACATCGTTATGCGAATTCATCGCTAAACGAGGCAATCGTTAAGCGAGGCACCACTGTACTAGGTTCCGTTTCTGGATTCTCAGTATATTTCTGGAAATCCAGCCTACTTCATTAGCACTTAATCCATACAGTTTTACATATGGATTTTGGCCTGCTTTCTTCATAGTTTTGTGACTCTGGGGAGGGGGGCTTGAAAACCAACCTACCAACCAATATTACCTGTATATCTCTTACAAGTCTTTCTTCCCATCCTGAGGGAATAAGACAGGATATGACTGGTTAGCGGATCTCAAGCCATGGGCACCAGTCGGTTTAGCCAGACCGTTCTGATAAATACAAAAGTCCCAGTATACTTGCAACATATATACAGACATACACACTAGAAAAGGCTAGAGGGCAGCTTTTAAACCCATTTCTGGTGTGGTTTAGAACTTCACCTTTTCTTGCATTCAGAAGCAAACAAGTGAACCCTTAGATCCCTGGGGGAAAGTCACAGACAAATGTTATGACAGGGACTTGAATTCTTGTGGAGGGGAATGGGGGTATCCCAATCCACAGATAATATATGTATACACTAGAGCCTGTGAAGAGGACACAGTGCCACTGAGTAGCCAATTAGGGCAAAGAACCACCATTTCCCCCCTCATCAACTGTAAAAGTAACCTAGGCTGCAAATCCAGAGCATGCTTACTTGATTGTAAGCCCCATTAAAATACTGGTGCTTGCTCTTAAGTAAACATGGTTAGGATCAAGCTGCAAGAATCCTAAGCAAACTACAATGTGTTCTCTTTTAAATTTTTTTTATTCTAGTTAGCAGCATTTTAACTACCAAGGTTGAATCATTATAGTAGCTAACTTACCTGACATGTATTTTGCTAAATATGCATGTTCTTCTATTTTCAAATTTTCTTTCTTCCCACCCACCCTCACCTACAATCTCCTTTGTTCTCACTTTATATTGTGATTTTTGTTCCTCTTTCTTGGGAGTCCATTTTTTAGTGTTTAAAAGGAACTAAATGAACACACACCTTGTTATAAATCTTTCCATCTTCAGTTGTTATTTACTGCTCATTGCTTAAAGTCAGACACTGTTGCTCAGTTTCTAGTTATTTTTTAAGATTAGATTTTTTTTCCTTTTCATTTTTAAAACACCAACTCCCTCATCCCCACATGCACCTTATCTGTCTATAATATTGCCCTTTCAGATGGGATGTACACTTTTTCTGACTGTAACCATTGCTCTTGTATTTTGGTAGATGCTTTGTTGATAGTAACTAAATGCCTAGTAAGATTTTAAAAGTAAAAACTTCAATCTCAGTTGTTACTTAAAGCCAATCTTTCCCCTCACACACCCTCCTCAAGTAATCTTGACGTTGCATTTTTACCATATACTATATATATATCTATATCTCCCCACCACAACCTTTTAAAAATGTTTAGCCTAAGATTTTAGCTTTAAGGAGAAAAACATACAAACCAATCTTTTGCCGAACAGTAAATCTGATTTTATTTTTCTTGTTAGTGATCCCCTGTCAATTGCAAGCTCATGCTTATATGGGAAGGTGATGATAAATTCATTATTTCCTTCTTTGGTTCTTAAAAGCATTCTCCTCCCCCCCCTTCTATGCTATTAACACCTGTTCTTAGTGGATGGATAAATGTTATCTTTACTACCCCACCCCAACCTTGATAATCAAATCCCCATCTCCCCAATACTCGCACCCCACAACAAGCTCCATAGGTTGTTGGGTTTTTTAATCAGTGTAAGTTTGGACAGGTTGCTCTAAATCAGGGGAAATTCGCAGTAGGTTTGCAATCAGAAAGCTTGGGTGTCTTTTGGGAATGTTTTTTGCTGGTGGAACCTTGGCACGTTGTTCATCTATTGATGATGGAGAGAGACTTACAGTGCTTAATAAAGTCTATTCTTTTAGTAAAAAAGAGTGATGTTTCTTATTTTTGTGTGGATGTATGTCACGTTATAGATATTGAAACAGAAGAGAATCTTTGCATTCCAAACTATACATATTCTGCTTCTTGACAGATATTCAGGAGAAAATGGTATTGGATGATGAATTCAGATTCATTAAAATCAGACTTCCTAGCCATCACAGGTAAAGGTATCTAGTTAGATTTCAGAGTCCAGAGCTGGGTAGCTACAGAGGCTACTAGAACGTACAGATCATAGTTTCAATTATATTATTCCCTATGAAGCAGAATAAATCTCATGGAATATATACATTTTAAATATGCTTGATTAACAGTACAGTACTAGGTTGCATCCAAATTTAGCTCTGCTTAGGAGACCTGAAATTAGTAGGACTCAGCCATAGCTAAGTGTGCAATTAGTTTCAGGGGGTTTGCTCCAAGCATGGCAAATCTGAATCCAGTGTTTTAGATCTTGTGAGCCAGAGGTCTTAGCCTGCTGTTCTACAAAGCATACAAATAAGCCTGTCAGCAGAAAAAAAAGTCTGCCATAATTAATTAAGTTCTTTATTTATTTGATTTATATATCATCCCATGAGTGCAAGCACTACTCTGGGTAGTTTACAAGTTAAAGTTAAACCCACAAAACCCACATAACAAATTACATTCTGTTAACCCTGAATTTTCCTGTTCCCCTAACAAGTCAACAATATGGCAATTTAACCATATAGGGCTAAAATTAAGAAGTTTGAAATTTATGGCCCGTCTCCAACAAGAATCAGGCAATCTGCCCACGCCACTCCCATTTTCCTGCCGTTTTGAAACTTGTTTTAAAGAGATGGGCCATAAATTCCAAACTGCTCCGTAGCTAGGAAACTGCATTATCACCATCTAAGAAGAAGCGAACGTGGCACCTCAACACCATCAGCTCTGGGTATTTGAGACATCAATAACAGTATATAAGTTTGGAACTACCCACAAGAACTTGACGCACAGCCTTAAAGAAGGCGTTTCATCATCGAAAGCTCGTTGTCTTTTGTTTTTCCGGTGTTTCTTTTCTGTTACATATTTTTAAGGGTCGGTTCAAGGTGTCCCCCTCTTCCAGCCTCTTGAAACTCATTCGCCATCGATCGGTTTCAACTCGGGAGCCTTAAGAAGGGCGGCGCTCCGTCTAAAAGGCAGGAACGTCCATTTAGACGTAAAAGAGCGGAACCTATCAATCCCGTTTATTTCCCCGCAGAAAACCCATTGGCGCCCAACGGCTTTTCCGCCCGGATCAGGGCCCAGGGCGGCCGGCCTCTCTTCTCACTCCTTGCGCCTGTTGAGGGAAAAAAAACAACCACCACCTCGCCTCGGATTGGCTGAGCGCGCCCTCGCCCTGCCCTCGCCCTGCCGCTTTCAAGATGGCGGCTCTTGTTCTGGGTCTGGATCCCGCGGCGTCCTTTTTTTTTCAACCAGAGCCACTCTCACCCATGAAGGTAGAAGGTGCCCAGCCTGAGGAAGTGGGATTTGTCTCCCCGGAACCTTACTATGCGTTTGATATTATTTATTTTTTTTTAAGTGGATATCAATAAAGGCGTCCGTCCTGTATTTGTGTACTCTCAATATGGCGGCCCAGTTGCCCCGTCACGTCCACGCTGGCGTCGACGCCCAGGGAAGACCGAAAGCTCCGCGATCTCCAGGAGCCGCGACGCCAAGTAAAAGTGGTTGCCTTTCAAGGCGCCCCAAGAGCCTTTGCGGTTCAGCGGAGGACACCTCCGCGACTTTATTTTCCCGGCCCTTAGAAGTAGAAAGCTAAGGCAAGAGCCAACCGGAAAAACTGTACTAATATTCAGTGCACACACCACTCTTCCCCTTGTACGTCTATAACTCCCCCACCGTAGAGCTAGAAATAACAAACAATGAAGAGTTCAACGGGTCAAGTTATACCCAAAATGTGCATTCTTCGCCCGATCAAAAGATACGTTCTGTTTACTCCCCCCCTGCCCCCATCCAAACTATTATGACACTTCCAAGATGGGCGGAACTTCCTGGATCTATATAGGTAGAAAAGTTTGGACTCACTCGGCAAGCCCGTCTCTTTTTTTTCAGGATCTGCAGCCTAACAGGCGAAAAGAAGGGATAAAGATACAGTATCTCCATGGAGCGCTAGCTGTCAGACCCACCGCTGACTTTGGGTCAAGATACCATTTACTGCAGCAGTGGAAACGGTATTAAAATAAAAAGTATTTTTCCTGCTAAATTACGTTCTGCCCGGTATCCTTTATTCACTTGCTTACAGTCATCTACTACTTATGGAGACCTTACGACTAAGAGATCACCAGCACATCCTGTCCTCAACAGTCCTGCTCAGCATTTGCAAACGCAAGCCTGTGGGTGCTTCTAAGGAGTCAGTCCATTTCATATGTGGTCTTCCTCTTTTCCAGCTGCCTTCAACCTATCCCAGCATGATTGTCCTTTCCAAAGAACCTTGCCTTCCCATGATGTGTCCAAAGTACAGAAGCCTCACTTTCAACATTTTTGCCTCCAGAAATAGTTCAGGCTTGATGTACTCTAGACCAGTGGTTCTTAACGTGGGCGATAATGCCCCCCAGGGGGCGATTTCATTTTTCAGGGGGGCGGTAGAACGAAAAGGGGCGGTGTGGGGGCGCTGGAGCAGAAGGGGGGCGGTAGGGGGGCGCTGGAGCAAGCCAAACCTGTGAAGATGGCTGCAGCCTTTTTACAGTGTGCATGAATATATACTTTCCTCCAATTTTAATTTAGTTTCAGAATTTTTTAAAAAAAATTTTAGTTCCTGCATTTGTTTTTATGCCCTTTTTATATTTCTTTTTGCGTCTTAAAATTCACTTGCAACTAAATCATTAAATGTTACTTTTTGGGGGGCATTTCATTTTCTTGGAATTTGATTTTGTTTTCAGGGGTCATTGGATTTAAGTGTCTTAAATAAATAAATAAATAAATAAATAAATAAATAAATAAATAAATAAATAAATAAATAAATAAATCAATCAATCAATCACCACGGGGAGGGGGGCGATGATAACTTCCTCAATGGCTCAAGGGGGCGTTTCTTTCAAAAAGGTTAAGAACCACTGCTCTAGACCCACTTGCTTATCTTTCTGGCAGTGCAGGCTGTCTGCAAAGTTCTCCTCCAGGACCACATTTCAAACAAATATTTTTTCCCCATCAGCTTTCTTTACTGTCCAGCTTTCAGACCCATACATAATTATCAGGAATATAAGAGTGTGAATGATCTTGGCCTTTGTCTCCAGTGACATATTCTTACACACTACGATCTTTTCAAGTTCCTAGTTCACTGCTGCCCTTCTGAACCTCAGTCTTGTTCTGATTTCTTGGCTGCAGTCTCCATTTAGATTGATGACTGAGCCAAGGCATACAACATATTTAACCATTTAAATTTTTTCATTGTCAAAGTTATGTAGTTCTTTTGTTTTTAGTCTTCTTGATGTTCAACTGCAGTCCTGCTTTGGTACTTTCTTCTTCCACTTTCCATAAAAGTTGTTTTAAGTTATTGCTGCTTTCTGTCAGTAAGATAGCGTCACCTGCATATCTTAAATTATTGATGTTCCTTCCATCAATTTTCACTCTTCCATCTGAATCTAATCCCACTTTCCATATACAGTAATACATTCTGCATATAGATTCTACTGATCAGGGGATAAAACGCACCCTTGTCTGACAGTTTGGTTATAGGAAATCATTATGTCCCTCCATATTCAGTCCTAACAGCAGCTTTTTGTCTACAAGTTACACATCAGGACAATTAAGTACCGAGGCACACCCATTTCTTTCAGAACAATCTATAGTGTTTCATGATCCACATAGTCAAATGTTTTGCTGTGGTCTACAAAGCATAGACTGATCTTCTGAAATTCTTTGGTATTCTCTAGTAGTGAACAGATATTTGCAATATGGTCTCATATGCAGAATCCAGTTTGAACACCAGGCATTTCTCACTCCATATAAGGTGCTGCAACACAATGAGCATCCCTTTGCTTGCACGGGAAATTAGAGTAATGGTCTTATAGTTACTGCACTCCTTGGCATCTCCTTTCTTGGGGACTGGAACCTATATTGAGTGTTTCCAGACTGTGGATTATTTGTTGGCATACTCTTGTTAGGATTTTGACACACACAGTCTCTGTGGCTTGAAATTTTCCACTCAGCATCCCATTTAACCCTGCTGGTTTATTTCTTTCTAGCGTTTTCAGATTAGCTCTCACTTCACTTTCTAGAACTGCAGATTCTTCATCATAGAATTCCTCTTCAAAGGAGTCTGCCATCCTTTAATCTCTTATGCACAGGTCTTTAGTACAGTATACTGTACTATTTCACCTTCCCTTTATTTTCTCTTGGTCAGATAGTGTGCTTCCCTGTTGGTCATTCAGTACTTCTAATCTGCACTTAAATTTATTATTCTTATTATTCTTTAGATCTTCTGGAAAAGATCTGTTTTTATCTCTTTTGTTGTTCTCCTCTATTTCTTTGCATTGATAGTTGTACTAGTTCTCTTTGTATTGATGGGATAGTCATTGAAAAATTGCATTCAGGATTCTAACCCTATTTCTGTCACTTTTATTTTTGCTCCTCGCCTGTCTGACAATTCAAAGCGTTTCTTCCATCATCCATCTAGGGGTTTTTTTCCACTACAGGAATTGTATTTGCATTTCTACTTAATAATATCTCTGGCTTACATTCATGGTTCTTTTGGTTCACGGTTGGTTGTGTTTAGTAATGAAAATCTGTTATGTGGACTTTACATTAATGAGGAATGTTTAAATTATATTTTGGTGCTACAATCTACTATTTTCATCTTTATCAGTGCCACAGTCTGCTCTTGCTCCTGTTTTGGCAGAGAGAATTCAGTTTTTCCATCTCCTGTTGCCAGTTACATAGTCCATTTGATTTCTATATTGACTGTCTGGTGATATTCACATTTCCAGCTCTCTCTTAGCTTGTTTGAAGCAAGTATTTGTAATAAATAGATTGTTGGCAGGACTCTATGCCCTGCTCATTTCTGTCTCCTAGGCTGAACTTTTCAGCAACACTTGGCTCTTCTTTGTTCCCTACTTTTGTGTTCCAGTCAGCTATGATTATAAGCATGTGCTGTTTTGCTATGCACTCAATTTCCTCTTCGATGTTTGCATAAAAGCTTTCAATTTCATTTTCTTCAGAATTTGTAGTTGGAGCATAGGCTTGAATGATTGTTATTTTAGGTTTTCTATGGTGTCTGAATATCGTTCAGTCAAATCTTTCATTATAGGCCCTAACTGTCTGTGCTACATCTTGCCTCAGTATTAAAGAAACCCTGTTTCTTCTGAGTTTGTCATTTCCAGAGTAGCATACTTTGTACTTGCCTGACTGAAAATACCCCACTCTAGTCCATTTTAGTTCAATGACACCAAGCACAGCAATGTTTATACATTAAATTTCTTAACTGTTTCTAGTTTACCTTGATTCATATTACTTGTGTTCCATAGTCCAATTGTCTTGTACAGCATCAAAATTTCGTTTCACACTTCTCCACATATCAGTCACTAGATATCCTTTCAACTTTAATATAATTGCATTAGTGAGCATGCTATTCATATTTGTCCTTTACTCTTCCCCAGTAGCTGACTGAGTTTTTTCTATCCTGGGAGTCTCATCTTCCAGCACTCTCTCATTTCATTTTGGACTGTCTCATTATAGGGTATTCACGATAAGGAAATATAAGCAGGCATTTACAATTGCCACCTTTTGTGCAATACTAAAATTAGTTTGCTTGAGTGTTACTGCCAGTCACCTTCAGCTACAGCTGCTGCCTAGTAGATGCAGTTGCTGTCAGAGGACCACCACAAGCTATCTGTGGCACTAACACAATGACTTAAGAGATTAGCTTTGTGTGTAAAAGTGTATATTAAAAAAGAGCTCTACTCTGTTTACTGGAAATCCAAATTAATCCTTAATGGAATCTTAGATGGAGAGGAGTGATCACTCCAACAATTTCCACTGCAGTTTCTGAAACTCTATTTAGCCACTGCAATAAAAGAAAGCTGACAGGAAAAATATGATGTTGTGGGAAAAGCAGAAAGACAAAAGAGTATTATATCAAACCGGAGAATAACAACAACAACAAAAAAAGAATAACTGAAAAGAAAAACAGGAAATACAAAATATCAATGGGAAATTTAAATCTAGATGAGGGGGTCTAAAGATCAAGAGGGAAACATATTATCCTATCGGGATAAAATAAATACAAGATGGAAACAGTTGTACTGTATTTTCAAGAATATGACGGGGAGAAAAAGTGGTTTTCTTGTTTTTAATTCGGAGGAAGCCCCGCTGAGCACAGTTGGACTCCCTTCCGACATAATACGGATATTCGACCTGGAGTGGGGTGAAGCTGCAGCCAGCTACAGTCTCGAATTTCTCTCTTATTTCGACCGTGGGCTTTTGTTCCGAGGGCAAGAGGGAAATGACGTAAAGTCAGCCCTTTCTGGGGAAAAAAATCGTATTGTATGGTCAGGTCTACCCTTTGTGAAGCTCTGTGTTTTTAGCCCGAGAAGGTTGCGCCAGCTCCGATCCTTCCCTCCCCAAGATGGCCGCCCAGTTAGGGCTACAAGGATCCTTTGCCTTCGCCGAACCTCCCCCCCTCAAGATGGCGCCCTCGATGTCCCACAGCGTGCCTTCCCTAAGATGGCAGACAGCCCCGCCTCTCTTCTCTTCCCCTCCCTTCCCTTGTTTTGAATAAACTTTATTGAGAAGCCGGAGGGAAAGCAGGATCTTGGGCCTCGTTGAGGCCTTTGCCGTCGCAGGAAGCCTTAAAAAGGAACCGTTTCCTGTCTCTCTCTCTCTCTCTCCCACCCACCCCGCTTCGAAGGCCTCGATCCTCGCGCTGGAGTAGATGCTTCCCCCGTGGAAAAGGTTCCGGGATCTGGCGTACGAATCAGCAGAGTCTCGCGTCTGGTTTAAGGCCTAAGAAGAGAGGCGAGGAGCGCTCCGTTCCGGAAGAAGGAGAGCCGCGATGCAGGACTTCTCCTGGGAGTAAAGGGAAACTTGGCTGGGAATTGAGGGGCTTGGGAAGCCGACGCCGCCTTTCAGAGAGAAGCAAAAGCGAAGGTGCCTCGGGAGGGCGAGAGAGGCTGCAACGCTCCTTTGTGAGGCGTGAGGAAAAGCTGCGGATCTCTCTCCTGGGCGAGAAGTTTGAGAGTCTCCCGTTTCCGAGGGAAGCTCCCCCCGAATCTGAGGAGGGCATCCCAGGAAGATAAAGATAACTGGAAGGGCGAACGGCTGCCAACTTGAGGGGTGGGAGGGATGCGGAGAGTCGGGAAGTATGATTTTGAGGGCTTCAGATTCTTGCGGGGGGGGACCCCATAAAACTTTAGGTTGAAGTAGTGGGTTCAAGAGACGCCTTGTGAGGGGATACACCCGTTGTTTCTGGGCATGCAAGAAAGGCAAAGCTGACTTTGAAAGGGAGTGGATGATATATTTTAAGAAACACACACACCCTCCATTAGAGGGGGGGAAGGCCGGTTTTTCTTCGGACTTCAGCATGACCAGCTTCTCCAGCTTGGCGTAGCAGATCGGCGGAGGTTGCCTGGTTCCTGGGAATCTTCCTTCTTGGCGTGAACGCGGAGCAGCCACCGCCATGGCCTCCGTCCCCGTGTATTGTCTCTGCCGCCTGCCCTACGATGTCACTCGCTTCATGATCGAGTGCGATGTCTGTCAGGACTGGTTTCATGGCAGGTAAGAAACGAGGGCTGAGTGGGGACTGGTAGCGAGGAGCAGTAGTAACAAACCCATTATTATTATTATTATTATTGTTGTTATTATTATTATTATTATTATTATTATTATTATTATTATTATTATTATTATTATTATTATTATTATTATTGAAAGGGGGGAGTTTTTAACTTGGGAGCCCTAGCTGTGCAAATATATAAAATATGACAATATTTTTTGAAGGACAGTGGGCAAAAAAGTTGCACAACTGTGTCAGACCGAGGTTTAGCTAATCCTGCCTATGCTGTTTGCAAAAGTGTCCAGATATTTTCCTTTCCCTCCATAAGTGGGACTTTGTTTTCCTGTTTTTGCTTGACCTTAGTGGCGAACATTTGGTTATATACTGTGTCTGCACATGGTACTTTGAAGATGATTGCCAGGAATGGATTTTGCAGACTACAGCATGGATTTAAAGAAGTATGAATCCAGCAATATACTTCCAGTGCTTGCCTGCAAAATAATTAACATTCCTTAAGCAAGGCGACCTAAGCCTCCTATTGCTGTGGCAACTAAGGGGGAGGAGGGGACCTTTGACTCTTTGAATCTTTTTGATTACAGCGCTCATAACCCCTTACCATTGGCTTGGGACTTCTGGGAATTGCAGTTCAAAATATCTGGCAGGCAAAGGGTTACCTGCTTTTGTCCTACTGAATGCAGAAGGCTGAGCAGCAGTAGATGTTATAGAAATGCAGCACATAAAAGCTATCCTGTTTTCATTTTGTCTTTTCAACCCCACATAACCTCCACCTGCACATTTATAGAGTGTGTTTTTACATTCTGGAGCATGTGACCCTAAAATGAATCAGTACCGTGCCAGGACATGAATTCATGCAGCCGTGCAAAGCCTACTGAGCTACATATTTCCCCCCCCGCCCTTTTAAAACTAGGCTTTAAAATGGGCAAACACAGTTCCAGTTCCAGACCGCAGGGTGATACCTCTTCTTGAGTCAAAAGCAGGACCATGGGGAAATTTTTTGTACCACCGGGTTATCAAGAGGTATGCTGGGTTTATAGATTACCAAGTTAGGCTGGATCAAAGAAGGAAACTATCTAGCATAGTGTTGTGTGCAGTGATGCTCCAAAATGTCAAGCAGATATTTTCCCTAGCTCTTGTACCTGCCCTTGAGATGGACACGTGGAACATACGAAGTGGGTGAGCTCTGATTTGAGTGGTAGTTCATGTGATTCAGAGTCACAAGAAGATGGACTCTTGTGCAGTGCTGGGTAATTGTGAGAAGAGTCTCTGGGTTGTGTCTTGTTGTCAAGAACTGTTGCTTCTGTTTGTGGGAAGTACATGACTGTGTCCTTCTTTCTGCAAGCTGTGTTGGAGTGGAAGAGGATGCGGCAGCTGACATTGACTTGTATCACTGCCCCAACTGCCAACTTCTTCATGGACCATCTGTCAGTAAGTTCTGCTCCTGCTGGGCTTTGGTAATGGGATATAAGCAAGTATGCTAGTTCCTGCATGGCCTCTATTGGGGAACAAGTCACAAAATCCATAGTGTTGTTCAGATCCCCGTGATCAAGTGCTACTGCTGGATTGAAAAAAATGCGGGTGTAGAGATAAATTTCATACTTTCTGTCTGCTGAACTTTAGCCATTCTCAGCCTCTTTTTTTGGCCACAGCCATAAACAATATAAAAGAAATATAGACTGAATCAAGGTCACATAGCGAACCTTATAAGACGATACATGAAGAATTGTTTCCAGTCTGTGCCCCCCTTCAAATGTGCCAGCCCCCCCCAGGAGCCATATGGCCCCCATTGAGAATGGCTCTGCTAAAAGATGTGTAGTGAGGTTTGGGACTTGGGCTTCCAGCTACTGCCTACTCATTCTGTACTATACTGTTCCACTATTTGGTCATTAGCCCTTATTTCATCTAGTGCATTTGAATGACATTTTTTTTTGTTTTAATTCTCTTCCCTTCTCCCCCAAACCCACCTGCTGCCACTTAGTGAAACGGCGCCGGGGGAACCCAAAGCAGCCTGATGCGTCTGTGAATAAAGAGGTTGGCAAGACAGTGAAGACTGGCAGTAGTCAGTTCATCAAGGAACTTCGCAGCAGGACGTTTCCTAGGTAGGGTCATGTTTGATGGTTTCTGGGACACTTGGAAGAGAAGCAAAGAGTCGTGCCAAAAACCATGATGCAGGGGAGCTGGGCTTCCAAGAGAGTAAAGCCATTGCTCTGGGAGGCCAAGAATCTAGTACTTCTGGTTGGAACATTTTTATTCTACATTTGCCTGCTCAGAAGAAAGTCTTATGTCTGAGATTTTGCTTCCTTTGGCTGTTAAACCAGGGTGAACTTCTAGTTGATACAGTTGCAATATTAGGGCGTTTTTTGAGACCTTGGTAGATAGCCATGGAATCTTCTGTTGTCTCTCTCCCTTGTAGCCTGTAGATAGAACAAATCCTTCCTTCCCACACTTTAACCGTGACCTGTATATAGTATTGGCATCTTGTGTTGCTGAGTTAAAACACGTTAACCGCCACAAGTAGCTATGCCGGCTAGGACTGATGGGAGTTGCAGTCTGGCGCACATTCCCCACCTTTGATTTAATGGTCTGCTCCAGGCTTACCCTGTAGACAACTGGCTGTTGAAAAAAGGTGTTGATTGCTTCTCACCTCTCTGAGGATTTAGTAGGTGTGACAGTAGGAATAATATGGTAACAATCAGTTACATCAAGCTTGAGATTTATTTCTTTGGTGGTGGAATTTTGTGTATCTCAGCCTATTATGTCTTTATCCTAATTAAGGCGTTTTTGAAGGTGGTCTTTAAAAGCTTTTGTTAATTTTAGTTGTAAATTAAAAAGAAGGAACCAAAGAGAGGGACAAAGGAAATAAGTCGAACAGCCCTTTTTAAGCTATGAAAAAAATATGGCATCTACTTTAAGCCTGATTTTAAAGTGGCTTCTACAGTTGTTTTTAAACTGTTTTAAAATGCATTTATCCTTTTTATCGGAGAGCAGTTTCAGAGACCTGGTGGGCAGTAAAGCACTGAATGCTTTTAATGAACAAGCCTAACTGGCCCAGTAAATAGCTCCTCAGTTGCCCGGCGCGGTCTGGCGCACAGCTTGTTTTGGAATGAGACCTACTGTGTTATCTGTGACCTGTGATTTTTGTCTTCTTTCTTTCCTCCAGCAGCACAGCAACCCGGCTCCTTGGGGATTGTCTTTGCAGCTGCACACCCCTCTGCCCTGCCTGCCTGACAGGCAGCTGCACGGAAAGTCTCCCAGGAGAGGGCCAGGTGGAGTGGCAGTGGTTGCTGAGGAGAAAGAAACCAAAAGCAAAAGGAGGAGGACCCTTCCACCTCTTAAAATATAAACAACAGGCCAATTCATACTGGATGCTAAATGCTAAATCTTTTCTTTTTATCAGAATGAAAGGCAATCTAGAAGCATTTTAAGCAGACACATATTATAGAATGTTTCCAAACGTCATTTCTTCCAGCAAGTCCTAGGAGCAAATAGTATGTTAAAAAATTTTGAGTGAAGAAATGATACTTTTAATAAAACAATATTCTTTATAACAATTCCAAACTAAAAGACAGCAAAACAACAACAAACTACAAGATATCTTAAATATGTATTCCAGTGGTGGACAGCCTAGAACCATCCAGATGTTTTGGTCTACAGTGCCCATCAGCCTCACCCAGGAGGCCCGTGGTAAGGTCTTGTGAGATTGGTAGGCACAGCATGTGGAAGGCCAAAGTTTACCCAGCCCAGGTGTACTAGACAAACCAAGATGTAGGGAGAAACTGTTAGATTAGTTGCTGGTGAGCTCTCCATATTCTCTAATACAGTGTTTCCCAACCTTAGGTAGCCCAGGTGTTCTTGGACTGCAACTCCCAGAAACTTCAGCCAGTGCAGCTTGTGGTGAAGGCTTCTGGGAGTTGCAGTCCAAGAACACCTGGGTTACCCAAGGTTGGGAACCACTGCTCTATCAGATTTGCTTAAATGGGGTTGATACTCCTCTGTAACCTTGGTGAACCAAAGCTTGTATACTTGTCCTAACTCCCTTCCGCTTCCTCAGTGCGGATGAGGTGATCCTAAAGCCAAGCGGAGCCCAGCTGACTGTGGAGTTTCTGGAGGAGAACAGCTTCAGTGTACCAATCCTTGTTCTGAAGAAGGACGGGCTGGGTATGACTCTTCCCCCTCCATCCTTCACTGTGCACGACGTGGAGCATTATGTGGGTGAGTGACTAAAAGGAGCTCCTTTTTGCTGCTGCTGCTGTTGGTGGTGGTGGGGAGCCTTTGTCTTCAATCTCTTTTGTGCTACAACTTCTGCAGTCCCTTGCCTTTGGCTGTTCTGGCTAAGGATTTCCACAGTTCGCTTTCAAATAGTTGGAAAGCTATAGATTCTTCACTTTTGCCCTGTGGGGTGGTTTAGCTGCATGGCTGTGCTTGGCATTACAGCCTAGGGCCCCATGCTTCCCACATTAAAAAAATATCTCTGAAAGGCTCATTGCCACCTTGAGGGAAAGGGGATCAGTTTTGTCCTGCTTTCCCTGTCTGTCGTTCTAGGATGGGGAATTTGAAAACAGAAGTCATTTTTGCAGCCACTGCAGGCACAGGGGAGGGAGGGGTTAAAAAATGAAGCAAAACATATTTTGCTGGTGGGGGACACCAGAGAGGATATGGGCCTCCAAGGTCTTCGTGTGTGTGTGTGTGTGTGTGTGTGTGTGTGTGTGTGTGTGAGAGAGAGAGAGAGAGAGAGAGAGAGAGAGAGAGAGAGAGACTTCTGGACCTCTCGCAGCTGCCCACCCCCCACTTTATGGACGTCTAGGTTTTCACTGATGAAGTAACAAAGAAAAAGGCACTTTATCCTTCATCTTTGGTTACAGGTGGGCAGGAAATAGCTTTCCGGGTGATTTGCAGTTGATTGGCAAGGAGTTCTGATTCAAAATTGTTTCTTAATCACACCAACCACAGGACTTTCCTCACAGAAATCAGACAGTTAAAATAAAGAAGGTTCAGGGAAAACTGCAAGTGAATGTTTGAGTGAAAAGACTAAGCTCAGAATCTGCTCTGAAGCACTCTGTTTTTCAAATTCTGCTTGTTATTTGCTGTCTCTGCCCTTGGGTTTTTAGTGAAAATGAAGTGGATCAAACAAACATAAAAACTGGACAGCACTGCCACAGGCCACTTAAATTGCTCATTTTTTAGCCCCCAAGTCTATGCTAAAGATGTACTACAGACATTGGTGACTTGCTTTATCAGCAGTCTGCTTGACATGTAGAGTAAGTCAGCAGCACAGTTGCTCTGAACCATTTCCTTCCACTGTTTCTCAGGAAAGGTTTTCTGTTGGAGGTGTTCTGTGGTGCTTTCTCAATTTTGCCTGAGGCAAAATGGAAGCCTCGTCAGCCTGGGCAGCGCTCCTAGATTGGTAGTTTCCAACTGTGCATTCTTCGGTGTGTTGCATCACAGCCCTCAAAATGATTGCCCACTGGGCCATTCTGCTTGGGAATTCTGGGAGCTGTAGTCCTACACTATCTGGGGACCTCTGTGTGGCGACCAGTGCCCTAGAACTCGCTGCTGAATTTCTGACAATGCCATATGCAGTCCTCCACCTGCTGTTAGAAGCAGGCCAGTCTGGAGCGAAGGAGGAAAAAAAGGATCCTGTGATCTGTGCCAGTTTGGTGGTTGGCTTTTGCCAAGAAAGCCACCAGGGTGAAGGAGTTGTTGTCACCTTCTGCTGCAGTTTGGCTGGAGAGAATTTGGAGCTGTTGGTGCCCAGCTGATGAGCAAGCGGCGGTTTGACTGCGCTTCCCATCGCCTTGGATAAGCGTAGCTTGTGATACACAATGAGGTAGACTGTGGCCTAACAGTACCTGAGGAGAAGGAGGCATGCATTCCCTTTCCCTGCACTGCTTTGAGGCTGTATTAAATCCCAGTCACTGTGTTGTGTCCTGCTCCTTGAAGACTGCTTGTTGGTTATTCCATAATGGAGTATATCCATGCTGACCCCTTAAGGAAAGAGGTAGAAGAAAGTAACAGCTACTGGGGGTGGATGGGTACTATGGTACTACTGAGTTTCTGGAGACCTTGTTGAGTGCTTCACAACAGCATGATTGTTGGTGATAGAGTCGTTCTCTGCCAGGGAGGGGAAAGGAGCTGTGTGGCTCTATCCTGTAGTTGCCATCCCCTTTTCTCTCCAGACGTCTCGCCTCCTGAGCACTGCAGGCATATGGCATCCTTGGTTTGTTTGTTTGTTTTTCAACAGGTGCTGACAAGGAGATTGATGTGATTGACGTGACACGCCAGGCCGACCTCAAGATGCGCCTGGGCGACTTTGTCAGCTATTACTGCGGCAGCCGGAGGGAGAAAGTGCTCAACGTGATCAGCCTGGAGTTCTCCGAGACCAGGCAAGCAAAGGAGTGGGATGGGGTGGGCGGCACAATGGCAGCCATGCCAGCTTCTGGTTCTTCTCCACCAGGGGAAAACTTTGCGGAAGCATTCTCATATTTGCCAGAAAACGGTTCTATTTCTGCTCAGTTTCTTGGCATCCCAAAGTTAGCCGGTTTTGTTTTTCACCTTTCACACGTGTATTTGCAGTTTCCATGTGGCCTTTTCTCTGTAGCTTTCTAAATGCAGCAGGAGTGAGAGGGAGGTCCCTTTACCTCTCATGTTTGCAACAGGAATTGGAAGTCCTCATAAACATAAAGGCATGGGGCAGGATGAACAAAGTCAAGTTCCCAGTGTGACCCTCACGATCTCGATAACCTGCAATAAAATTGTGGGTCCCACAATTGACGGATCACACTTCTAGAAGTCTCCAAGGGGCACAGTTTACTATTTATATGTAATTTCCAGATCAGGTTTAGGCCAGGAAAGGTATTTTTTTTAAAGGAAATGACTCACCAGCCATTCCCTGATTTTAGGAAAAGATTCTTGCAGCCTGAAGAAGACTTATTAGGACCCAGAATTGCATAAAATGGCAAACTGAGAAGCTTTGAGTGCACATCTTGTCATTTGAAGGACCAGCAATTTTAGGTAGTGTTGACATGGGCAGGGGAAGCAGAAATATCTCCAGACTCTCAGAAACCTCTGTTTGGAAGATGAGTCTTGTTTTGGGAAGCTTGCATTTAATGTTGGCTGGAGGTCCTACCAGGAGGACAGGGAACCATGCGCCCCTTTTCCATCCTCTACTGTGTCACAGCACTTGTTCCATTCTGGTGCATTCTGTTGGGACACAATAGCGGATGCCCTCCTTCAACTGCTTGTCTCTGAGAAGGGAGAGGAAGCAATATGGCAGCAACATTTTGCCTCCCTCTGATTTGGCTGTGGCTATAGAAGCAGCTGCCGTGAGACGTAGCTTCCTGGAGGCGACTGTGGCTGGGTGAGGCAGGCTGCAAGTCCTCTGCAGTCAGGAGAATGAATGAAGGCAGAGTCAGCTACAAATAATGCAAAAACCACTGCTAGGAAGAAAATGTATTTTTCCCCCTTGGAAGGGTTAATGTGGTTGAATGGTGGCAAGGATGGCTGTAGAACGTGGTGGGAGTGTGAAAACAGATTACAAACCACAATCAAATTTATCTCAGAAAGGTTAGCTTCCAAAATTAATTCATTCAAAATGTGGAATTTTTTTTTGTTCCACATTTGTTGCATTTCCCCAAATTCCACTCCTTTTTTCTTTTTGCCTCAGTTCCACCCCAGGTTGCAAGATTTCATATTTTGGATAGTCCTTCAAAGCATGCATTTATGGGTGTCAGTTTGCCCATTGACTAAACCATGCTTGTTGGGGGCGTGATGGTGCTGCGGGTTAAACTGAAGAAGCCTCTGTGCTGCAAGGTCGGAAGACCAGCGGTCATAAGATCGAGTCCACGCGACAGAGTGAGCTCCTGTCGCTTGTCCCAGTGCCTGCCAACCTAGCAGTTCAAAAGCGTGTAAAAATGCGAGTAAATAAATAGGGACCACCTCGGTGGGAAGGTAACGGCGTGCCAAGTCCAGTCGCGCTGGCCACGTAACCATGGAAAATGTCTTCGGACAAACACTGGCTCTATGGGTTGGAAACGGGGATGAGCACCGCCCCCTAGAGTTGGACATGACTGGACTAAATGTCAAGGGGAACCTTTACTTTTTAAACCATGCTGGTATATATTTTTCAAATATATGAGTTCTAGCTGTTCACTTTTTAAAAGTGTGTACATTATTATACACTTTGTTTGTGTGTTCCCAGAACTTTGTGAGATTTCTGAGGCAAGGTGTGCTTCCTTTTGTGGATGGTCTTGGGAGGTACAAATATTTTGTAGGGAGATAAAAATCCAACATATTTCTTTTCTGTCCTTAGAAGTAACACAAAGGGAGAATTTGTATGAATATTCTTAGGACCTCAGAGCTACAAAGAATATCTTACAGTTAGCAAAGTCATCTTTGTTTACATATGAAAAATGCTTCAAAAATTACAACAGGGAGCATGAAGGATTTTCTAAAGTTAGTGAGCATGAAAGGAGTAGCTTGATAGTATTATAATCAATGTGAGAAGCAGTACTATAATCTTTCCCTGAGAATGCTTTTACACTTGTTCAGTTTCTGTCCTTGCACTGCTGTTAAAAACATGGGCAGAAATGGTGCTAAGAAAATCTAAACAGTCCAAGTAAGAAGCACCGGTGTTGGGGAAAAAAGTTTAAAGTTATTTTTCAAGAGCTGAGTTGTGTAGGAGGTTTTGGGGTGTTTTATCTTGTGTGTTCATGCTAAAACAGAGCTGCAGAAAACGATTGCTTTCAAGAAGGTTGGTGGAAAGAAGGACAAAGTGATGTGAGGGAGTTTCTGCCTCACTTTGCCCTCCCCCCATCTAATCATCTAAGGTGTACCTCCACCCAGTTTGGGCTCTGGCTCCATGGCCTCCTGGAATGCAGAACCTGATAGATTCCTTCTTATATAATGTGAGGTTTAACAGGAGATTCCTCACCACTGATATAGAGGCGGAAGGGGAGCAGAGGAACCTCCTTGATACGTAATGCTGTGCCTGTGAGCCTGGAAGGCACTGGGTTAACATCTTGCCTGAGAACTGAGCTAAACATGGCATGGGACATGTACGGAGTGTTGTCTTGCTCTCTGCTTTAAAAAAACAATACCACCACACCCAGAAGAGCCTCTGCTTGCCATTAGAAGCAGGCCAGTCTGGAGCAAAGGAGGAAAAAAAGGATCCTGTGTTCCCTGCCAGTTTGGTGGTTGGCTTTTGCCAAGAAAGCCACCAGGGTGAAGGAGTTGTTGTCACCTTCTGCTGCAGTTTGGCTGGAGAGAATTTGGAGCTGTTGGTGCCCAGCTGAGGAGCAAGTGGTGGTTCAACTGCACTTCCCATCGCTTTGGATAAGCGTAGCTTGTGATGCACAATGAGGTAGACTATGGCCTGACGGTATCTGAGGGGAAGGAGGCATACATCCCCTTTCCCTGCACTGCTTTAAGGCTGTATTAAATCCCAGTCACTGCGTTGCATCTTGCTGCAGGAGGCTGTCAGTGTCAGCAAAGAGGTATGATTTGGCTGTGCTCTGCCTTGAGTCAGTATCGCTTTTTCATTTAGCTGATCAAGTGAAGATCCTCAATGGTTTTGGTGCCAGTGTCCACACTGGCCCTCAGTGTGATTTGGTATGAACTCATGACTCCCTTTTCCTTTGATACTGCCTACCTGGTGATCCCTGGCTCTCCTTCCTTATTTTCTTTTTTGTCTGTGTAGAGGTGAACTAGCACTAAATGTATGTATCAATGCAGTGATAAGGTGGTCTAGAACTAAATTCAGTAGTTTGGTTTTTAAAAAAAAACTTTGAGGTGATAGGAGAAAGATCTCAGGAGTGGGTATTCCCACTGTCACAGAACTTTGCGCCCCAGCTTAATACATCTGGAGTAGTCCAGCTTGTTGATTTCCCCCCTTAATTTCCAGGCTCTCTAACTTGGTGGAAACTCCGAAGATTGTGCGCAAGTTGTCCTGGGTGGAGAACCTGTGGCCGGGGGAGTCGGTGTTTGAGCGGCCCAATGTACAGAAATACTGCCTAATGGGAGTGAAGGACAGCTACACAGATTTCCACATTGACTTTGGGGGCACCTCTGTCTGGTACCACGTGCTGCGGGTAAGGTTGTGATTCAGAAGGCAGGGATGGGAGGAATGGGTTTTTAAGAGCTGAGCCATACCTTCAGAAAGTTGACATGATTATTCTTTGTCCAGATTCCAGATGGGAGTTGAATGTTGGAATATATATATATTCTTTTCAAGACTTTCCTTATTATACAAAAAAGAGTAAAAATAAATAGATGCAGACCTGAGGCCTGAAGTGCTCTAATATAGCCCTTATGCGGTATTCTGGATCTATGAAAAGGAGTCACCCAGAAGCTTATGCTTAGCATTGTGTGTTCATAGGATGTTGTCAAAACCTATCGCCAGGCTTCTTCTGCCAGGGCAATTGGACCGAAGCTGCAGGGGAGCCAGTCCATGCTTGGGATTTGGTCCCTATATACCATAGGTCCTCTACACATTCCTGAATAGCAGCTCCCAGGATCCTTCAGCCTAGCGTGTCCTGGATAGGGCTGATGGGATTGTATTCATAGCAACAGTGGTAGGGCCATGCATTCCCTGCCTCTGACATATTACATATCCGTCCCTGATTGCCACTCCTGACAAAGATGGAGTTACCTTTCTAGAGTTTGGCGTGATTTTTGTTCCATCATTATGTGGGAAAATGGCGGGCCAACAGCAGATGGTTCAGAGTGATTGTATATGTCAGGTGCTGAGGAAACTTGGCATAGTGAGTCTATGGATGAAAGGAGATTAACCCAAAGGCAAAGCACTTGACTTAACCTAGCACAAAAAGTAGTTCTTCACTTAAGCTATGAAATCTTGCAGCTTGCCAAGGATGGATGAGTGAGGCATCTGTGGAGGTTGCTTTAAGGCCGTGTTGAGATTGGGCCGCGTAGACAGAAAACATTGGTCGTCTGTTGTGCCCCACATTCAGTGCTCCTGTGTAAAGTAATGTGCTGCTTCCTCAACACCCACTGACTCTGCCCTTTGGCAACATCTGGTTTTGTCTGGTTTGTCTTCTCCACAATCCCTTCAGTTTCAGTAGTTTTGAAAAGCAAAGATAAATGTGGCATATCAGGCAGGAATGAACTCTCCGGATGAGGAAGGAGTTTGTTAGTGCCAAAGACAGGAATCTTTGGCCCTCTAGATGTTTTGGACTGTAATGCTGGATGGGAGCTGCAAGACCAAATCCTCTGGTAGGCCAAAAGTTCCCCACCCCTGACCCTAGGAGGCTCTCATAGTTTTTTAATTCAAACCTTTTCCGCAGGGAGAAAAAATTTTCTACCTAGTGCGCCCGTCGGCTGCCAATTTGACGCTCTTTGAGGCATGGAGCAGTTCATCCAATCAGAACGAGATGTTCTTTGGGGACCAGGTGGACAAATGCTATCGTTGCCCAGTCCGTCAGGGGCAGACACTCTTCATACCGACAGGTACGGCATCCCTGGGGCTCGAGCCCAGCAACTTTAGCTGGCAAGCACTGTTGCCATCGCTCTTTCTGTAATGCTGCCCATGCTTTTATGTCCTCCCTTTGCAAGCACCCTCCTTTTGCCTTCCTATGGCTTCCATTCAGAAAGACCTACACTGTTGTTGGGAAGGGATAAGGCCCAGTTGCTTCCTCCTCTCTTGAAATCCCCAAATTGACCTGGTGCCTTAAGGAGCAGCAGAAGGCTTTCTCCCATCAGTCCTGTTAGGCATCCAGTTAACTTCTGTACACAGACTTCAGGGGGGGGGCACCTGCGCCTTAGGCTGCCATGTCAGTCCAGAGCAGGTGGGGGCAGTTAGACTGTTAAATGCATTTGCTTTTCCTTCACCTCTTTGTGGTGGTTATGGCCATTGTCTTCCTTCTCCGTAGCACTGAATGTTTAGAAGATGCTGGTCCTCAGTCCGTGTAACTTACTTTATCCCTTCTTTTGCTTGTTTGTTCAGGGTGGATCCATGCCGTGCTGACCCCTGTGGACTGCTTGGCCTTTGGAGGCAACTTTCTCCACAGTCTAAACATTGAGATGCAGCTGAAGTGAGTTTAGCCAAGAGTGATTTTTCTCCCCACTGCGAACTATTTGGATTTGTGCAGGAAGTTGCACATTTCGCTCCATAACAGAGCACATGCTTAGTAGGCAGAGAGGCCCAAGTTGTTATAACAAAACATTAAATGTTACATCAATGATTAAACTTCAGCAGCACAAGTTACTAGGTCTTATCATTGTGTTGATTGGCTTGGGTGGGTCTGTGGACAATGCCTGATGGTCTCACAGAAGCATTGCAAATGGCAGAGGCCTAATTTATAGTAACCTGTGGAGTTTCCTGCTCATTTCCATAATTAGCAGCAGTGCAGCAATTTATATGAGATAAGATCAGTCCTGCATTTTTGCTTAACTTGCAGATTTCATTTGCGAGTGGGTGGGAGCTCCCTTCCTTCCTATCACAAAATGTAGCTTCTCGTGGCCCGAAGTTCTGCAGTTTTTATCAGACAAGCTTCACCAGACTCTTCTTTCTCTCCTTTCTAGGGCCTATGAGATTGAAAAACGCCTCAGCACGGCCGATCTGTTCAAATTTCCCAACTTCGAAACCATCTGCTGGTATGTTGGCAAGCACCTCCTGGATATCTTCCGAGGTGGGTTTTGAGCTTGATGCATATCTGTGCACACTTTCCAGGGCCGCCTCTTATTGGGCCTGAGACAGGCTGCTTTTGATGATTTCTGTCTTCCCTGACAGGTCTTCGAGAGAATCGCAGGCACCCAGCAGCTTATTTGGTTCATGGGGCCAAAGCTCTGAACACGGCTTTCCGCTCGTGGACTAAGAAGGAGGTAAAGGGGAGAGAGAAGGGTTTCTTTCATGTGAGATGAGATGGGTTGGGGTACTGGCTAAGACCTTTGTGTATTCTGTTCTTACCTGTTCTTGCCAGCAGTTAAAAGAAATTGAAAGCTTCCCAAAGATAGAAAAGTTGCTTATTGAGAAGGAGGTTTGAGCCTTTCATCAGCACGTAAGCTTTCTACAAGTTGGGAAATGTTTTTTCAGAATAGATGTTTTTCCATATATGTGAGTGCCAGCTGCAGTCTGAATTGGCATAGTTTGGATACAGCTTGATCATCACATTGAGAAGTAGTCCTGAGTTCCAGGCATGTGGAAGGCAAGAGAAGCTATAGAGAAAGATCAGGGAGGTTGGTTCCCATGTCAGAAAACACAGGGGAACTGTGAGATCTCTTTATGTTCATGGCTGCAACATTTTCTACTTCTATATCCTGCTGATGAAAGAATTCTGGTGAACTCAAAGCTTACAGTCTTTTAGAATCTTATTTGGTCCTAATAAAGATATTTCCTGATGGGATTGTATTCATAGCAACAGTGGTAGGGCCATGCATTCCCTGCCTCTGACATATTACATATCCGTCCCTGATTGCCAGATCACAGACGAAGTGCTCAGATCACAGACGAAGTACATGAGAGGTAGGCTTCATGCACAGGGAGGGTATTATTGTTTTCAAGCAAGACTTTTGGCTTTCCAGCTGTTTGATCGACAGATTCCACAGTGCCTTGCCATCTTGGCTGGGGTTGCTGGGAACTGAAGTCCAAAACATCTGAAAGGCCACAGGTTCTCCATCTTTCCTGTAGAGATATTTGCGTTCATCACCAACCTTGAGTCTAACTCAAAGGGGTGAATCTTTTAGCAACCAGATCTTTTTTTTTCCAGGCCTTGACAGAGCATGAGGAAGAAATTCCTGGAACTGTTCGCCCAGCACAGCTCATCAAAGATCTGGCCAAGGAGATCAGACTGGTGGAAGTAAGTACTGTTTTCCTACAGATCATATGAACAGTAGCCTGAGATGATAGGGTTGGGGTATCAGTGAGGCAATACTATCCCTTCCCACCCTGTAGTAACCTCCTACCTCAGCCTATGCAGGAGACAGACTTTCAGAAATGGTAAAGAGCAGCAGTAGGTTCCCTATATCTGTTGCAGGGAGCCTCCCCAGGTTGAAAGAATGATTGCCGATCCATCCTTTAGTGCAAGGATGGTAGCAGATCATTCTGGGACCTTGTGGTACTGTCTGCAGCTAGTACCAGACAGCTAAAAAGCTCCATGTTAGGATTTGTTGCAGATGTGTTAAGTGTCCTTTGAGAGCTCCTAGCTCTCCTCTTCCAGTGTTCCCTGTGATGAACATCTGGGTGGCATCCAAAGGATATTGGCCCCTGCAACTTTCCTGCTTAAAAGGGGTGTGCCTCCTACCAGGTAGATTTGCTTGTAGATCGTTTTACAAACATCCAAATTGCACAGCAGGGGTGAGTGCTGATGAGTAGGGCTTTTGCAAGTGGATGTGTTTGTCACAGCTTGTCCCTCAGAATAGCAAGTGGGCACATCCACCTGTGAATGGGTAAAGCCTCAGGGGTGGCCCCTAGTCAGCCCATTAACACAGTAGGCTGGAGGGTTTCTCCCAGCTCATTCCCAAATGGCACTTTCTACAGTTCACAGTTGAGTGAAGCATTATGGCCTGGAAGGTACCTATGCTAAGAAGTTCTCACTTCAGATTTCATGTGATGATTTTCAGGGAACAGCGGCTTCTGGAGTAGAGTCACTTGTTCAGTAATTCCAGGGGTTGCTGTTTCTAGTCCCAGGTGTGCTCAGAGCAGTCATGGCAGAGACGGTAGCCTGGCTGTTTATACCACACCACAGAAGAAATGCCCTGGCATCCCAAACCCATACACAGAGGGCTTGCAGACTTGGCCTCTCTGTCCTGGGGGACACCAGACAGCTTTTGGGTAATTTGCTTCAGCAGGAATATTGCTGTTCTTGTGGAGCCTCCTCTTTGGTCTCTTTCTTGGTTTCCAGAGTCAGCAAAGAGTGCCATCGAAGTGAGTAAGCGACATCTGCTGATAGGCTAATCTACAGTATAATTCCTTTGGGTTTAATATTCATGGTTTAGAGGGAGAGCCATAATGTTTTGTAGCCACAAAGTGGGAAGTTCAATGCCTGGCATTCCTAATGAAAGGGCACAGGGGTCTCCCTCTGTGGCCAATACTTATCTGCCTTTTATTTTATGTTGTGATTTGTGTGAGCAACCCACCCACCAGGCTGACAGTGTTGAGTTGGTGTGTGCCTGGTCTTCCAGATGATGGATTGAGGACCCCATCATCCCTCACCCTTAGCTATGCTGGCTAAGCTTGATGTGAGCTGCACTCCAACAGCAGCGTCTGTAGGCCCCACAGTCTCAGTTCTGGCTTGCGTGATTATGTTCTGTTGGGGGCTGGGACGGGGGGGGGGGGAATGAACCATGCTTCCTTAGGGAATTGGCACTCATGCTTTTCCAGGATATATTCCAGCAGAACATTGGGAAGACGGGCAGTCCATTTGGCCTGCAGAGAGGTGCCCAGCCAGGTGCAGCTGCCAAAAAGGGAGACCAGAGTCCCAAGGAACATGGTGGCCGGAAAGGCAGCCGAAAAGATGCCGCCTCCGTCAAAGCCGTGGAGCTGGAGCTGCTGCGGAAATACAAGCGGCAGGCCCTGAAAAGCCTGGAGAGTCCTGGTCAGGAGGAGGTGAGCTGCCATTGTGGTGACATGGGTCAAACTCTGCTGCACACGTTCTGAGCAGGATGCCCCACCTGTAGGTTGAGCTTTCTTGCTGCCTTAAGTGTGGTTACTTTGGGATGGAGGGTCATAGCCCCTTACGATTACAAATGCCAAATGTGGGGTTGTTTTCCTTTCCAGTTTGACTTGCCCAGTTCTAGCCTAGAAGATACAGATGGGGAACCTGACCTGACAGAGGAAGAGCTGACCCTGGTGGTGGCCAATGGCCGGGGCACGAGGTATGCTTCTGTCTGGATAGCTTGTGCAGGTAAGGGTGAGAGGAAAGGCTGGAAGTGTGGGCAAGCCCAGCTGCGATGTTCCATCAGTTCTGGCTGGCCATCTCTGTAGCTGTCTTGGGTTCATGTAACTAACTACACCAGTGATACACAATTGGAAACTCAGGCTCCACTGTAGTCTAAGTTGTAAAAACTGGCATCCCAGGAATACACCCTCTCTGTCTATGACGCTGAGCTGCAAACAGGGGCCTCTGGCATTCCATTTTTACCACTTGTGAACAATGACCATAGGAGGTTTCTGCACAGGCATATGGGAGCAAAGAGCAAGAAATGCTGGAATGAAGAACTTTTGTCCGTGATTGGTAAGGAGTAAGGTGGGTTCAAGAGTCAACATGGTCCCTCAGCCTTTGCCTGCTTCAAAATACAAACCACACTTATACAGTGGTACCTTGTAAAATGATGAATCCGCATGACGATGAGGCTTTGTGATCGCTATAGTGATTCTCAAAACAGTGGTTCCAATGGGCGATTTTTGCTGGATGATGATTTGGTCCATGCTTCGCGGACCATTTTTTCGCAAGACGACGATTTCTACAGCTGATCAGTGCCTTCGCAAAATGGCTTCCCTGTGTTTTCAGGACCCATGCTTCGCAGGACAGCCATTTTAACAGCTGATCAGTGCTCGCAAAATGGCTTCCCTATGGGTGATCTTCGCAGGACGACGATGTATTTTCCCCATTGGAACACATTAACCGGGTTTCAATACATTCCAATGGGGAAATGGTTTTTGCATGACAATGATTTCGCTAAACAGCAATTTCTATGGAACGGATTATTGTCATGTGGGGCACCACTGTACATTAGTTGCTGAGTAGGAAAATGCATGGTGACAGAACTGTGTGCTTCCCTATGGTCAAGTTTTACACTGTTCTGGCTCCATCTGTATAAAAGAAGATATTTTATTCTATTTTATGCTGTTCTATTTTCACCTCTTGCCCCAGGGTCTTTGGTTCTCACCCCTCTCTAAATGCCCCATCCAGTTTTTCCCCTTACAGTGAGATTGCTTAGACTGAGAAATCACCATGTTGTTGTTTCCTTTGTCAGGAAAATCAAGGCCTCAGAACGCACCCGGAGCAGGAAAGGCGCACGTGCACAAATCCCACCGAGCCCATCAGATGCTGAGGCCCTCGATATTGACTCTGAGGAGGACCTACAGATAGACGAGAACCCGCGCAGGGAAAAGAGGAACCTCGTGCTGCGGAAGAGACTCTCCAGTATGTGGCCTCATTCCACCTTTGGGACCAAATCTCCCCAGGCAGTGTCTGTGCCTGACTGGCCCATCTCTATCCTGAGTTTGGGCAAACCATAACCCTCACCACTTCCCCTCCTGCCTCTGCATCTTCTTTCTGATCTCTCCTCTTTCTTGGACTAGGAATGGTGTCCTTCTCTGTATCATTAGCATCCCCCTCCTTCCTTCTCAAAGCTTAGATTTGTGACAGCCTGGAAATGGCTCTGTCAGAGAGAGTGTATGCCGCAATTGAGGGCCAGCAGGGAGGGGGAGGAGCAGCACTTGTGAGGTCATCTGTAATCTGGAAATTAAATGAACTTGCCTTATTTCTTCTTCTTTACATTTGTGTTTCTGCAGTGCAAGAAAGCGCACACAAGAAACTGAAAGCCCATTCCCTTTACGGGATTCAGCTAGCATTGCTTGCAGGTGTCCAAGTGTATCTTGATAAGCATAAGAATGAGACACTTTAAAAATAAATTGTTATCGTTGTCCATCAACATAAGGATTCAAAAAGTGTATTTAGCAATTAAAAAGAAAAATATTCCAAAAATCATTTTTAGGAAGCAGAATTATCTGCCCCATGCCCCATTATTTCTCAGGACTTCTTCAGCAAGATATCCAGACACATCCCGAAATACATATTTGCCTTTTATTGCTATCTGTATTAAAGAACCCTTCTATATTCAGTCGCTATTTACCAGGCTCTGTCCTCCTTTTCTGTCTCATAGGCATCTGCTTGAAAAGGCTACATGTTTTGCTCCTTCTCACCAAAATCCTGGTTCTTCTGTGATTTCCAGCAAATAGGTCTAACAACAGAAGCAGCTGTAGTCACATTTTCCCCCAGAGCTGCTCTTGATCTCTAGTTAGGGAGGTTTCAAACTAAAAATCCATTTGTGTGCATGTGTACTCAGAAATAAGATTCCCTGTGGTTAGGAGGCTGATCCTCAAGTAAGGGTGCACAGGATTGCAGTAGCTGGAGTCACTGTGGAGCTCTGTAATGGTCTGCCATCTCCACAGTCCTATAGCACCAGGGACACTTCAACCATCAGCCAGTTTCTTATTTCCTGATAATTTGTGTATGTACAGAAACATTACTTCTCTTCTGGTTCCAGAATTTCCCCGGAAACTACCACGCGCCAAACCTTGTTCTGACCCAAACCGAGTGCGAGAGCCAGGGGAAGTGGAGTTTGACATTGAGGTAAGTGAACTGCAGGCCTTCTCTTGTCAGACATATCTCCTCAGAACTCACCTTTCCGCGTTTTTGCATCGGTCACCTAGTTATTATAATTTCATGTCCAAAATCCTGCTAACTTATGTAGGCCAGTATAAATCAAATGACAATGGTCTCAATGGCAAATTGCCACTAGTTAAGGAGTCTTGTACTCCTTGTTGCACACCAGTCAGGGGACTTGATGTAACTTGAGCAGCAGAAGCAGTGACTCTGCAACTAGTGGCAATTTGGTTCTGAGATGTACACTATTTGATATACAGTATGTGTAAGAAGAAGGATTCTGACCATCTAAACTAAGACAGAGTGTATATAACAGATTTGTGTGGCCACCCTCTTCAGCCCTTTGATCATCTTGCATGCCCACCCTTTTGGCCCTTTTCCTGCTGTACCGCATTCTTTCTGAAAAGAATGTGTCAGAATTTTTAACATATGTATATTGATTACAATCAACGACAAAGCATGGCCATACCAATGATTCCTGTAATTGCATTATGATCTTAGCAGTTCTGGTTTTGATCCTTTTCCAAGTAAAGGGCACATGTGGAGGTCATGTGGAAATCTGGCAGGTCTTTTTCTACAAATGTGAACTGTTGAGTGAGAAAGGAAGTTATCAAGTGGAGGAGAGTGGTGAGGGCAGGATGGGAGCAGCAATCTGCAAAAATATTCAAAGATTTACTCTTAAATATGTTGTCCTTCACCATGTATCTTTGAAATTTGCTTTTTGTTCTTTTCCTGACCTGCTGTGCAGGCAGTGTGTCAGTGGCTCAACCAAATGAAACTAAGCCCATTTGAGAGTAAATTAAACTCAGTGTATTTTAGAACATTTCTGTGTAGTCTCCTTTTTAAAAAAATACAAGTTGCAAAATAATAATAGATAGTAATTATGTGTGGTCTGAAACATGGCCACCTTGCCTTCCTCACGGGCCTGGCAGAGTCTGCATTGTAGTTGAGGTTCAGACACCTCCTGTGAGGGATCGTGTTACTGCTGTGATATGGATTAGGTGACCAGCAGCTGCCAACGAGCAGAATTTTACCTTTCAGAGCTCCCGATTAACCCCCCTCACAATGATGTCAGACTCCCAGAGGGAGTTCCATCCCTCCCCCTCATTAGATAGATCAGCCACTTCCTTTTGTGTACCACAGACAAACAACTTGTTTAACTCCCTGTGCACTTGAGCGAACAGCAACGGTTTTGTGCTTCAGTGCCCAAGCTGATACCCTGCCTCAGGGGAGGCTCAGGTGCCTAGCAGGGACTGCCTCTGTGTCTGTGCCAGACCAAGAAAGAAAAGGTGAGGGTGCCCTTTGCGTAGGCTCATGCAAAGGGCGAGCAGGTGGCCCAAACCAGTCTTCCTGCCTCTTCTTCCAGAGTTGAGTCTCATTGGGAGACATGTCTAAAAAGAGGAAAAAGAAGCATTTGATTGCTAGAAGGCTCTGCCTCCTTTTAAAACCGAATTGCTAACCAGGCTGCTCTGAACTCGTTTCATTCCCAGGAGGACTATACCACGGAGGAGGAGGAGGATGCCTCTGGCGACGACCAGTTGGAAGGCAGCAGTAGCGCTGGGGGCATCCTAGACCTCCTGAAAGCCAGCCGGCAGGTGGGCGGCGCAGACTATGATGAGCTCAGGTAAGAACCAGCCGCCACTAGGCTCTTGCAGGAAATCCTCCATTCTGGGGTCCTTAAAACCTTTTGCAGTTGCATCATGGCATCGGTGCAGCTTCAGTGGTGGTGGTGGTGGTGGGGTCTGTGCATACATAGAACGGGCTGCAGAACTTTTCGGACCTCTGTTTTCTCGCCTCAGTAAACCAGACTCCCTGTGTTTGAGATGCGATAGAGGAAGAAGCAAATGATCTTCCCTCCAACTTCCATGTTGAGAGGGCAGGCTCCCTCTTTAGGCTACTTCCGTCAAAGAGTCAGCATTCCACTCATGTGCATGTAGGTGCCTACGTGCATCCCAGCATTTTCTTAGGGTGGGTTTGTTGGAGTGGAGAGCTGGGTCTACTGAAAAAGTTTAACAGGAAGAAAACATGTCAAGAGAAGGAGAAATGCGTCTTGGACAACTAATTTAGGGTAGAATCAGAAAACATAAAGGAGAAATGGCTAAAATTGAAAGCAAGAAATGTAGAAAGACGAGAGAATGATAGGCAGAGTACCAAAGCTGAACAAAAAAAAACCCCACCCACAATCCTGTCAGTAAAGTATGGAGTTGTGTTTTAGTTTCTTTTAGAATTTTCTGAAGGATCAAAGAGGTTGTATGTGTTACATCAGGCTATTAAGAACCAGTATGGTAACATAGATGGGAAGGCCTGGACAGATTTAATTTCAGATCCACTGTTACAGTGGATTCAGTGGGTAAACAGCTGGTATTCATCCTTTTGGTGTCGAGGAATATCGTCAAAGATTATGAAAGCACTTTTGCTTTATTTTGAATTGCAAATTATATTTATGTCTAGAACTGGCACTGGCACGCAGGGGAGGAGCCGGATGTAAGAGCGCCACTTTCGTGTGAAACTGCTGTGTGCAGGCAGGGGCATCGGGGAGGGAGGTCCTTCACCCATTTGCCATTCCTGTCTTTGTAGTGCATATGGATCATTTTCATTTGGAAAGCATCTCTAGCACTGGTGTCCACCTTGATTTATCACTTCCCCTCCCCTCCCCTGAACTTGGTTCTCTTAGAGCAAAGATAGTACAGAAAGCTTCCCCTTTATTTTGCCTCCTAAAATCTAACAAGCCCTGGATGGGGCTGGGTGTCCTTTTCAGGGATGGCCCTTCATATCTCGCTGTGATTTTTCTCTTCCCCGTAACATGAAAAACGAAAATAAATTATGTAAAATATTTTACATAATATATTTTGGTTTTTCATGTTCATATATAAAATACACGCAGTGACAGATAATGACACACACATTTGGTTCTCTCTGTCTCTCTGTGATTTTTTTAACACATGACAAGAGGAATTGTCATATTTTGCTTCCGCATTGGAAGTCATAGACTTCAGCTTCAAATTCCAATCCTGTCATCTCAGCAGGGCGTGTGCTTAAGCCTATCCAGAGGACATGAGCTGTGGTACAAAGGTAGAGGGGCGAGGAAATCCATGGCATGTTGGCTGTTGTGGTTGTACACTAAGTGCACATCTTATGTGTTGTCCCCCAGCGATGCACCTGCCTCTCCCAGTACTCAGGAAGCGATCCAGGGCATGCTATGCATGGCCAACCTCCAGTCTTCCTCGTCCTCGCCAGGTGCAGGCTTGCAGGCCTGGCTGGCCGCTGGACATGAACGCAGCTCAGCGGGGGCTTCTGGCACTAAGCGCTCAGGGAAGAGGGCCCTCAAGCGTCCGGCCCATCACAGCACTGACAGCGAAGAAGAGGCCAGCATGGATGAGCAGGAGAGCCTGGGAGCTTGCTTCAAGGACGCTGAATACAGTAAGGAGTGGGACAAGGAAAGAGAGGGATCTCTGTGCAGGAAGAAAATGCAGGGGAAGGAAGCAGGGTTCTCCTCCGTCTGCTTGGTGAGGGATCTGAAAGGAAGCCACAAAGCTATATCAGTGTGTATCCATGCCACAGCCTATGAAATATGGGTCCAAGTATTTTACATAAAAATGAGACTTAATACCTTACTTAGTGCAGTTCTGTATGCACTTTCTTGAGAGCAAGCCCCATTGACATCTCAGTAAGAGATGCTTTTGGGTAGACACAGGCACGGTTGCACCATTAGGGGTGGACCCTGACTTGGTCTTGCTTCGAGTTGGAATCAGTGGGCAGTAGGTTAGCCATGAACAAACTGAAACCCATTGACTCCAGTGGGTCTGCTGTAAGCGTGGCCAAAGTGGCATCCAATCTGCAGCCTCCAGATTGCTCAGAGCCCAGCTTCTGTGGGGTTCCGAGGCCAGATTCCCTTCCAGGCAGGGACCAGGGGTGCTTGAGCAGGAGATCTGTCCAGGGTCGTGAGCTTCCAGATGACCTTGTTTACCACCAGTCACTTGCCAGTTGCCTGAAGAAATGACATGTGCCCCAGACAAGTGCCACAGCAGCCTCCCGACCTGTGGCACCTCTGCCCTAAGAGCAGCTGCTGTTCTGAGTTGCCTCGGTAGGGAAATGGTAGTGATTTTTGTGCCGATGGGTTTTGTCTTTTCTGTACTGCAGGGAAGAACAAAGCCCATGTAGCCGTGGGAGTGAGAGCTGTTGGCAACAAAAACGTAGAGGCAAGCGGAGATGGGGGGGGGGTACTACAGAGCAGGCAAAAAGGGATTCCACAGTAACTTCCTTTTCAAGATCATTTTTACACAAAAAGCAGGATCTGGCATGGAGTTTGCAGAACCTTGTTTAATACCTCTCTTTCATAGTGACGGAGAGAAAAGCTTGCCAGGCTTTGTGAAAGTGGGCTACTTTGCCAGATTTGGTGCTTGTTCTCATTATTCTGTCTTTTCCGATTTGCCTTGCTATGAAATCAGTATAGCCTTTCATTCCTCCCTCCATAAGGCCTAACCATTTTTTCTCCTTCTATCAAAAAATCCAGGCAGTCCATAATTCATGCAAAAATATGGTTTTCTAAAATTATAGTTACCAAATATGAATATTTGCTGTACTGTATTCATGTTTGTCTCTTAATTAATAATACTTTATTCTAGCTGAAAAATCTGGGGTGTTTATGACTGTAGCAAGACAACTTTTGTTCATATATATATTGGTGTTCATAAATATATTGTTCATATATATATATAATGGTGTTTTTCCAAATGCCCCACCTTGGGCCCTTTGAAAATCAGGGAGAGTTTCATTAACACCCTTTCAGTTAGTTCTTCGCACATAACTTCTCTTTTTTTCCTCAGGTATAAAGGACACCATAGCTAGACAGAAGAAATGGTTGCCATCATATTCAGTAAAACTGTCCTTTGAAATGAACTTAGTAGTGGATAGATTTATCATAGTACTCTTGATCCCAAACAAGATGCATTTTTTGGGATCAAGAAGCTGCGGGAATGCTTAGTACCTTCAGTTTTCTTTTATATTCCATTATTATTTCAGTATAATCTGTTTCTTAACCACTTTTCAAGAACCTACTGTAATCTCTCTAAAAGGGCTTGCGGAACAAATACACAAAGCATAATAAAATTACTTTTGATAGGCACAGTTATCAATAAAGACAATTCCACTGAATTCAGGTCTAAAATATCTGTTAGCGGTAGATTCCGTTAGAACATTTCCATTACAAGCCAGGGAGGAGGGATACCTTTCTGAAATCCTCTTAGAAGAGCTGCAAGAGGTGCTAGCCATATACCATTTTGAAGAGCTTTCTGTAAAGTCAGTTTTGTGTTCTTGCCTTTGCTTCTACCATGGCTTGATGCATTTGTATGAATCATCTTAGGTTCCCCACAGTGGTACATTTTTGTGATCTGAAAGTTTGAACTGGTAGTGAAGGGCAGAATAATATTCATAGCTACCCTTTTGGTGCTGGAGACACTGGATTAGAGACGCCTCCCTGTTCTTCATCCCTATGAATTCTGGACATTTGGAACTCCTTTCATTAGTGTTTCAGTTTGGTGCATGCCTCATAAATTGTGGCATTTATTTATTTAAAAATGGTGTTCTTCAGTCTGACTGTAAAAGTGTGAGCTGGAGGCTAGTGATAATAGAATTCAGCTCCATTGCGATTCCTCTCTTTGTAGTTTACCCTTCCTTGGAATCAGATGAGGATGACCCAGCCCTGAAGTCACTACCAAAGAAGAAGAAAAGCACAGATGATGCCCCATGGAGTCCCAAGGGTAAAAAATTCACTGGTCATTCAGACGGGACCTTGGATGGGATTCCGTCAGTTCCCTGGGCATGCTTCATTCTCAAAGTCCATGTCTGGCCCTTGTGACTGCAAAGATATGGTTGTAAGCGTTGTGAATGAGGTGCCCACTGAGACCTCAGATGTCCAAAGAATGCCCAGTGGTTCGGGGCAGGCTTTTAGTGCCCTGTGGTGGTCTTGGAGCTTTCCGGTGACCATAAACAGTAGAATAAGCTAGCCCAATTTGATACAAATACGCAAATCACTTAATAATGCATAACGGTCAGAATACAGGCTCCAGCTTTGCGCATGCAATGGGGACGCTAGGGTCAGACCGTGTTTTTTTCTGTGATAAAACAAGCGTCCATACAAATCATTTCACAGCTTTGCAGCATTAAGGATGCTGCGAGGCAGGATTTCTGCTTTCAGTGGGACCTGCCTTTGGATTGCTTGGATCCATTAAAGTGGCTGATGGTGGGGGCATCTTTCTGGCGGTGATGCTTACGCAGAAATGCTAGTAAGAAGGAAAGAAAACAAATTAAAAAGAAAATGAGGCAAAGGAATTCTGTTGATGTAAGAAGCAGCCTAGCAAACCTGGTCCTG
This sequence comes from Pogona vitticeps, assembly GCF_051106095.1. Classification (NCBI taxonomy): domain Eukaryota; kingdom Metazoa; phylum Chordata; class Lepidosauria; order Squamata; family Agamidae; genus Pogona; species Pogona vitticeps. Next base: position 177,183,136 of record NC_135784.1, on the reverse strand, counting down.
CCAGTTTTGAGAGAGTGGTGTTTTCTTTTCCATACCTCCAAGTTGGCTCCAAAATGTATTTGTGTGAAGGATGCCCTTCAGTCACAGTGAGTGTTGGCTTCCCTTCTCTTCCCCTCCCTTGCATAGTTTGGTACTTTTCATCCCTAGAGAGAGAGAGAGATTTGTATTTATTACAAGGGCTGGTGTGTATGCCTACTTTGGGGTCTGTGACATGGGCTGCCCTGGTCACTGTTTGTGTCTTCTCAGGGCATATAACTTTTTTTTCCACTACTGAGCTCAGTTACAGAAATGAAAATTCTTAGGTATGTGGAGAGGAGATTGTTAAACACCTTGTGTGAACATTGTGAAGCATGTGTTGCGCACATATGCGTGTGTAATACCAAGCCATATAAGACAGCGGTCCCCAACCTTTTTAGGACCGCAGACCGGCTGAGCCTCCGGGGAAGGCGGAGGGGCGCAGGTGTGTGCGGGTGCGCGAGTGCTCTCGGGTGCATGCATGAAGTGGTGAGCGAGCGCCCGCCAGGGCTGGTGTGAGCGCTCCCCCACTCCTTTGTGCATGCACGGGCATCTGCACGCCCACCCGCCCCTTCGCACAGGTGCACAGGCACTCGAGCCCATGTGTGAAGGGGCGGGGGAGTGTTTATGCCGGTGCTGGCACATGCACGTGCGCAAAGCAGCTGTGGGGAGGGGAGTGCATGCAGGGGGGCGGGAGGTCTGTCTTCGCAACCTGGTCCAGCTCACGAACTGGCACTGGGCTGCGGACTGGGGTTGACAACCTCTTGTATAAGAGACTGTTGGCCTCTCATGGGGTTATTTTTCTTTCCTCTCTCGGATCCACTCTAGAAGTTACAGCCGTGTGTTGGGAAGGGGTAGAGGAGGGCGTGTCTTACTCCCTCCTGGTGACGTCACAGGTGCCCTTGAGAACAAGCAAGGAGCCTCCTGTGAATGCCCTATTTTCCTTCCTCACAGCCCGGGTGACTCCATCGCTGCCCAAGCAAGACCGCCCTGTACGTGAAGGGACCCGAGTGGCCTCTGTCGAGACTGGCCTGGCAGCTGCAGCAGCTAAACTGGCTCAGCAGGTAACGGTCAGGACTTGCTGGCCGGGTGCAACTGGTGGAAACAGACGGCACCATCCTGGAAACTCAAGGCTTGCCTTCTGTTCCATAAACGCAAGAGTTTCGGGATATCTTGAGGTCACTGTTATCTTTATGCATGCACTAGGCATTTGTAGCTATGTTGGAACTAATTCATCTGTAGAAAAATGTAAGAAGAGCTGTGCAAAGTTTCACTACTGTCTCCCTCTCAGCAATCTGTTCCCATAGTTGGGAGTTGTTTGGATGGGGTTCCCCCTGAAGTCCTCCATGATGTCAGTGGACTTTACCCATCAGTAACTGGCAAGACTCCCTTCTTGATGGGGGGCAGTCCATGGGGAACCGGACAGGAACAGATTAGAGTTTTGCAGAGAGCTTTTTCTCCCATTTATGCTGTATCTTTGCAAGGCCTGCGTGATGCATTTATTTAGTATCAGTTTTCGCCTTGTTCGTAGGGCTGATATCCACATTCTCTCAGCATGTCACAGTAATGACCAAAACACATACAGTTTAGTCAGTTATTATCTCCAACTCTATGAACAACTTTAGTGACTGAGATCAGAATAGGCCACAACAGGCCTCTGGAAACTCTTGTCCCATCAAGTGGCACTTCCCTTGCCCTGTGAAAAATTAGCAATGCTTGCCTTTCAGCTTTGGATAAGAGAGTCTGTGCTTTGTCTTAAGGAGCATCAGAAGTCGCAGCGGCGGAAGCTTGTAAAAAGGAAGCCACTGTCTCCGAAGCCGCCCAGCCCAGAGCTGGAGCCGGAGCCGGAGCCGGAGCCAGAATCAGTAGAAGCAGAAGTGGAGCCGGACTTGCCAACCCCACAACAGGATCCAGAGGCGAGCCTGGGGGTCCCTGTGCCGACCTCTCCAACACCAGAACCCAAGCAGGAGCAGTTTGCCGGCAGCTTGGTGGATCATGAGTACACCGCCCGGCCCAGCGTCTTTGGAATGGCCCAAGTGAATCGTGGGTCCACGCCCATGGCACCAGGTGTCTTCTTGTCCCAGCGGCGCCCCTCGGCTGGCTCACCGGGCCCTCAAGCAGCACAGGGTAATCTGCCTTTCTTGGCCTTTCGCTAGTAGAGCAGCTGAAGAGCAGACCAAATGGGAAAGGAGGAGGAGGAGGAGCGGGGTGTGTGTGTCTCTCAGCCCTGCCCTAAGACCCTGTGGGCCTAGAGCAGTGGTTCTTAACCTTTGTTACTCGGATGCTTTTGAACTGCAACTCCCAGAAACCCCAGCCAGCACAGTTGGTGGTGAAGGCTTCTGGGAGTTGCAGTCCAAAACTCCTGAGTAACCCAAGGTTAAGAACCAGTGGCCTAGAGGAGGTGAAGGATTGAGATTCGTAGAGAATTGCTTGGTCTGCCCCCCTCCCCCCCCCCGATACAAATAACACCATTTGCCTTGGGATAAATACAAGTTGAGCAAGTGTAAAGTAGCACAATAGCTTACCGAGTGACCCATGTGAGCCACGGTCCCCGATGTGAATCCTATTTCTGGGCACCTCACTTGCCCTCACGGGAGAATACTCACCTGCTTTTCACCCTGCTTTTGTAAAGATTGCAAAGTAACATATGTGAAGCTTTTTGAACTCTCTGAAGTATTCATTCTCTGGACTCTACTAGTAGTAATATATTGAACAAAGCAATGGTCAGAGCAAGTTGAGTCACGGATCCTGGCACCACCAGGAGGATGTTGACTCATCCTGCCTTGATCCAGGAATATCCTGTTGTCTAAACAAGCCACCTGGCTGCTAGCTCCACTGTAGTGGAGTTCATGGCTCCACACAGGAAACTACAATAATGTTTTCCTGAATTAGCAGGTTGCCCGTTCCATGAGGGAAGGAGAGCTACCGCCCCTCAGGCAGAAATTTGGGGAGAAGAGAGGCAGGCAGGTTGGCCATCACAGGTGCCCACATCTGGAAAACAGTCTTCCACAAACTCCATTGAAAATGGGTTCTTAAGAGCATAGCCATTCATTTGAGTGACATGTACCACCACCCCCACCACCACCCCGTGGATTGTATCCTTGGATTAATTAAGGAGAAGGAGAAAGGTGCTATTTTGATTTTCCACTTTTGACTGATCCTGAGGCCACAGCTTTTCTCTGATTCTTTATCTAGCAGTGGGGTGTCAAAAAGGTGGTCCTCTGAACAGTGTTCCATCCCAGCTCGCAGTATAACTCTTAATTGCCAATGCTGGCGAAAGACTATAGGAGCTGTGCTCCTACAACATTTGGAGGGCCCAGTGTTCCCTTGCCCTAACACAGTAAGCATCTGTTCTCCGAGGAGAAAAAGGGATATATCTTACTTAGGTAAACCTCAGAATGGTAACTAGTCTTCTCCCTGCCTCACTCATTTCTCCCCATTCTTCCAGGGAAGCGCCCCAAGAAGGGACTAGCAACCGCCAAGCAGCGGCTTGGACGCATCCTGAAGATCCATCGCAACGGCAAGCTGCTGCTCTGAGGGAGGTCCCCCCCCCTCGTCCACTCTAGGCCTCCTGCCCCCTGGGCACCAGAGGAGGGGTGAGGCTCAGAGACCCATTTGAAGGCACTGCTTTGGCAGTGTCCCCAGAGAGCTGCCAGGACTCAAGGGCACGGATGAGGCCCGTGCTACCTCTCCCTTCCTTATGTGGAACAGAGCCAGGACTGAGCTGCCCCTGCTACAGGAAGCGTTGAACTCAACCACACTAGCTTCCCCTGGAGAGGCAGGCGGCGCCAAAGGCAGAGGTGTCTTCCCCACACCTGCTCACTCTCCATCCCTACCTCGACCCATTGCACTTCCTTTTTGTTCTGGGGCTGATCCCTCCCTAGAGCTCTCCCCCTCTCTCTGCCAAGCCACACGTAGAGATGTTGGTCAGTCTTCTGTTTCTCCTCAACAGCTTCAATTGCCCTTCACACTTTTGCTGCTGCACTCGGACCCTGGCATGCCATGGAGTGGTTTTTATTATTGTTTTTTTTCCCCTTTCCAACTTACTTCTCCCAGCAGGAAGCAACTGCCCATTGCTTTTGCAGCTGTAGGTAGCCCTTCCTTCCTTCCTTCCTTCCTTCCTTCCTTCCTTCCTTCCTTCCTTCCTTCCCAATCTTCTAAGGGGATCCCTCCAAGGCACTGGTGGTGGGGAAGTGTGGGTGGACCTTGACCCTGCTCACCACAGACAGTCATCCGCTGCCTGGCAGACTCCGTGAACACAGGTTGCAGGAGAAGGGAAACAAAATGCTACAGGATTCTTCCCTTTGCAGTTTTTCATAGGATTTGGAGGATAATGCTAGGCCAAGGGATGTGTGGGCTGGAAATAACGCCAGGACAGAAATGCCCCCTGCATCCAACAGAAAAGAAAGTGTGAGTTGTGTCTGTCTCACTCCGGCTAGTTGCAAACAGACCATCAGGTGTTTCACTGGATGTATCGGTATCCTTTCCAGTTGCAAGGGGTGCCGGCTGTCAAGCATTCGTGATCCCGCAGATAAGAAGCTCCCCTCCATACTCAGAATTGATATGTATGTCAAGGCTTGGCTCCTGCTTTCACCTTCACTAATCCAGCTGTATATGTGGAAAGAGTTTATAATGTTTTAATCTAGGGCAGGGTATTCTAAGACACAATTCCCCCCCTCACGTGCAGTTAAAGGTAGTGAGGGCCAGTGCCCATTAGATCCAGCGAGGTGCTGACCCCAGGATGTAGGCGGTGGCCAGGAGTAGACATCCCTAACCTATTCCCTCCTTCCTGCCCGCCACGACGTGAGGGTTTCCAGTAAGCTTTCCAGTGGTTGCAAATCTGCCTTGTTGTTGATACCCTCCTGCCCACTCCCAGTCTGGCCGTAACGCAGCCTCTCTTTCATTTCCTCCCCCCCGCCCGCCCCCTTACAGCGGCAGGGAGGGCGCCATGCCCCCAAGCAAGGACTTAAAGGACATTTCTACCCAGCTGCACGGCTCCATTTATATGGCTGTGTACCATATTTTTATGCCAGACTCCAGCAGGCTTTGTGTAAATGTTTGAATTCTATTTTTTAGGCATCTCTCTAGGAAATGTGTGTTTAAAAAAAAATCAAAGGAAGCTGAAACTTTTTTTTATATATTCAGGTTAGAATAAAAACCTTTGTTGGTTTAGTGCGGCGTATGTGTTGAATATGTTTTCCAGATTCTTTTCTTCTAGGGTCCAAACGACTTTGCTAACATCCGAATCAGCGCAGCCTGTGCTCTGGAACGGCTGATATTCAGGTGCCAATTTAAGGACATTTGTGGCACAGGGAAGAGTCCTTGGGCTGAGATCCTCTTGCCAAACACATTTGAACTGGATCAGTTTTGACAGGTATCTGTGTGTTGTTATGTAGAAGGTGGTGGTTTTCAAATTGGGACTCATTCTGAAAGGGGCTTCTTGGAATTTGTGTGTGTGTGTGTGTGTGTGTGTGTGTGTGTGAGAGAGAGAGAGAGAGAGAGAGAGAACATCTCTTTACAATGCCTCCAACAGAGTCTCTCCCTTTTAGAAGTTTCTGACACTTCTTGAAAGATATGTTTTCATATCCATTTAATTTGTTGTGTTATTTGGTCAATCATCCAGTAGCCCAATGAACCAGACTCACATGTGTGCTTTACCGGGGGTGGGGGGGTGGGGTGGAACGGTTTCCAGTGGTATTACCTCAGTGTTAGGTTTATTGTCATTTTTCAGTATATGTTGTCTCTGATGGGTTGGGTTCCACCACTGTGATTGGTCCAGGAAAGAAACCGCTCAGTAAAAAACTTGGCATTACACAGTATTTTAAAAAGATGATTATAATCTCACACTGTAAATGATTTTTAGGGGGAGAAAAAATTTGTGCCATCAAGTTGCCTCCGACTCATGGTAACCCAGCACATGAGCAATTTCCAAAACGTTCATCCTCAGCCACCCTGCTCAGCTTTTGAAACTCAAGCCTGTGGCCACGCCTTTAAACTGGAAACCAGCTGCTGGAGGTTCTGTGCAGCATTATTTACAGTACATAGACATAGAAAGGAAATCCTTTTCCCATCCCATTTTTGAAACAGCAAACGGTGAATAACCTATCCTGTGTCAAGGGTGCATACCTGCATTATTTGCCCCTTCATTATTATACCCAGAAATAGCTATTTTTAAAGAACTTTAAAGGGACAAAAGGTGAATAACATGGACACATGGCCCTTTTCAGTCAGGATGCTACATATACGCTCTCCTTACTTGTAGGCAGTAACAAGTCTCAGCTCTAGAAAAGAAGTTGGTGATTTCCATGGGCGGCATGTTGACCTGCCCTGAACCCACCAGGGCCTCCATCTTAACCCTGCTGCTAAAGTTGGTGTGTGATGGTAAAAGTCAGTGGTTGCTCTGGTTCAAACAATCCATATACAGTAGCTGAATTGTGGCAACAAAGGAATACAGCCATTTTCCTTGTCTAAAAAACCACACCTACTTGGTGGCAGCTGGGGCCACAGAAATAGGCAGGAGGACCAGATGCTGATGCAAAACCTGTCTGTTTCTGTGCTTGGCACAGAGGAGCGTGGAGGGCTCCTTTCCTCCTCTGCTGGCCCCCTTACTCCAGGCTATTGTTGAAATAAAAGACTACCTAAGAAGACAAGCAGCTACCCTGGATGACTTGAGCATGGAACCTAGAACTTAATGCAGACAATGAGGGTCCTGTGATACACCGCAGAAATCTGAAAAGGTATAAGGATTTGAAAGCCCCCAGTTTAAAAATGAATAAAATAAAGGTGGTAGCATTCATTTACTTTTTCTTTCCCTTGTGGCAGAGATGTGGCCCTCTAGGTATTATTGGACTACAACTCCTGTTGTCCCCCACCCTTAGCTGTGTTGGCTAGGGCAGATGGGAAGTGTAGTCCCAATAACTGCTGCAGGACCATGTATGGCTCACCCATGTCATTATCGCATCAATGCTTATACTCAGATTCAAAATTCAAGTTGCACAGATCTGTCCTATACTGAGGTCTCTTCCGTGTGCTGGAGCTGTGTGGGTTTGCTGTCAAGGGATGAGTAGGTTTCTTTAGTGGTTGCTGGTTTCACAAAGTTAGCACTGTGAGGGTCTTCCTAAGAGGATGTGTGTTAGCTATCTCTGACCTTATACCATGCCAGACGCCATCTAGACACAGAGTAGCACAGCAGAATTACAATCAGAATTCTTCCCTAGCCCTACATGAAGGTGCTGGAAATTAAACCTGGGACTTCCTGCCTGCAAAACAAGTATCTTATCATGACACTACATCTCCTTTGGTAGGGCCTCTGGTGCTTAAACTGCAGCTTCAAAGCTGTAGCTCAGCAGCAGTTTTAAAAGTTAATATATGAATGGGAAGATGCTCTTGTTTGTGTGATCACTGAACCTCAAGAACATTAGGCCTTTAGCTGTGAAGAAGAGGGTCCCCAGTTGGGGGAATGAATAAAGAAGGATGACTTTTCAGCCATATGCTTTCAGCCATCACAGTGTGAAATTCATGCTTTTCTCTATTCTGGTTACATTTGGGGCGGATCTCCTCAGAAACATGTCGGGGAGGGGCAGAGCAAGCCATCCTTGTGAAGAAACTAGGTTAATATCAATTAAATAATGGACACTTTCTGATTACGGTATGCTGTACTAGGCACTGGAGCTTTGCTTCTACTTTGTCCATTACTGCAAAAGTATAGAAGAAGAAAGTAATACATTTAATTGCTTTGCTTTTCCTTGTATAAAAACGGTTGCTCCAGCCTATCTCACTTCCTTTGGCAAGGGACCCAACAGTGCCCCTTGACTTGCCTGGAATAGTATATAGACTACTGAACCAGGGATTGGGTCAGCCTAAGTTGGCAAGGAATGCTCTGCCACTGGAGAGAACATCAGGCACTACATAAATGTACCCACACGTTGTGCCCTCCAACTTCTGGCCTCCAGAATTCAAGAATGTTGGTTATACTAGAAGACTTGGAGAAAAATACAAACGGGGAGGTAAATATTTGAGCAGGAGCCCCCGCCTTCCCTGCTAACAACTGGGTGCCCACTTCATCATCAGGAGAGGAAGATGTTCTGAATGGTTCCATAGGCAGGGTTTCCAGCGAGGGTCAAGAACCTGGCACTCTGTAGGGCAGGCTTGTCCAACCTGCGGCCCGAGGGCCGCATGCGGCCCAGGTCGGCTCATAATGCGGCCCAGTGCAATTTTTTATTTTTAAAGAAATTCCAAAGTTTCAAGTTACACTGCCGACACTTGCTGCCGGAATGCGGCCAGGGCATGTCACAACGGTAGGGGGGGAGAGAGGGAAGGAAGGAAGGAACGGGAGGGGAGGGGAGAGGGGGGCTGCGTGACTGCATTGCACCATCCCCATCAATAGGTGGACCCTCTCCCAGTCCCATAAAGCCGCCAGAGTTGAAGCTGTCAGCCTCTGCTGTCTGAGATCGCAGCTGCTGGTAAGCGTGCTTGGAGCGGGGCTGCGGAGGACGGCTAGGGCTGCCCTCCCGTGGCCCAAACCAAATGTATGTGCGGCCCAAACCAAATTTTCATCTTCTAATGTGGCCCAGGGAAGGTGAAAGGTTGGACACCCTTGCTGTAGGGCTTTACAAAACACATAAAGCTGCACAGCAGAAGTCTGCAAATCTTATAGCCCATTTGTCTCGGTCACCTTGTGGAGGACAAAAGCTTTCCTTAGCCATTGCTTCAAAGCTGTACAACTTTGGCTTAGACAGCGTGACTGTTGCCTATCCTTTCTGGGATGACTACCCTTTATTCTTGGGGGCTCCAAACTCTGTGCAGTTTTCAGCCCTCCCAATCTGAAGCAACCCAGGTCTAATGCCTTGTTTTCCTCCTGAGGGCTTGGAGGTGCATGCTGCCTACACTCCTGCTGCCTTTAAGAGCCAGGTTTGTGGCTCAGCTTCCACCAGAGATGAGTAAGAGCTTTGCTTCCTTTTGTTTCTTGCCAGCATTTGCCAACATCCACAGGCTGCTTCGTATTCAGGATAGAAAAGAATGCCAGATTTTGACATTTTGAATGTAAGAGAAACTGAAGTTGGCAGAGCCATCCATGCAGGGCTAGGCCTTTGAATGCTTAATTCTAAAACCTCTAGGTTTGAATCCCTAGAGGGTATTTCAACTGTAATAGTGTTGAATGACAGTTGTCATATCTACTGTATGGATGCAGAATAAGGAGACTTTGAGGAGCAACATTATAGGATAGTCCTTTTAGTGCTGAGAGTAACTGTACATATTGACTGTGGCATGGGGCAGGGTTTCTTTGCATTTGTTTTCTAAGGATTTACCAAAATGGGCAATTTCCATCATATTCAAGCAGGAAAGCACATGAGGTTCTAAAAAGTTCTGGTGAAAGCTAAACTGACAGCTATTCCCCTCCCTAGCTTGCAGGCATCAGCTGGCAGATCAATATATGTAGTTTGGGTCCCATGGATAATCTCCAGTCTTTTCCTATCCCTGTTTTTTTTTTTTTAATTATCACTATTATTTTAAACAGCAATGGTTATTTTGTGGATATTCTGGGGCTTTGCTGTAGTATGTTCCAAAATGGGAAAGGAGTGAGGAATGTCCTACTCCATCATAAGTGAGAAGTTGTTAGCAATTTGTCTCTAGAATAAAGGAGGAAGGAAACCACTTGGGATATTTTCCGCATCCGGCGCTGAGGATTCTTTATAATTAAGTCTCTTCCCGTGTTAAATCAACCAAACTAACAACCAATCTGGGTTGGGGACAAAATTCATTTTAAATCTGTCTGTGAAAGCTGCAAAGATGGAAAATCTCCTTCTCAGTGTAACACTCTACCTGACACTTCCCTTGGGATCTCCTGCAAAGGTCCTAGAAGGGTGACCACAGACTCTTTCCTCTTCCTCATCCCCATAATGGAAGGCCATTTGGTAGTACTACATTTTTGTCACTTGTTGGGCCAGCTGTTCCAGGCTGAATGAGTGAAAGACGGCCAGCTCACATTTCCAGGAGGTTGGAGGCCACGTAGGAACTGTAGGGAGCCCCCAGCAGTGCCTCCACATCCTTGTGCTTCACCAACCAGCAAGGTGTCTTGTGGGCCCTCTGAGCTGAGTCCTTCAGTACCTTGGTAACCTCAGTGACCCATACTTTGCTCGTGCCCCTCCACATCCAGGCTGCTCGCTCCCCTTCAGCTGGGCCTAGGGAAAGCCGGACGTTGGCATTCTGGAACTGTCCTGGGGAAAAGCAAATTGGCACAGAGGTCACCAGTCATTGAGCAGAAAAAGGCAGACCTGGAATTAGCCTGGCGAAGCGCCACCTACAGGGTCAACTGCACCGTTAAACAGCATGAAGTGGCTGCCTTGGGCAGCACAGTGTGTTCTTATGAGATGACATAGGAACGTGACAAAAACTGATTTAAACCACTGCCTGCTGCGGGAACAGGTGCTCTGCTTTAGGGGTCAAAATGAGAAGACCACAGTCCAATGTCTTGCAAGGGTACCATGGCTGCTCTGCCTCAGGCAGCAGAGTGCCTTGGGCTAGCCCGGATTCGCAGGCAAGCGCCAGCTTTTCTGAACCTGCTGTTATCCAGATGTGTTGGGCTACATTTCATTGGCAAAGCTGGAGTCCATTTCTGTGCAAGTTTGCGCCATCCTCTTATGCTAGGCCTACACCTTCCTCTGCCATAAACCCAGGGTTTTCTGAAGGACAGATGCAGATGCTGGAGTTTGTGCTGGCTTGAGTGGAATTGGCCAAGGCAAAATATTTAAGTTCATCTGGGTCCCACTATTGTGATCCTTGGGGCCTAGCGCCATGTGAGAACATGGTGTGGAGAGACTTTAGGATAAGATTTTTAGCAAAATTTAAGGACCTGTTCTTGGGTGTATTCAAGTTCAAAGCAAGAAAGGGTGCATTATTTTAAGAGTTTTTGTTGTGATTACTTAAAGTTACATGTGATGCTGGTGTTTGCTGTCCTTGCTGTGGCACTGATTTTGATCACACTTCCTGCGACTACAGTTATCTTAATTTTCCATAATGAGATCGAACAGGAGAAGTTTCAAAGGATTCATGCATAATTTGGCCCTAATGTATGACTCCAAAGGAAGTATTAATTAACTTTGGAGGGCCAGGTGGAGGGAGCATTTTTGACACCCCCGCCCCCAGACAGGTTACCTTAGCCCCTTCCAGTAAATGCAGAAATAATCTGGAACTACCAATTGTAACAATGTGGGGTTTTGTGCTAACACAAGGTGTGTGTGTGGGGGGGTCTTACAAACTGGTAGCCAACAGCCATATTTACAAGAGGGTTTACTCACCTAGCAAGCCATGTGCTGAAGCTGACAGACCCTTCCCATTTACCACATAGAAGCCGAGGTGGTCCAACTGGAGAGGCGTGGGATGGGTGTAGCAGTGTAACAAAACCAAGAACTCCACCTCGGTCCCAATCCTCACAGTGATGTTGGCCTTGGCCCACATTGAAATTGCCAGGTGGGGCTTGCGGATTACTGCCCGCTGGGTGAAGGGCAGCACCAGAACATCCTCACCGTGCAGCGCCATACCCTCTCGAGTGATATTGACGACATAGCTGGCGTGTGGGCGCTCCACTACCATGGTGATGGCATCGAAGTAGGTACGGGGCCGCTCTTCATGGCCTGGCCTGAAAGGGGCTCCCATTAGATGACCATTGACTGACACACCTGGGGTCAAAAGAAGGCAGCCGTCTGTCCTGACATAATAGTTTTTCCTCTTCCCCTCTTTCTAGTTTACAAAGAGGGGGCAGAGTCTAATTGCCCTGGTTTACAACCGCTATAGGATAGACCACCAGAGCTGGAAGAACTTATGTTGTTGGACTGGGGCTCCCATCAGTCTTAGTCAGTAGAGACAGTATTGAAGGACTGGAGGGCCACGCTTTCCCTGAAGCAGACAAAAATTGCATCCCTGTTTGGCCTCCAACTAGTATCTCGACCAGAGAGCCTCTTTTATTTGGCCCAGTTTTGGCTTCCTTATCCTATCCACTGGCTAGAACAGGAAGGCCTCAAACTGGGGTGAAGACAGAATGAGTTTAGGATTTTGGAGAATTTTCCTTATTTTATAGGATGCAGGTTTTAACAAAATGGGGGAAACTAGCAGTGCTTACAAGTGCCCTGTTATAAAATTTTCTGTGCATGCACTGGGGCATTATCAGATATATTTTTTAGGTGCTTCATTTGCTGTGGCTCGGAAGACGTGGGAAGGTATTCTGCGCACAGCATGAATCGTGAAACTTTATGAAAACAGAATTTGCTGGCTCTGTCCTCAGCTTTGAACCCTGTGACCCATGTCAGTAAGAAACCATTACTGCTCTTACCCGTGGCAGGGTCGCTCACTAACCGCAGGGTGTCTCCTGACCGTCCATCAAGAGTGAAGCACAGGTTGCCCAGCGAATGTGGCAGCCTTACTACAAAGTGAGGATCTCCATCAACTGCAAGGGAAAAGGGAACAGCCATCAACTGGGGTGGAGAACCTTTGGCCTTCTGTTTCAGTCAAAAACTCCCATCAGCCCCACCCAAAGCCAGAGATATGAGGAGTCCTTTCCCAAAACATTTGGAGGGACAAAAATGCCCCTCCCCCATGTAGATAAACCAGAATTTTTTAAAATACTGTATGGGGTTATATGGGCATATTCTTACCCCAAGAGTTGAAAGTAAAGAAGCCAGTGTCAAGGGAACCTCCCACAGAGTCTGGAAAAAGAGGAGGAGGGAGCAGCATTATATCCCCTGGGTAATTTCTCAACACATTTGGGCACCATATCTCACTCTCGCACAACCACATTGACCTGTGACTGATACCAGAGTGTAGACATTGCCCTGAGAGTTTCCCCCAAAGTGTTCACATAAAATATGATGCAGAAAGTGAGAGAGAAAGTCAGAATGGGATCCTGGCAGGATCAGGGAAGAAGGACCAAAACCAAACCTTTTACACCACAAATTGAATTCTGAGGGGTGGGCGAAGTCTGGTTGAAACCAAACTTGACTTTTTTTTCAGGCCCCATTTCCACCTGACAGAAGATCTGGTTAGACTGGGGTGATTGTCGGCCCTGCAACCCATATTCATGCAACATGCAGAGGTGTACCTGGGTCACTGTCTGGTTCTTCTAAGAACTCTGCAAAAGAAAGTTTGTTCTCAGAAAAGTGAGCCATTGCAAAACCCCACAAAATCCATCCGCTTTCCTTTCCAAGGCCTTCCTAGGAGTCTGAGCCCAGCCACTGCCTTAGTGAGTCCCTTTAGGCCATGTGGGTCTCTAGATACTGCTGGACTCCAGCTCTAACACCTGGAGGACCGCAGGCACCTCATCCAGCACTTAAGCGGCTTTCCTTGCCAACAGAATTTAAATGGTCCCTTTGAAACCCAAGGCAGGCACAGATCCACAAGGCAGTGCTTCTGTTAAGTGCAGCTCACAGCGCCCAACCTCTGCTTTGCACAATTCAGGAATGGCCAACTACAACCAGACCGACTCTGAGCTCTGCCTGCAAGGATCAGCCAATATCATTATGCTGACGTTTTTGCCCAATGCACATCGCTGGTTTGAATTTATCTTTAGCAACATGGGAGGTTCTGTTGGATACCTGTAAATAAAATGTGCATTCTACCACCAGTGTTTTCTGACTGCTGCTGGGGAAGCCCAAATTCAATTGGAACTGGATCTCCACGTGTATCCCACATGCCATTTAGGGTGGCCACATGTCCTACTTCACAGACAACAATCCTTGATGTTAAGGGCTTTGGAAGATAAGCTTTGTTTGAAGGTATTTGCTTATTTGAATTGTGGTCCAGTCCCAGTCTGGTTTCATAGAATCATAGAAAAATGAAGTTGGAAGGGGCTTACAAGGCCATCAAGTCCAACCCCCTGTTCAGTGCAAGAATAAAGGTAAAGAACCATAAAAAAAGAGAGCAGGCCTTGAGGTTCCCCACCTGTAGTCATCAGCAACTGGACAGCAGAATGCCCTGCAGCAACTTGAATCACCATGTCACAGTCTTCCCTGCTACGGAGTGTATTTCTATTTAAATTATAGTAATTCGTTACGCATGTTCCAATTTTTAAATTCTGGGAGAGCGAATTGGGTACCAAACAGACTCTGTAAGGGAACCATGTGCTTCCCACTCATGAATGCCGTCTGGACAGTAAAGACCAGATCTTTGTATCTTTCTAAATCTAGACAAAATGGATTATTGTCAACTGAGAGTGAACTCATTCTTTATGTAGGTGAAACAGTAGAATCCTCACACAAGGTGGAGGAAGGGATGGGACCACAAGGCTTAAGGAATCCTTAAGGTTTGGGGGAGTCACAAGCCCCAAATAGAGGGGGAAACAGGCAATAACTGTGTAATGAGAACTGAGCAAAATCAGTTGGCAAAGATTCTAATGGACTGGTCTGGGAAGCTAAGCAGAAACATTTTCTTACCAGCTCTGTTTGCGTCCTACGCACGGATCAAAGAGGAGTTTAAACAATAGGAAAGAACTGGATCTCCAGGTCAGTCTGGTAAGGAGCATCTCAGTGCCAACCCTGATTTGCAGATGGGTCGGCAAGATTGAAATGGGAGAAACTATTTAGAGACTTACTATTTTATCTGATGTTATGACTTCATCAATCCCTGTATGTTCAGAGTTAGTGTACAAAGCAGCTGAATTACCTGAAAAGTCTTCATAATCCAGGCTTCCTGAGGAGACAAACAAGAGTTGAAAGCCAGATCATTTTGAGAGTTAGACAGGTAAGAGGATGGCCTGCAAGTAGGGTCAGGTTGAAGGTCTTCTGGCCCTCCAAGCTCAATCTCCCCCCCCTCCCCAACTGCTGGAATCCAGGTGGAAAAAGAAAGTCATTTTCAAGGTGCTTCCTCCTCAGGAGATTAATTTACTCTACCTGGACCAAAACTCCTTCTTGACCTCTCCATTGTCTCCAGCAGGAAGGCAAGCAAGGAGGAATCTGATTTTCCTCATGAGGAAAGAGTCTCCCTTTTCATGGAGAAATGAAAATGGCCTCTGGGAGCTCAAGGAGGAAGGGATCAGGTGACATCACAGGACCCATGTGCTTACAACCCAGGGTTCAATCCCAGGTAGCCGGCTCAAGGTTTACTCAGCCTTCTGTCCTTCCAGGGTCGGTAAAATGAGTACCCAGCTTGCTGGGGGGGGGGCAATGTGTAGCCTGCATAATTAACTTGTAAACCGCCCAGAGAGTGCTTGAAGTGCTATGGGGCGGTATATAAGCAGCACACTTTGCTTTGCTTTGAAGAGATGGGGCTCTGCCCATTGGCACCATATGGCCATCAGCGGCAGTCCAGGTGACAGGGCACTCCAGCTATGGGGAACTAAGTGTTCCCTTACTCCAAGTGAATAGTATGGGAACCAGTCCAGGCAAAATCCAGGACACTGGACCAGTGTGGCAGTGTGGGATGCAAAGTTACTGGGAAGGAACAGGCTGAAGCAATATACCCTGGGAGCATGATGGTGGCAGGGCCTGTTTAGATAGGATCTGGCAGTAAGGAAGAGAGAGAGAGAGAGAGAGAGAGAGAGAGAGAGCGCTTCATAGGTTCCTGACTGGTTGGACAATAGGAGGTGTCGTAATTTATTTATTTATTTATTTATTTTTGGACTACTAGCTCTCAGAATCCCACAGCCACGGTGGCTATGCAGGCTATGGAATGATGGGATGTATAATTCCCTCTCTGTGGAAGAGGGGAGGCATGTGGCTCAATATGAGGTTGAGATCTGGGGGTGGTGGTGGGACCACAGGAATACAGGGCCGTCCCCCCGTTCGCAGATACCTACCTGGGTGCTGCCTGGTTGTCACAAAGCTATACACGGCTGGTGGGTTCAACGATTCAACGTATTCCGCATCATGGTCACCGGCTGAGCGCAACTCAGACTCGCCCGACAAAAGGAGGAGACTGATGTCAGAGGCAGATGTGGTGGTAATGGTGCTGGGAATCCTGCTGGTGCCCTCCACCGCCATGTCCTGAGTCAGTGGGGAAGTGACCCTAGCTGTTGAGCCCCAAGGCCCTGTGCTGTTCTGAGGGGGCTTGTCTGTGTGCATCTCCACGGCTGCTTCACCTTGGGGAGCCGCCTTACCTGTCCAGGGGGTGCTCCCCAGCTCCACCCTGGGCGTAACCACCCGCCCGTTAAGTTGGTGCTCAGGGGCTGGTGCCTCGGGCTGCTCCCTGTTGTCATAGTTACCTTCCGGCACCTTGGCTTTGTCAGGCTGGTGCGCTGCAGAAGGCACTGTGTTCGGGACCCCGGCCGGCACCTTGGGAATCGATGTTCCTCTGGTCTCCATAAAGGAGTGAGGCTGAATCGTGACCTTGAGTCTCCCAGCTCGGGTGGGGCTGGGCTTGTGGGTTTTGAAATGGGGTGGTTTTGTGGTCTTAAGGGCCACTGTGGCTCTCGGGGGTTTCATGGAGCCGTGGCTCCCAACAGGAGTCACAGAGACAGAAGGCGTCAGGCCAGGCACGAGTGTGCTTTTGGGCACTTTGGTGCGGCCGAGGACACTAGGTGTTGGGGAAGTCCAGGGGATGGTGAGGAGAGCGGTCATTGCAGACGTGGGCGTAGAGGTGGCCCTGACAGCTTTAGTGCTTCTGGAGACGGCAAGTGGAGGCAGTGAGTCGGTAGGACCAGCTGGCCCTGCGCTTCCTTTGGGTGCTTTTGTGGCTCCGGCTGCAGGGGTGCTTCTGGCCACCTTAGAAAGCGCTGGCAGAGCAGACGTTCCCACCGCTTGGGGAGCAACCTTGGATGCTCTGGTTCCCACGGGAGGAGAAGGAGGTGCTTTCGTAGGCCGGCCGTTCTCTCTGGCCTCCTCTGGCCTCACCACGATCAGGGAGGTAACCGGGGTGACAAAGTTGTACTTGAGTGAGAGATTGGTGGCCTTTTCCGTCAGCAGGCGCCGGGCGGCTGTGTCGTTGGCTCGAAATCGGGCCTGCAGCAGGTCTTGAATGGTGAAGTAGGCCCACAGTCTCTGAACAAAGGGGCCAATCTTGTTGATGTCGCCAGAGCAGCCAAAGGAAGCTGTTTTCGTGGCATTGATTGAAATGTCATTTTCCAGACTCAGGGGACCCTCTTGGCCGTGCCCGGTGGTGCGTACTCGCAGCTCTGACACCCCCGGCTTCACCCGCCCAGCCACGACCAGCTCCGAGCCTTCAAAATAGTTGGGGAAGAGGTTCCGAGTGAGGTCCTGGGCCACCCCGTCCAGGTAGGCCAGCTCCACATCATACAGAAGAGGGCTGGCAATCTCGTCATAGAAACCCTTGAGCTGCAAAGTGGCGTCGGCATCCTCGTATATGCGCCGCGCCACACCACGGTTCTCTAAGGAGAGGCGTCTCAGGAGCCCATAGTCAGCATCATCGCCGAAGGCCAGGCCAAAAAGCGAGATGGTACCCCTCAGGGCCTTCTGGGCATTGGACAGGATGCGGCTGCCAGCCGTTACCCCAGAGGTGGGTTCGCCGTCGGTCAGGAAGATGACCAGTGGGATTCTCTGCTCCCTCATAACCTTTCCTGCCATTGGAGAGCTCTGATTGAAGACGGAGGCAGCTGCAAGAAGAGCTGCATTGATGTCAGTCCCTAAAGGAACAGAAGGCGAAGAGAGATCAGAAGGCAAAGCACGAGGGTTCCCCGGGAAGCACACGGTGGTCTTAAAGGAATGGGTAGATCTAGCTGGCTGGGACCGACATTTCCCGAGCATCCCTGCTTGCTTGCTTGTTAGTTTGGTTACATTTATATCTGGTGGCTCCTCAAATGAGCTCAAGGCAGCCTACAAGGCTCTCCTCCCTGTTTTACCTTCACAAGAGCTGGGCAAAATAGGTCAGGCTGAGAAAGAGACTAACTAGGCCAAGTCACCCAGTGAGTTTCATGGCTTAGGAGGGATTTGGACCTCACTCTCTCAAAAACAGGTCATCAAAAAGGAGGATCTGAGTTCCAAAAGGTGGATGTTGTGGTCAGTGTCCAGCCGCTCCAGTTTCAACCTTCCTGAGTAAGAACGTGGACCTGAGAGACCAAAACTGGACCATTCCCAAGGGCCATATTATTCATAAGGCTGACTAGGCTGAAGCCTAAGGGCCCCTCCATGTCTTTGGCTAAGGCGCCCATGGGCTCCAACAGTTAAAGACACTTTGTACTCTGTTCCGTAGCAATACATGCACACAGATGTTTATCCCTATTGCATTACTTTAATACTAGCACAATAAAAATATTTTTTAAAATGGTGGATAGAATTGTTGAGAACTTAAATGGATCTGGGGCAATGTAGTGCCATCTAGAACCCACTGTACCAGGATCAAGCTGTCAGCTCTAGACAGATGAAAGACTGAAGTGCCGGAGGGCCCCCGAAACACCCCGAAAGCCTAGGGGTCCAAGTCATGGGTTAATAGGGCCCTGAGCATTGCTTGTCAAGGATTTCAGGAGCAGACACTGCTCCCCAATCCCATTCCACCCTGTAGCGATTCCTCTCTGGTCAGGACTCACATCCATCAGCTTCCATCTTGCTGACATAGTCTTTGGCCTTCCGAATATTTTGAGGTGTTGCTTGAATGGACTGGCTGGGCTTCCACACATGCACCATGTCAGAGAAAGTAACAATGTTGAAATAGTCATCGTGGTGGAGGTCGCTGAGTATGACGTGCATGGCCTTCTTGGTCTGGGGAGCAGAAAGCAAAGAAAAGGAGTCGCCTTTCTCCAAAAGCTCCCCTTCCTCCTCCTTCCCCAACCTGGAACGATTAAGCTGATGTGTTGGGTTACTGTTCCAACCACTAAGATAGGAAAAAAACCCAGCAAGCAGCCGGTTGGGCAAGGCTGCCTCACAGGAAACATTTGAGCTGCATTTGGTTAAATATACAGTATACTGAAAAATCTCTCTCAAGCAGTCACGAGCTATTGTTTCTAACTTTGTGTTCACAGATCTACTCAAAGTCCGTGTTGCAAAATAGGCTCTTGCGTGCACAAATGGGGAATGGCCAGCCTAGGACATTTCAATGTTTGAGATAGAACAGCAAATCATGTCCCAGTCTTGATGTCCCAGGGTGTAGTACTCAGAGTTTAGCATCTGAGACAGAAAAGTCCACATACATCTCTTTCCCACCCAGGCAGCGAAAATACAGTAAAAATAAAGTTCACAATGAACCAGTTTGCTGTCCTCTGAAGATGCCGGCCACAGAGACTGGTGAAACGTTAGGAAGAACCACCTTCAGAACACGGCCAAGAAGCCCGAAAAACCCACAACAACCTTCACAATGAACCATTTGCTATCCTTTCATGACACCAAATATTGCTGCCCTAGGTGATCAATACCTTAGCTAACGTAGGGTTGACCTAGGTAGAAACCTACAAAACAAAGAATAGTCTTGCTGATCTGCTATTTTTTAGTCTCCCAAAAGACTTTAAAATTGCTTTGTGTACATTTGGCCACCCTATGCTCCTCTCTCCCCATTCCTTCTGGACAGTGGCAGGTGGACATACACATTCTCACCCCACTCTCAGTTCTCGTTATGTCGGAGTCTCTCACTTTCCATTTTCAGTCTCTACACCTCTTTCATCTCCTCAGTGTTCACCTGTTTCATTTTTGTGCCATACATGGAGCCGCTGACATCAATAACAAACACCACATCCTTCTGAACTGGAGGTAGTCCCCTCGGGGCAAAGTAATGAACAAAGTAGCCATTGTAGATCTGGAAAAGAGAAAGGAGTCCAAGGCATTTATTGGGGGGGGGGGGAGCAGGAGCAACAAATTTGATTGAACAATTTGTTCATTAGGAATATAATTCAGCCTTCCCTAATCTGGTGTTTTCCAGGTGTGTTGCAGTACAACTCCCATCATCTCCAGCCAGCATGTTGTAAAATGCATATGAGAACCTCAACTTTGGGAAAGCTGCTGTAAACTATCATATAATTTCCGACCTCCACCCCAACCACCTCCAACATGTGATTATGGATTTGTCCAGTACAGTTGTGCAAGCCACCCATCTGTTTCCACAATATTAATATTACAATTTCATTGTACTCCAAAGCATCTGGAGAACCAAAGGACCGTGGCCTGTTCATTTTACACCATCTGTTTGTTCCACAATGAGTGGAGCATTTGAGCTCCCTGAAGCATCTAACTTACTGCTGGACTCGACAGACAGTTGGTTTGATTCAATAAGCCAGTTCTTATGTCCTCAGGTCTCCAGGAGGACAACCCTTCTGCATCACACCATTTTGCCTTAGCCTTCCTAAAGCAGTCCTGATGCCCAAAGGGTTCGTCCTGTTCCCATTCATTGCTGCTTAACAGCCTCTCCTCTCACCTGTACATCCCCTGCAACATCCGGCATGGCCACGTCATACTGTACTACAAAATCGCCCATGATTCCCAAGCTGGAGAAGGCTGCCTGTTCTTCGGGTGTTGGACTGAACGTAATCCAAGCGCAGTGGGTTCCCCTCTCTACCTGGGTAGAGGGTGGCATGTCTGCATCGCCTGGGATGAAACAGGGAACTCATGAATGGGGGTCAAGGTCTCACACATGCAAAAGATCAGGGAGGGCCAGCCTTAGCATTAGGTGGAGCAAGGCAACCACTTTGGGCAGGAGATGCTTGGGGAGCAGGGAGACTGCTCCCCAGCCACTCCCTCTGAGTCCCTCAGCTAGTCTTCCTCATGAAGAATAGATCTCTGTCAGTCACACAGCCTGTCTTGTGCTCACTCAACTATCCTGCTGCCCTCAGATGTGGAGAAGGATCCTATCTTGTTGCAATTGAAGTAAGATTTAACTGTTCATCCTGCCAGCCTCTCCACATAGAGTGGGATACAGGGAAGATGGGTGAGCCAGCCACCATTTTGTTCCTTCCCTCAAGCAGCAAAGTGTCTAGGCCAATGGCTCCCAAGCTTAGGTCCCCAGATGTTTTTAGACTACAAATCCTGTCTAGCACTGCCAGTGGTAAGACTTCTGGAGTTTTAGTCCAAGAACATCTGGGGACCCAATGATGGGAACCACTGGTCTAGAATGCAGATACACAGAATATAACAGAAGGTTAGAATTCAAGTTATGTTTGATCCATACCACAGAGAGAACCTTTGAAGCCCAATGTCTTTCATTGGTTCTGACCAGAATCGCAAATCAAAGGAAAGTGATGAGCAGGCTGGTGTGAGCCACCCTGACGTCTTGAGTTCTGCAGGGTGGCCCTGATCCTCCTCCTTCTCATGACATCCAAAGCAGAATGCCAAGTCTTAGGGATCCCTGTTTGTCTTTGCTGAAAGACTAAAAGGAAGATCTCTGGTGTACCCGGTGCCTAGATCCAGCTTGTAACTCACTTCCAGAGATACGGTCACTATGAACTGGAGAAAGGGTGTCCCAACCCTGAGGGGAACTTGGAGTCTGCCTCAGCTTGGGCAAGCCATCCGTGAAAGGAGGGATCGCAGCCCTGACCCCAAATAGATCCCTTGGAATCTTGCTGACCACCAAAACAGCAAAAGTGATACCCATCTGTTTGTGGTGGCTAAATCCCAGCTCTGGTTATCTGAAAGGCCCACCACCAACTGGCCCCACTCCATCTGGGAGGCCCTTCTGTACTGAAGGAGGATAGATCCATACCTCGGAGGGTGTTGGTCAAGAGTCGGCTCGTGCGGATGGGCAAAACGTGGACGTAGTCGATGCCAGTCCGCTCAGAGATGCTCACCTCAACGCTGAGGTTTCTCACCACTTGCTGGGGCCGGATGTTGATGGCATGCTGATACTTGCCCAAATGCCGCTGCAGTAGCTCCTCATAGGTTAGCTCAAAGGCTACTTTGCCCCCAGCCTCCACGCTGGTGGACACCCTGAATTTTTCCGTTTCTCGATCCCTGGGAAATGTCACTCAGTAGCAGGTTATCAAGTATGATGTCCGCTATCTGCTAAGGCAGGGTTGGCAGACCTGGGACCATCCAGATTTTGGCTTCGGATTTCCATCAACCCCAGACCAGCCTGGCAACTTGTCAGCTGGACTGGGCACTATAAGTAAACAACATCTGGGAGGCCATAGGTTTCCGCCACCATGCATTAAGCCAATTCCTCCACATGTTATCTGTCCTTGCAATCAAACTGGCTCATTTTTTGTTTAGATTCCCTGCCCCCCAAATCACTTTTGAGGAGAACCTAGTTGTGTGGACATTATAATCCAACTGAAGACAAGGCAGTCTGTAATGTGGCAGGCCCTCAATGATCTCCTGAAAGTGAGATGACCAGGAGGCCCTTGAGTGCTTCAAAATGGATTTCGAACCTCTGCTAATAACAGGATTCATCAAATGAGGCTGCTTTAAAAAATAATAATTCACTGTATAACATACTACGGTCTGCCTGTCCAGCAAAGACATTCTCCACTAACTTCAATCCCATGGGGGAATCAACTCATTTATTTATTTAAGATATTTTTACACTGCCTTTCTTCATAAAAGGGCCCAAGGTGACTTACGTCATTGAAAAAGATAGCTAAAACTGACAAATCATTCAAATAGGAAAAAAGAGAATTAAATAAACATTGTGTTAAAAATGTTAAATAAAAACATTATTGAAACAGATTAAAGGCAACAAAATACTAACCATCACAATCTTAAAACTTTTCTTAGACTAAGGTAAAGCCTGCCTGAAGAGAAAGGACCTGTTTACGGAAGGACAGCGAAGATGGGGCCAGCCTGGCTTCCCACGGGAGGGAATTCCAGAGTCTGGGATCAACAATAGAGAAGGTCCTCTTCCATGTCCCCACCACCAAGCGCACCTGTGAGGGTGGCAGAATGAGAGAAAGGCCTCCCCTGGTGATCTTAATCCCCAGGCAGGCTCATGGAGGGAGAGGCAGTCTTTCAGATAGCTTGGACCAAAGCTATTCTCAGCCTCTCATGCCTTCCATTTCACCAATTACTGTACTTAATCAAAGAATTAAGTCCCACTATGATAGAAGCAAAAGCCTTTTTTAAAAATGAAAAGGCTATTATGTTCCACCAGCATTCTGCTGTCATTAATAATAAACTGATGGGCAGTGGAAATGGACAATGAGGGAAATCCATGCGAGTCTAGTGTCATCCGCAGCAACTGCTCACAGATGGATAATTCTTAGTAGGTAAGACACCTTTCAAGAGAGCACTGGGATTAAGAGAGAGTGGATTCTTTGTAAGGGCTATAAAAACCTTGGTCAATATCTGCTTACAGAAAGGAAGAGCAATTGCGTAAACTTCACCACCACTCCAGACAGCTCTCTCTCTCTCCATCACATGGCCCATCTGGCAACCAGGGCAAAAACAGGCACACGATGGAGCAGCCCTCAGAAGGAGGGAGGAAGCCCTACCGCTCTGCATTTCTGCAATAAACTATTGGCCCCTTGTGTCATGCTTAGACTTCCACTATTTCCTCCATGCGCCACTGGGAGAGAACGGCCAGTGTGAAGCACAGGCTGATGTACGGGGGCTCTGCGTCAGCAAAAGTGGTTGGACTCATGCTACATCTTTCCCCTTTTGGAACAACAAGTGTTTTAGTAATAAAAAATCATTGATAAGGACAACATTGGTTAATAATAATTAACCATAACATCTCCTCTCATGCAGTAGCCAAGAGACATTCACAGGTAAAATAACAGCTCTTCTTCTTTGTCTCTAGGCTGATAAGAAAATAAGTTACATTCCTTTATTTAATCAGTGAATGTATTGAGAATGGATGCCAAAATCCTAACCCTGCTCCTGTGGCTCTAAATTATATATCTCTGTTTTTCTTTCACAGTACAGTTTTGTGGTAATTAAGCCTCTCATGGATGGGTGTGTGAGTTACATGCTGACTGAGACCTCCTGATGGAAGCCAAACGATGCCTAGATGTGAAGAGAGCACAGTATCTGAGGGAGGCGTGCTTACTTGGTGCCAACATGAGCTGCTGTCTTTCCTTGCCTGCGAGCTTCATCATACATCTTCTTAGCCTGGTGCTTCTCCTTCACTTCAGCCACATAGACCTTCTCATTCACAATTCTAGTATGCAGGGAGAGAATAAGACGTACAGTACATCCTCCTCAGGATTGATATCATGTGGGGGGTGGGATCATAAGGAAACTATCATGGCTATTCTACAATTAATATCTGTGATTAGGGAAAAGGTAGAGAAAACAACAACCATCTTAATCATCCTACATGACATGTTCTTACAATGCAGGGTAGGGAAAACAGTGCTTCCATCTTCCTACCTGGCTTAGTCCACCTGACTTAAGGTGAAACTAGACAGCCAATTGTCCTGGGCGTGACTGGGCAAAACGGGGTCGCTTTGAGATGCAGTAAGCCATTTGGGGCAAGCCTTGCATTCACACATAAGGATCAGGAGGGTTTGGGGGCAGGAAGCCACCCCTAACCTCAAGCAACCTATTTAGCCAAATTTGTCCTTTTTAAGGGAAGAGAAAAAAAAAATCTCCCACTAGGTCCTCTCCTGTCTTCCTCCCCATGACAGAGTAGGGGAAAGGGGTCATTAACAAAAATTATTTGTAATCCTGGACGCTGCTGAATGGCCTTGCCCCTCAAATCAGTTAGTACTGGATTTTAAGGGGAAAAGGAGAAAAATCTCTCCTCATCTTCTTCTGTCACAACAAACTGATCAGTTACATTTATATCCTGCCTTTCTTCCAGTGAGCTAAAGGCAGCACACATAGCTGTCCACCCCTCACTCCACATCACAACCACCTTGTGTGAGATAGAAAGGTCAGGCTGAGAAAATAATTGCCCAGCCCAAGGTCGAGGTGTGAATTGCACAGCTCAGTAGAGGCAAGAATCTTAATATGTCAAGTCCCACTCCAGTGCTTGAACCCCCTACAGGCATGCCAGTTCTCATATTGGGAGGCCACACCCACAACATTTTGTCAAAGTATGTGTTGTGATAAGATTTGATATACCTGGAAAGAATCAGAGAGATCAGAATCCCAAAGGAACAATCTCTGTCAGATGGAAGTACATAATGGTGGGGCATCTGTCCCTCACCTCCCTCAACAAAATGGCTTAGATGATTGTATCCTTGAGCAAGTGTGGGAAACAGGATAGTTGCTTTTCAGAGGGCCTCTGGAGGGTGTCTTCCAACTCACTTGACTCCCAGCATCTAGAGATGAAATCCTGGACAGAGAGAGGATCAGAACTCCTCACTCATGCCTCACATCTTGATTTCTAGATTCACCAGTATTATGCCTCTACAGACTGGAAGAAAGACCCTGTCTTATTTTCAGGGAAACATGGTAAAATCATAGAAAAGTGAAGTTGAAAGGGGCCTACAAGGCCATCAAGTCCAACCCCCTGCTCAATACAGGAATACAATCAAAGCATTTCTGCCAGGTAATTATCTAGGTTTTTCTTGAATGCCTCCAGTGTTGGAGCACTCACCAACTCCCGAGGTAACTGGTTCCATTGTCATGTCTCATGTCATGCCCTTTACCTCACGGATGGATCAGTAAGGGAGCAGCCCTTGTACTTGTCCAATATTTTAAGACCTGCTTCAGAGACTCCAAGTTTCTGTCACCAGCACCTGAGAGAAAACGTGGAGGCCCTCACCAAGACTTTTTGCTCAAAAAGAAAACCACAAAACCCCGCATTAGGGCTTATTTTCAGGGGATGTTTTATATTTTTTTTCATGTACAACAATCTACATTTATTCAAATACAGTCATGTATCTTCTTCTGGTTGCTGCACAATGCTGCACAATGGTGGAGGGCAGGGTTTTACTTAACTGGGGCTTATTTTTGGGGTAGGGCTTACAAGCATCCTGAAAAATTATACTAGGGCTTATTTTCAGATTAGGTCTTATTTTCAGGGAAACAGGGTATGAGCACGGACAGTAATGACACCACTTACATGACACAAAGCAAGGGTAGAGAATGTGTAACCCTCTATGTGTTCCAAATAGAGTTTAAATATGACTAGAAAACAACATGGAAAGTGACCACAGCAAATCAGCCGACTGGCCAACCCCAATCCAAGGGCAATTCGAACATCCAAACCCGTATCTCAAAACAACTGGAATGTTTTAATTATGGATGCACTGCCCTGAGTCCAACTGCTGTTGTTAGCTAAAGTAGACCCACTGAATAAATTGTTCTATGTTACCTTAGTGTAAGTCCCAGTGAGTCAATGGGTCTACTGTAGATTTGAACAAAGCATTCACTAAATCCCCAATCACCCACCTGCACTTGTGCAATCAAGCCACTGCTGAAAGAAGGCAAACTGGGTGTGTTGAGTTGGAATCTTCTGACAGCAGTAAAAACCAGTGTTGGGGGGGGGGCAATGCAACAAATCTAGAATCTGTCAAACCCAGAGTCTCTGGGGATGATAGCAGTAACATGTTACCACATGTCAGACTTCAAGTGAGGAATCTGAATCTGGCAGCTCAACAAAGCTTTTGGTTATCCTGGACTGTTGTTCTCTAAATAGCTAATTCTTTAAATATCAAATTCTTAAGGAGTAGACAGGCTCTAGATGAGCTTCCAGATGAAAAGCTGGTCTTCCCTGGGAGCTCTTCCAGGTTCTGCAAAGCTTAACTCGGCCACCTGGACTTTGTTCTGTTTTCACCTCTCATTCCATCACATCGCCATAGGGGAGCTGCCAATGGATAGGAAAGGAGTGACAATATTGGTGTCACAGAGGAAGAAAAAAGTGCCAAAGCAGAATGGCAGTTGAACATTAAGAAGACAAAATTAATGCCTACAGAAGAACTATACAGTGGGGTCTTGACTTAAGAATGGCTCGAGTTAAGAACATTTTGACTTAAGAACCACTCTCATAGGAAAATATTGACTTGACTTACATACTTAGATTTGAGTTAAGAACTGAAAAAAACCCACGTGGGAGGCAGGGAAAGTGCAAAATTTGAACTTTCAGTTAACTGTTGGCCAGTGAAAAGGGTGCCTGTTTGCTTCCTCACTCCTCCCAGCGTTTAGAGAGTGGATTGGGAGACAGTCTTCGGACCGCCTGGTACTGGACTGCCTGGACTGTATTTTCCCTGCCTTCCCTGAACCTTTCTTGACCTAAGAAAAAAAGAAACAAAGTATCCCCCTCTAGTGGTCGAAGGCGGAATAGCAGCTTCCCATTAGTTTCTATGGACAGAAAAGAGCAGATACGGATCAAATGGTTTTCAATGCATTCCTATGGGAAATGCAGATTTGACCTGAGAACTTTTTGACTTGAGAACCGCCTTCCAATACGGATTAAGTTCTCAAGTCAAGACCCCACTGTACATTAATTTTGACAATGCAAAAATTGTTAAAGATTTTGTATACTTTGCTTCAATCATCAATCCAAATGCAGATTGCAGCCAAGAAATCAGGCTGAGATTCGGAAGGGCAGGAGGATTTTAAAAAAGATAATCAAGTGTGAGGAAGTATCACTGGAGACCAAGACCAAGATCATTCACATTCTTGTATTTCCAGTCACTATGTATGGGTGTGAAAGCTGGAGAGCAAAGAAAACTGACCGGAAAAAAATGATTTGTTTGAAATGTGGTGCAGGAGGAGAACTTTTTGGATGCCCTGGATTGCCAGAAAGGTGAACAAGTGGGTCCTAGATAAAATCAAGTCTGAATCCTCTCTGGAGAGAAAAATGTGGAAATGGAGGCTTATTTTGGGCACATCATGAGAAGGCAAGATTGTTTGGAAAGGACAAAAAATCCTGGGAAAGGTGGAAGGCAGCAGGAAAAGACGAAGACCAAATACAGGATGGATTGCCTCCTTAGAGGAAGCCACAGGCTTGAAGAACTGAGCGATGCTGTTGAGGACAGGACATTTTGGAAATCACTCGTTCATAGGGTTGCTGTAAATCAGAGCCGACTTGATGGCACAGAACAACAAGAAGAAAACAAAGAAGAAATGGCAATTAAAGCCATATAGGTTTCTGGTATGGATAGATTAGAAGGACACAGGAGCAAAATGTTTGTTTACGGTTTGTGATGCAGAGAGAGTTGGAACATAAATAGCCTGCTGTGGCTGTCAGTAACTCTACAGAATCTCAGGAAGAGGTGGGAAAAATACTTTTGGGAGTGCAACTTCCAGGATACACCAGCCAGGGGACTGCATTTGGTTGAGGTACTCTGGAAGTTGCAGTCCAAATAACGATTTTCATCACTTCCTGCCTGTACCTTTTCACAGCAGAGACCAAGCTTGAACCTAGGATCTTCTGCATGCCAAGCAGATGCTTCACTGCTGAGCTGTTCTTGCTTTCCCTCCCTCCACTGCCATTTCTGTGACTTATGCGATCGTACTGTGGACCTCCTGTTGCCCTTTCCTGTTCCAGACTTACATGGTGAAGTTGGAGATGAAGGCTGAACTAGGGAGGTCCAAGTCAAAGACTGCTTCCTTTGCTTCATCATGGGGGTTGCTCATGACAATCCACACTTGGGTAGAGGCATAGCGGGACACGATTGCTGAGCGCACCACGAAGCTGGAAATGGTGAGCTAGGGAGAGAAACCAGGACAATGTTCAGAACTTGTTGGTGCATCTAACTGGTAGGATATTTAAAAGTAAAAGACTGCTGCACTTCAGTACTATTAAGGTCGCTTTAATAGGTTCCAGTTCTGTCCTAGGCAGAAAGACAATCATCATTATTCTGCAGCTGAAGAGCTGAAAAATCACAGAAAGCCAAATACATGCCTTTAAAAGTAGTAGAAGAAAAAAGGATATGAGTTATCCTGATTACATGCACAGTACAAGCGGTGTAAGTTTATGGCGGCTGTTCTGTGTTGTCAAGTTGCAGCTGGTTTATAGCAACCTTAATGGGATTTTCAAGGTAAGTGAGATATTTAAGGAGTGGTTTTACCAGTTCCACAGCTCCAGTGAGTTTCCATAGCTAACTGGGGATTCAAACCCGGGCCTCCTGAGTCCTAATGTGCCATTCTATCCACTACCACACTGGGTATCTTGTAACTTGATTTGCTACAGTTCAAATTGAGTGGTTTGCAGTGAGAATGAAAACTCAGTAATCAGAAGTGAATATACCCCACTGAAAGGTTGCAAGCCTCTGTGTTATATAAATGTTGCTAAGCTTCTTAAGATAACAAGATCCCATCAGACTTTGATGGCATTTATAAATTATTTTACGTTACCCTATTCAGACTACTCTCTGTCCTATTCAATTAGTTAAGCAATATTGCATTCCATTCCCCCATCTCATTCTGCTACTTGTGTCCAACAGGCTGTAAACTGATGTGGCTCAAGCTTTATTTCAAAATTGCCGAACCAAAACAGGTATATTTTATATTCAATACCATCTCCACAAAGTCTTCAAAGGAAAACCTAGGAATAATGAACTATTTCTAGAGTAAATGAATGTTTTTGGCAGAATAGAGCTAAAACAATGCTATGGGGTGTCAGGATCTGGCCCGTGCCACCCTGGCAGCTGCAGGATCAGGGTGAACCTGAGCCAGGAGCGGCCTGGTGTTTGCAGGCTCAGGCCCTGGCCTGCCTAACAGCTGCTGGGCCACTCGTGGGGCTCACCTGGGAACCTGGAGGGAAGGCCTATTTAAAGAGTGGTTCTCCCTCCCACAACTTCCATCAGCACCAAAGGTCTTTCGGCCATGCTGTGGTGCGTTTGCTGCTCCAGAGTTCTCATACTCCTGCCTTGGTCCCTGCTCTTGCTTCCAGCGCTCCTGCACCTGCTTCCGTTCCTGTTCTTGCCTTGGTCCCTCTGCTCTTGCTACTGCTTGCCCTCTTGCCTCTCGGTGCCTTGTCCCTGCTCCTGGTGCTCCTGCCTCTGCTTAGTCATGACCAGCTGCACAGTGAGTGTTGTGGGACTTGATATTCTGTGTGATGGACTGGGTCCTGGTGTGGGACTGCCTAGTATATCCTGGACTGTGACGTAGGGAAGGCTAGACATCATATGCCAATCTAAAAAAAGATGTCATTTTAATTCCTTCTTAAAATCAGTCAGAGACTGCAACTTTGAAAGAAGTCTATTTTATAGTCTGGGAACCCACACAGGAGAAGACCATTTTCCACATGCTGAAATTGGGCTTTGCCTGCAGGTATTAAAGAGTAGAGAGGCTTATAACAAGAGAGAGAGAGGGACCCTCAGATAGCCAGGCTCCAAGCTGTTTAGGGCTTTATCGTTGAAGACCAACACTTGAATTGAGCTTGGCAAGCAACTGGCAACTGGTGCAGGTTTTCCAATACTGGGATCATAATACAATCAGGACACCATGCAGCAGTTTCTAGCCTAATTATTGCATGTTTCACCACCTGAAGATCCTGAATCCTTTACAAAATTGGCCCCACACAGACTGCATTGAACTCGTCAAGATGTGATGTAATCAAAGCATGGATGATGTTTGCCAAGTTAGGTCAATTCAGGAAAGGTCACTGATGGCACATTAGGTGGAGTTTGCAAAGGCACCACTTATTGCCATGGCCCCTTGGAAATCCAGCAACAGGGCAGAGTCAAAGAGCACTCCCCAACTACAAACCAAACATGCCAGGGGAGGCACAACCCCTTCTAGAATAGATTGGATCCCAGTTCCCAAATCTGACTTTCTATTGATCTCTGTCTTGTAGGGTCTTGGTCAAAGACAGGGCAAAGCAAAAGCACGTTGGCATCCAGGCTATAACATGCTTAAGAGCAAACCAATCTGCTTGACTTTAATGGCCTTTTGGAGCCCTTGGATCTACTCTATGGCCTACCAGCAATTACTTGGAGGGTCTGGAAGACTCTCAGGAGCAAGACATTGATGCCATATTGTAATTCCAAAGCTGTGGACATGTGAGGAAAAAGAACTGTTCATACTAATGTACGTTCGCTTCAGTCTGCGTTGGACAAATTATTCTGGTTTAGTTTTCTAACTGGGCAACTGAACACTATCACAACTTTGTCTCCATATCTGAGATGTCAGGCACCTAATATTGAAAGGTTAGCATGCAGGGAGAGGTGGCCATCACAGCACATCCCCACCTCTCCTTTTTTTCCCCCCAGTTTGGTCATGTGAGCCCAAAAAGGTTCGCCACCACTGGTCTAAGTGATTGCGAGAGGCAATGTTGCTGGCTATATTTATAAGCACAAAATATATATGAGTAAATGTCTAGTCATGTGCAGACACCATACCATCATGCCTGGCCATAACGGGAGATCATCCATGATTTTGCTGTGAAAAAGCCTCCCCCCCCCCCTAAATTGAATGTGAATTAGTCTATTTATAAAATATTTGCAGTTGCATTGCTCCATGCAAGTAAAAAAAAAAAAGGAGCGTACATCTTTATGATGTAATAATAATTGCAACCCAATTCTGATTTATGGCAACTCTTTCCAGGGTTTTCTGGGTAAAAATACTCAGAAGTGGTTTATCATGTGCTTCTTCTTTGGGGGGGATCCTGGGACTGAGCAGCTTGTCCAAATCCACACAGGTTTGTTTGTTTGTTTGTTTATATATCCCGCCTATCTGGTCATTGCGACCACTCTAGGTTGGTTCTTCTCCCTGGAGGCACAGTGGGGGAATCAAATTCCTAACATCTGGCTCCTCGATCAGATACCTAAACCACTGACTTATCCAGCTAGCTCACATCATTGTTAAGTCCAATTTAAAAGTTGCAAAATAAATCGAGCAAACTTTGTAGGACTCATCTGGGTGGATGGTGTGTTCAGCAAATATAGGAAACGGTGGAATGGGAAAGTGAAGCAAAAAAAAAAAAAAGCCACAATGTGGTATAGTTTTGCAGATGTAGAAATCCTAATTTCATAACTGTCATAGAAGCATTTATTTCAGGTCTCCTACCGCAGGATGTAAGGGACTGTGGTACGTGTGAGGGATGGAAGCTTGTGTAAGAGTTTTGCACTGCCCATCACCATGATGCTTAAGAACCAACCAAAGGAGACCCCAGGTCAAAAGTAGCTGTAGACAGAGAGATAGCAAGGATACTTCTCCCTGTCAAGCATGTTCATGAACTACTTATAGGCTGCTCTTTCCCTCAGTCTCTTCTTGCTTCTTTTCCAAGGTTGTTATGCGTAGCTCAGATAGGTCTGAGGAAGTGGACTTGATCCACAAAAACTCACAATGAAATATAACCGTTAGTCTTTAAGGTGCCTCCATGTTTTTGTCTTTTTACTTTTATTTCGTTTTCACGTATTTTTAATGTTACGTTGCGTGCTATCAAGTCCGAACTGACCCTAATAGGCTTTCAAAATAAGTGGGATATTTAAAGAGTGGTTTGACCAGTTCCACATATTGTACAGCCCAGAGAGGTTCCATGGCCACGCCAAGTGTCCTGAATCCTAATGTGTCCCTCTCTGTTCAATACACCACTCTGGGTTTTTACTTGTATTTGTAATATAGATACATTAACGTGTAAATATTTTTCTATTAGATGTAGGATGATGCACACATTGTGCTGTACTGTGGTTACAAATGTTCTGGTCTGTCATTGAGCAGAGGAGATATCTGCTGAAATGGCCTGTTCTGAATATGCTTTTCTTCTAGCAATGTGCTATACGGCCTATTTCTGCATATTTGGAGTCTCTGGCTAATTGACAGATTACCTTCAGATTTCTTCATCCTGCCTTGTGTATATTCCCAAACCAACTTGCCAGGTGTCTTCAAAGAGTCCATAAATGGTAGCTATTTTCATGAGCTTCTGAAACACAGGCAATATTTACTTCAGGGAATCCAATGGGCTGCCTGTTTTCTTTCAGTTTATGCCATCCTCCACCACAGTGGTGAAATTTCCAGTTCTGCCGGTGCTGTTTTTCATTGCTCACTCAACCATTCCTTTCCAAACATGCAGCTTCTTTTCCTGCTTTGAAGGCTGTATGTTTAGGAAGAAGGTTTATGCCCACTGCTTTTTGACAAATAGCTGCTTCCCACGGGGTAGAAACTGTGCCAGTATATAGGTCATACTGGACGTCAAAGGGAATTGCATTTTTACCCAATAACCAGGTGGTTTTATCTCTTGGCAACACAATTTGCAGATTACTGTAAGTCCTTATAATGCTGAGTCACAAAATACAGCACACTAAAATAAAAGATACAGAGATAAGGAAAAGTACATCCTAATTATTAGATAATAATACTCTTCCTGCTCTTTTTTCTTTCTTGCTGTATGTATTTTCACGTGTGTGCCTGTTTGTATGTACGTACACAGAGAAATATACTACACGTAATAGGGTTTATGTTTAACAGTGCTGACAGATTAAGGTGGTGAATTATCAGGAAACAAATGCTGAACAATTTGATCACGCTGCTTTTGTGCCAGTGGCTTGGTAAAGAGACATAGTTCTAGTTGGCATGGGTGAGAATTTTTTTTAAATTTATTATTTATTTTATGAAAAATGGAAAAAAATACTTCATATCCAGAATGGGAAAAACATGCGAAAAAAAAATTTAATGCAGGAGAGACCAAAATTCACAGATTTCTCCATGGAAATCCCGGGCTCTCCTGGAGGTTAGGGCCATCCATGGCTACTAAACAGGAAAGGTTTGCCCTGTAAATTCACCCCTTTGTTCTGAGGGCAGCCCATGACCAGGAAAGAGGATTCACCTCCCTCTGAAAATGTGGGTTGAGTTGCCCTTGTGTTCTGGATCACAAATGGCCTTTACCTTTGTTCTCAGTTCTCCCCCTCTCTGTCCTCTATGTGTATGAAAGAGAAACCTAAGACCGAAGCACAGGGGTAGGATGCAAATCAAATCGGGAAAAATCAGTGAAATAAAGTTTAACTACTAATTATATCCTGATGTTGGGAAAGTGTGAAGGCAAGAGGAGGACGTCGGATGACGAGATACTTGGACAGTGTCATCAAAGCTACCAACATAAATTTGACCAAACTCCAGGAAGCAGTAGAAGACAGGAAGGCTCTGGTCCATGGGGTCACAAAGGATCTGTCACGACTTAATGACTAAACAACAACAAACTAATTGTATAAATTGAAAGTGTTTGGAGGAAATCATCATTCCTTGACAATACTGATGAACATTTTATCCTTCACTTTTTCAATCCAGCTGTGGAAAGAATTTTCAGAGATTTCTTGTGCAGAAATTAATCACCCCTACCTTGACCTGCTCACAAAACAAAACCTTTTCTATATTTTCCTTGTCTTAAAATTTGGAAATAGGGAGCTCTCATACACAAACAGAATTATGCCTCCTTTTTTTCAATAAATTTGCCACACTCAAGACTATAACATGAGAGCACAGACTGAAACAGTAAAATAATCCTGAAATCTCATTCATTCATCCATAATTTTTAAGGGAAGGGGAATAGCAAAGAATATGAGACTGGATAATACAGAGTTTTGACCATTTTTGTCCATCCTTCTGTCATTCAGATTTGTTTCATAGTCCACATTGATACATGTGGTAAAAGGTGTTCTAGAGAATACTAACCATTTTTCATGACTGGCCTAAGATCTTGCCATTCATGAATTGCACCTGCTGTTGGCTTTTTTTGGCCCCTTAAAGTTTGGATGGGAAGAAATCGCAGCTGCCTTGGACTGGACTTGAACCAAGATACCACAGCGATAGTAATTGCTTAGAACTGCATAAAGAATGGATACACTGATTCCTATTAGCAGCAACAGAAGTTCAGTACCAGAGTGTATGAGACATGCTCCAGACAACAAATAATGAATGTCTTCTACAGGTGGCATCATCCTGCTGGGAGTTAGTGGGCCAACTATGCATGTCTTAGATAGTGTGTAAACTGAACTGCAGAATTCCTGGGTAGTTCACAAGATTAATTGCTCAACGGTAAAAGAAACAACGTGGCAGCAAAGGCATGGAAAATCAAAATATCTTTGAAGTGGATTCACTCCTTTTTGCAGAGGTGGAACTGTTTTTGATCCGATTAAACAAGCCATTCAAAATAGCCAAGAGATTATTACCCTCTATCGGATTGCTCAGTGGTTTAAGCATCTGGCTGTGGAGGTTGGAAGTTTGATTCACCACTCTGTCTCCTTGACAAGGGTTGGACTCAATGATCTATAGGATCCCTTCTAGCGTTCTAAGGTAATTTTTTAAAAAGAGTGTGCTAGCGTTCACACCCTTTTTCCAGTAGAAGTCTTCCTCTAGCAGAATAGAAGCTTTGTTATTATATGGATCATATAAGAAGCCTTGCTATCCCTTTCGAAAGAGAACTGCTTTTTCCTTCCACCAAGAACTTGCACAATAATTTATCCACTCATTCCTACAATGGACCTATGGACCAATGATGCCCAATTTGCATCATTGGTCCATAGCAGGATTCCTTTTAGACATCTGAGTATGAGAAAGGAAAACTTTTATTCATTTCCATTTCCTTTTCAAAATTCAGAAGTATAATTTTAGAGCCTTTGGATTCAACCTTGGTAGCACTCTCGAAGATCTATTTGGCAATGCTGCCGCAAGCATTTCTCAATATTTCTTTAAAAAAAAAACTACTACTATGATAATAACAATATGTTTCAAAAACTCATACAGTGTGGCATAATTCCAGGCTTCAATTGATCTAATCTCCAGCAGGACTTACCTCATGGGAAGCTGCGTGGATTTGTATAGGGCGGCCCATGATGCTTAAAGTTGCCATGGTCAGGAAAAGACGGAAAGAATATCCCAGGAGTTGATCCATGGCTGGCATGAAAGTTTTGCCTCGTCTTTGCAGAAGGTTCTGTGGATGAGAACGCCTCCCTGGCATCTCTTTCATTCGTACTTTTAAACCTTAGAGGTTCTTTCCTCTGTTTTTTAAAAGGACCTATAAATGTAGCATTCATCCTGATACAAGCCTTGATTGTCCATGGATCCAAGACTGGAGAGTGGCCAGTTTCACTCACTACTCCGTTAAGATGAAGTAAAAACAAAATATTCTGAAGAGCCCGTGTCCTGTTTTCACCACTGGATGAGGGTTCTAGAGAAAAATAATAATAAAAGAGTCCACAAATATACCATGTAAACAGGGGATGGCTCCAGATAGCTGAGGGGACAGAAGAAGGTCACTGCAACATTATCGGCATTACTCCCTTCTTCTACCTGCTGTTAATGTCTTTTGGCAATGGTGTGCCAAGGACGACTTCCTAAACTGAGTCACAGAAAATGCCCTAATTCAATAGGTGTGTGGATTGGAAACGGGGACATTTCCAGAGTCCAGGAACTTTAGTGAATTGACATAGCTCTTTTTGGATTTCTTCTAATCCTCCCATTTTGCAAGAAGCAAACCTCCCTGCTAGTTGGTGAAGCAGAGGGGGTTTTTTTCTTTCTGCCGCCCAAGCAGTGAGATAAATGAGGATATTGAGCTGTTGCACTCGGACTAATGGAAGACTGAGAAAAGGAAGCTGAGGTCTTTTCATGTTTATTTTTCTTCAAGGCATTTTTAAAAATTTCATACCAGTTTTGTTCCTCCACCTCAACACATTTCTTCTGCCAGCATTTTCAGATTTTTGGCCATAGCTCTCAAACTAAGCCAGGTTTAATTCTTGGCTCTTCTGTATTTTTATATTCCCTCCCTCAAAAAAACAACAACCCATAATCATACGCTCCAACCCTATACTGTACTTCAGAAGAGTCAGGTGGCAGATTTTGGATATATTGAAAAGGCAGTGGTTGTATGTTTATTACTATTGCCTCTTTATTTTTCTACTACAGGACAGGAGGGGAGAAATGCCTGTGGGATTTTAATGTCTCAGATTCCAAAATAACTTGGTTGACCATCTTGTATCATGCACTTCGATGTGTGTCTAGGGTTACCAAGCCAACAGCTTAGCATTTCCTGAAAGTTTGGGGCCAAAACTTACAACCTTGTGGTATAAGGAGAATGGCCTCTTGTAATATCATAGGAAGCG
Source organism: Pogona vitticeps (assembly GCF_051106095.1). Classification (NCBI taxonomy): domain Eukaryota; kingdom Metazoa; phylum Chordata; class Lepidosauria; order Squamata; family Agamidae; genus Pogona; species Pogona vitticeps. Next base: position 177,146,394 of record NC_135784.1, on the reverse strand, counting down.
GGCTTTTCTGTAAGAACTGCAAAATAATGCCTGTATATTTCCCAGGGATGTTGGGAAGTCTTTAGGTCCAAGTTTGAGTTCCCATTAAAAACAAGCTTCCCCCCCCCCACAGAAAAAAAGGGAGGGTTGGGTGGGTTGAATCCAAGTCATTGGAAAAAAAAAACCCCACCAAAACCCAAGTCACTACTGGTGCGACTTAAGTTCAACTTGACAGCAAGTCCCGCGACTTGAGCCTGAAAGGCCTGGATTGTACTGTGCTTGGGTGGCTGTCTTGTGCTCTGTTGTAGGTGCAGAGGTGTCAGTGAGGTAAATATGTGACGAGTATGTCTTATACAAATTGTATTTATAACTGTAAATGCTGTAAGCCGCCCAGAGACCTTTGGGTAGTGTGGGCGGCATACAAATTAAATAAATAAATAAAATAAATAAAATAAATAACTATTCAGAAGTGTTTAAAATTGTAATGGTAACTAATTGCCTTATAAAAAAAATAACCTCCCATGTTTGGGTTTACTTGGCGTTAACAGTTTGTTTAATCAAGTAGTATCACATTTTCTTGCTCCTCTTAAGTATATATGGGCACCTTTCTCCAGTCTATACTTACAAGAGGTTACTTGCAACATTAAAGAACTAAATAAAAATGGGCTCCCTCTGTGTATGAAACAACCACCTCTTTGACGGCACAAGACTAAAAAGAAATTTATTATCAGAATCATCACCACCTGAATAATTTTTTAAAAACATGACACTTCCAAAAGCAACAGAGTGGGTGGAGAGAGAACTCAAAGTGGTGTTTTGTTTTGTTTTTAAAATCAGAATTTGTTGGCAAACGGTTGGTGGGCTAAAGCGGAAGAAACCTACACTGTGTCCACTGGGAAGTTTGGCTCGAGTTCCTGGGGCCAATTGGAACGAGGCCGTAAGGATTATTTCCATTCCCGTTCCTAGAGGTAATAACTGCTGCCCTGGAATGGCAGAGAAGATATTTATGTTTTACAGAAGAGAGACTTCACATTTTGCTCTCGTTTCCTCACAGCAACCATTTGGCACTTCTGGGCCTGACTTCTCCTTCGGTCACCTGGACTCAGACTTTGAACAGCAATTCCAAACGGCCCAGAACCTGCTGTTCCTTACATGTCCTTATACCAGAGAGTATATACAGCTGGTATGCCAGAGGAGTGTCCACCATCTCTCTCACCTATTCAGCCCAAGAAGGCCGTGAGCAGGATTTTTTTTTTTAAGGCAAGGAATTAAACAGGTAAGAATAATGTCAGGATGTACATAACTGGAATCTCCACTACAGGTCAGCAATTAAGGACTAAAGAGCCCATGATTCTGCAACAATTCAGGGACACCCTCAGGAACTGCTAGATAGCTCTGTGGTTTAGCCATTGGGCTGCAGAGCCAGTGGTTGGGAGTTCAATTCCCCACTGGGCCTTTTTTGACATGGGCGGTATTCAATGATCCATAGGGTCCCCTCCTAGCTCTGCAGTTCCAATATGATTATTATTATTACAAACCAGTGGTTGAAAAACATGCTCGGTTTTGGATTACAGCTCCCAGAATCCTCCAGCCATTTTGGGCCATGCTGTGTAACAGCTTCTAAGGGCCACAGCACAAGATCCCCCCCCCCCCAAAGCACTGCACAGAACCTGTATTAGCATACAGGCACATAACAATGCTAGACCACTGTGGCATTCACCCCATGGCCCCTGCTTATTTCACCCAACACAGAGCTCACGAAGGTATCCCAACACGCCTCTTGACACACTGTCACCAGTTGATCTCTTTATCAACATATATTTTTTTATGAAAGACTAAGGTCCATTCAGTACTGACTTTTTAACAGAAGCAGGTTTATTGATTACACGTGGTTTCAGGAATAATTCTTAAGCACCTTCTTAAGGTTACACAAAGCTTCAATATTTGACTTTGATCTCTTATATCTTAATCCATACTGGTCACACTCTAACTAATCTCTCCTTCAACACTCTTGCTCTGCCTCCAAAACCCCAAACTATTCTCTTCTCTGGCTTCCGCTGACTCTGACTGACTTCTCTCCCAGGCTCCGCCTCTTCAGCCGCCTCTTGGGCTCTGCTTCACAATCACATTAACATATAACTCGTGAATAATGCATATCACTTAGGGTGAACGCCACAACCACCTTATTCCAATAACCTCAGTGTCTCATCCTATTGAGTAGGTAAACAAGAGAGGCTGAAGTCAAGCCTTAACAAGTGACTCAGTAGGCTTCTATCCCCAAGCTGGTTAACATGGTAAGTATGGTACAGGATCTCTGGCCCACCACCTGACCCTAGGCTGGCAGCCACTTACTGATGGCCACACAATCTCTGCTACCCTGAGTGTTGCATGTTCACCCTCAAAAGATGAACCTTGTGATGTATTCCTGGATTGTGATGCCATATGGATACTGTCCAATGGGGCTAGTAACTGTATGTGAATCCACAGTTTTAATCTGTGTTTTTTAAAGGCACTACAGTATCCAAGATGCTAAACCTTGTCTCCGAAACAGGTTTATTAACATGGGCACCTCTTGTAAAGTACAAGCTAAAATCCAGAGAAAATTTACAGCCCTCCTAATGTTGGGATCACCAGCTGCCACTGATCCTGGTGTGCCCAACATACTCATGGCCCACCAACCCATACTGTAGTATATTGGATTAAAACGGGGGAAAGTGCTAGAAATTTGTATTATAAGTGGGGCTGTGCCTGTTTGCAACTAAGCCACAGCAAATATATTTTCTTCTGTTTGTTGCTACAATGTAGTTCTAGCCAATTGCACCACCTCAAATTTAATGTAAAAAGAAAGCACTATTCTGAAGGAGAACCTACTCGGAAATAGCATCTGTGTCAAGACTATTTTTATGTCACACAAGAAGCTTTCTGAAAATGGATTAAAAGACTACAAAATCCTTTTCAACGGGCAGCAGTTTATTAGAAGGGAGTGACAAAGTGACAGGACTGAGAATAAAAGGCAGTAAGATTTTGTCTTCATATTGAAACTGATAGGCAGTGTTCCTTTAAAGACTGGTTTGTTAAGCCACCGTTATGCTACTCTCTAAAACTATTTTGGTTTCCACACCTCCAACACAGTGAGTCCTTTTTTCAAGTCATTAGCTTCTGATCTTTCTGCCAAAGATCATATCCTTCTCTGCTCTAAACTGTTCATGCTAATCCTGGAAAGTGAGTAGGACTGAGAAGCCAATTAAGTTCTAACACTGAACACATACATAGCCCGAGCAATTTAACTGATAGCCAGGACACCCTTTGATCTAACCATTTGCGTGTGAATTTCTGTCTTTTTAAACCTGTTTTTAATGTGTTAGTCATAACGCCTCCTGACTAGCTTCAAATGCTTGAGGGTTGCACAGTTGCACGGATCCAGCATTGCCAACCTTCGGCGGCCAGAACTAACTAATGATTTCTAACTCTCTTTGGCAGTGCCAAAAGACCTACTTAAAAGGGAGGTTTCCACTTCAGTGTGTATTCTTGGATCCTGTCATAAAAAAACTGGGTGGACAAATTATTCCCTGGAAAATGTCTCGTATAGAAATGGAAGACTTTCACAGCAGTTCTTAGTCACCCTTTCAGTGCCTATCTGGCTCCTCTTTCCATGTTGTAGATATAAGAATATTAAGAAAAGACCTACTGACTCGGACTAATGGCCTGTCTAGTCCAGTATTTTGTTCCGTGACTGACCAACTGTCTATGGCAAACACAGAGGCAGAACATTAGTACAATTCTCCTACTCATACAACAAGGGGCCTTAAGAGAGATTTTGATACTGTGTGCCATAAAGCTGTCTCATGACTTGTAGCCATTTGGTTAAGTTGGTCAAGATGGCGGCGCAAGTATTTGCAGTGGCTAGGCATTCCAGAGATCGGTCCTTATTATGGACTCTACATGCTCAGGCACAAGTAACTTACAGTCGACAAGAATTATTATCTATTGGCAGAGAAGGTTGCAACTTTGAATCGAGGGTGTCAACTTACAACATCCCAGCTGAGCTTTTAACATGGCCTGCATATCGGGGGGTTACTCCCCCTGCTCTCCCTGTCAGGAAGAAAAGAACACAGAGAAAACGCAAGCAGAAAAGAGGTTGCAGGGCTGGTCTATGAGTGAGGTTAGGCAAAAATCCTCACAAGCCTGCATTGCCAAGTCTTTTTGTCTCAATGTTAGATCTCTACCCAACAAGATTGAGGAGTTGGAACTTACTATCTCCCTACAGAAAAATATTCGAGACTGTTGCGTTATGATCTTTACAGAGACATGGCTTGATTCTTCCATTCCAGGGGAGGTAATTGAACTACAAGGACACAGAGTACATCGAGCAGACAGGTCTATTGAATCTGGGAAGAGCAGAGGTGGAGGGGTTTGTGTTTACACTAACGATAATTGGAGCACAGATGTTAAAATAATGGACATTCACTGTTCTCCTGATTTGGAGTATTTGGCAGTGAAATGCCGCCCCTTTTACCTGCCTCGTGAGTTTAATGTTGTTATAATAACAGCAATATATATACCTCCTGATGCTAACACAACCACAGCTTTGAGCTGTTTGTTAACTGCTATCAGCAAACAGCAGCAGGCCTACCCAGATGGAGTGCTAGTGGTAGCAGGTGATTTCAATCAAGCCAATTTAAAGACCGTCCTCCCTAACTTTTATCAGTATGTGGACTGTCCCACTAGAGGGGAAAATACCTTGGATCAGGTATATTGTAACAACATGCATGGATATAAGACGAAGCCATTGCCTAGCTTGGGACAGCCAGATCATATATCTCTGTTTTTGATTCCATCGTACAAAACCCTTGTTAAAAGAATCAGACCATCAATTAGAGAAATACAAGTGTGGCCAGTGGATGCAACTGAGCAACTTCAAGATTGCTTTAGGAGCACTGATTGGACACTGTTTGAGGAGGACAATGTTGATACTTATGCCTCGACAGTACCGTTTTATATCAAAAGCTGCATCGATGTTATTACTACCACAAGACAAGTACGAGTGTTTTCTAACAACAAGCCTTGGCTAAATAGAGAAGTGCGCCTTTTATTAAAACCCAGAAATGCTGCTTTTCATTCTGGTGATGAACTACAGTATAGAGAGGCCAGAGCTAAACTGAAAAGGGGCATTAGGGATGCCAAAGCTATGTACAGCCAGAGAATTGAACAACACCTTGAGAGTTCTGACACTCGTCAAGTATGGCACGGCCTACGACAAATCATGGGGCAGAGTAACAAAACAGTCTGTGTAGCAGCAGTGATTTTTTGGCTGAGCAGTTAAATCAATTTTTCAGCCGTTTTGAGGTGGAAACAGGAACAACCATTATTCCAGCACCTACTGTCCATAATACATCACTAAAATCTACCATTGACAGACAACCACTAGTACTGCAGATTTCAGATGTGAGACACGCTTTCCAGAATATTAATATTCGAAAGGCAGCTGGACCAGATGGAATCATGGGACGAGTTGTTAGGGGCTGTGCTGCAGAATTAGCTGGAGTTTTTACGGATATTTTCAATCTATCCTTGTTGCAGTGTTCTGTCCCCACTTGCCTGAAGACATCTATTATAGTGCCAGTCCCGAAGCAGTCAGCTGTGGTATCTCCCAATGATTATAGACCAGTAGCTTTAACATCTGTTATTATGAAATGTTTTGAGAGATTGGTGCTGGATTACATTAAGGCTAGTCTTCCACCTTCTTTGGATCCATGGCAATTTGCATACAGGAGAAATAGATCTACTGATGATGTTGTGTCCATCGTACTCCATACTGTATTGAGCCACTTAGAACAACAGGGAACTTATGCGAGGCTGTTGTTTGTGGATTATAGCTCTGCTTTTAATACCATTCTACCAAATAGGTTGTTTTTAAAAATGATCAACCTGGGATTACCTCAGGAGATCTGCATGTGGATAAAGGATATTCTGACAGATAGGCCACAGTCAGTAAGGATGGGATCCCACCATTCTTCTACCCCGGTACTAAGTACAGGAGCTCCCCAGGGCTGCGTGCTAAGTCCCTTCCTCTATTCCCTGTACACACATGATTGCACCCCACTATACAACACCAATGCAATTATTAAATTTGTGGATGATACGACAGTGGTGGGACTCATAAATAAGAACAATGAGTCTGCTTATAGAAAGGAAGTACAAAGATTGATACTATGGTGTAAAGAAAATCATCTCACACTTAACATCAAAAAAACTAAAGAACTCATAATTGATTTTAGGAGGAAGAGAAATGTACATTTACCACTGTACATAAACGGTGAGGAAGTGGAGAGAGTTGGTAGTTTTAAATTTCTGGGTACTTACATCTCAGAGGACCTCTCATGGACTATAAATGCCAACATGCTAATAAAGAAGGCACAGAAGAGGCTGTATTTCTTGAGAATGCTCGGGAAGTTAAATTTATCACAGCATTTACTTCTGTCCTACTATCGTAGCACCATTGAGAGTGTCCTAACCTATGGCATTCTGGCATGGTTTGGGAGTAGCTCTGTAGTGGACAAAAAAGCTCTACAGAGAACCATTAAAATTGCCCAGAATATCATCGGGCTCCAGCTACCAACCCTGGATGACATCTTCACATCCCGGTGTCTGAGGAAGTCACACAGCATCCTGAGAGACTCTTTCCATCCTGCTTATAACTTTTTTGAACTGTTACCGTCTGGCAGAAGATATAGAACAATTAAGACTCGGACCACACGTTTTCTAAATAGTTTTTATCCTAGAGCTATAATTGCAATTAATAATGAGCTTAAAGACCACCAGTAGTGAATAATTAGTTGGACTGTGTTACTTGGCCTGAGGTGTAGATGTTTGTATTTTTAGTGGGGGACTTCTAGTGGGTGGGGAGTGTTTGGGGAATGTTATGTGTGTGCATGTGTCTGGTCTCTGGGTGTCTGTGAATTTCGTTGTATGGGTATACTGTGTATATACTTACAATGACAATAAATTATATTATATATTATATTATTGCCTTCAGAAATCTGTCTGTTTAATCCTTAAGTCGTATCCGACTCTTCGTGACCCCATGGACCAGAGCACGCCAGGCCCTCCTGTCTTCTACTGCCTCCCGGAGTTGGGTCAAATAGAAATCTGTCTAGTCTGCATTTAATTCAAGTTGGGGGCCATCACTACATTTTCTGGTCGCAGAGTCTAAATTTTAACTAGGCACTGTGTGAAGAAGTGCTTCTGTTAACCTCTATTCTATCACCAAGGTAAACTGGAAGGCCCTACGTTCTAGTGTTATTAGAAGGAGAAAAGTTCTAACAGTTATGGATTTTTGTAAGCCACTCTGAGATTGTTATTATTACACTATGTTTACTCAAATGTTAATGTAACATTATTATGTAACACTGCATTATAATAGTAATATAACATTAGTAGATTAGGCATCCTTCAGTCTCGAGATCCTATGGTAACGTGCTCTGTATGGCACTGTTCCCCAACCTTTTTCGGACCGCGGACTGGTTGAGGGGTACGGACTCCATGCGTGGACCGGTTGGGAGCGGGGGCATCCCCGCAGCCCTGGGTGGGTGTGTCACGCTCGCAGGTTGGCATGTCGAGTCTGTGTGCATGAGTGACACGCCCCTCACGCTCATGCGGGACACGCTTGCCTCTTGGGTGAGCTGGGGGGAGGCAGGCTCACAAAGGAGAGCAGGCGGGCTGTCAGGGTTGCGCGAAGCCCTCCTCGCCTTGCCCCATCGCCTTGCACTCCTGGCCGGTTGCAACAAGGAAGTCGCTAGTGGCCCATCGCCCGGTGCTGCTCAGGGCTGCCGCCGCCACTGGTGCTGCTCCTTCTGCTGCTGTGGCAGCTTGCCTTCTCCTCCTCCCCCTCCGCTTCCAGTGGGCAGGCATTTAACCTTCCTTCCCTGCAGAGGAAGCCCTTTTGCTCACCCAGGGATTGAAAAGGAACCTCCTCCGCGTTCCTTGGTTTCAGCAACCCAGGCGTGGAGAAGGGGTAGCTGAGTGTCCAGCCACAACCATCTGCTGGAGCAGGCGGGGAGCAGGTTTCAAGCAAGCATGGAATTGACTCCCCGTGCACACTCCCCCTCCCTCTCTCAGGCAGGCCAGCGGAATGCACCCTGCAATCAAACTGCCACTTGGACCACGCAAGGGACCCCGCGGCTGGAGGCAGAGCCTGGGAAATTCAAAGCACTCCCCCACCGGGCTCCTGCTTCCTGCTGCCGTGTCTCTCCATGCTGCTGGCTTTCCAGCCTGCTCTGGGAGACCGCACTGCCGTTTGCACAGGTTCACACGCACGCAGTCCCAAAAACCTTTGTGATGGTGAGTGCGTGCGGGGGGGGGGAGGTCTGTCTTGGCGGCCCGGTTGGCCTTAAGACACAGACCGGTAATGGGCCGCGGACTGGGGGTTGATGACCTCTGCTGTATGGAGGACTTGGAACAGCTTCTAGTGTGGCTGAGAAGGCCAATTCGAGAGTGACAATCCCTTCCACACTGAAGACAAATATAATCTGTTCCCTGTCCAGCTTCCTGATTTTGCTGGTTTCGGGACTGCCTATTTGTCTCGGCCTGCTGGACAAGGGTCTCTTCAAAATAGGAGAGGCCATGAAGTACCGCCTACCTCCAGGCTGAACACTCGGATATCAAGGTTTCCCATCTGTTGAGGTCCAGTCCTAATTCCTTCAGATCCTGCTTGCAGATATCTTTGTATCGCAGCTGTGGTCTCCCTCTGGGGCACTTTCCCTGCAATAATTCTTTTGGAATTTGACCATTAGCCATTCTCATGACATGCCCGAGCCAATGTAGATTTCACTGTTTCAGTAATGTATACATGCTAAGAATTCTAGCTCATTCTAGGACTGCTCAATTTGGAACTTTGTCCTGCGAGGTGATACCAAAAATACGCTGGAGACAACACATATGGAACGTGTTCAGGTTCCTCTCCTGCCATGCACAAAGGGTCCAGGACTCACTGCAGTACAGGAGTGCTCTATAGACCTGGATCTTGGTATATGCTGTCAGCTTTTTGTTAAGTCATACTCTCTTTGTGTGTCCAGAGAACATAGTAGCTGCTTTGCCAGTGCGTTTATCCAGCTCAACATCTAGGGAGAGAATGTCAGAGATCGTTGAGGCAAGGTACACAAAGTCATGAACAACCTCCAATTCTTGTGTGGAGATGGTAACAGAGGGAGGTGAGTCCACGTCCTGACATGTGTTTTCTTCAGGCTGATTGTTAGTCCAAAGTCTTGGCAAGCCTTGCTAAAACGATTCATGAGTTGTTGGAGGTCTTCAGCAGAATGGGCAACTACAGCTGCATCATCGGCGAAGAGGAAGTCCCACAGTCATTTCAGCTGGACTTTGGTTTATATCTTATAAACCCTAATTCCTTAAATTTTAGATATAATGACATTAGCTTAGAGTGCTTGTTCTTGTGTAGCGAATATGTTTCTTTCTTTATAGTCCCCAGTTTTATACATGCCTGAGCTAAATTATAATGTTTTCCATCAATATTTCTCAGATATCGTCTATGCAGTGGTTTGTTTTTAAATTGTTGTTTCTTATATTTAGCCTTTGTTTCTGTTATTTTCAGGATGTTTTCCATTTTCACCACTTTAAGTAATTTTTCTCTACTTCTATTAATATAATAATTTAGGCTTCTTTTTTTACTACCTGTTATATTTGTAGTAACCCACATCATCATCATTCCTTAGCATTACTGGTGCATGGGGGTGTGCTAAAGGGTTAAGCTTAAACATTAGGAGTCAAGTCCTAAAAATGTACAGATGAGATAATGTATTTGCAAAATCAGTTTTTTAAATTTCAGTAAGCATTTTTGTTCCAGGCTGTGGAGCCAGAGGTTGGGAGTGTGCCTCCAGGGAGATGAGTCACCCTGTGTGGCCTTTAGTGCTACCAGTCAGATGTCTGGATAGGGAACTTAAAGCCACATAGAGCCACAAAGGGCTCAGAGAATCTCCCTAAAAAAAGAATGAATAGGTTCTTCTCCCCATTGGGGCAGCCCCTCAGTTTTGGCAGGAAATGACAAAGGAGTTGTTTTGATAACTTTCAAACTCTCTTCTTTATTTACACCTACATCCACCAGCACATCACTTGTGGGATCAAAACCTTTCAACTCCGGCAACAAGCCGCAACTATCAGAAACGAAACTTTTCTCATAGTCCCAAGGACTCAGCGGCGGGACCCCCCAAGCCATTCCTGATGTTTTGGTCTCTGGAGAGGGGTGCTCCGCAGTGCACAAATTGTCCCACAGCATGTGTGCCGCACCCACCCTCTCTCATCAGGTTTGTCATGGAACGGATTATGCGAGACCGCCGACTCACACTGTAGCTCTAATTCGCAGGGCGCAATGATCACTGTCCATTCTCTGGTCACATAACGGGCTGGTATCTCTTTCTCTGTCTCTGGTCTGGTAGAAGTCCTCCCACCTGGAGGTTTGGAAAGTCTCTCACAAGGCTCTGTGTTCGAATTTTCTTGAACACCTTCTTGCGTTCCTCTTGTCTCTTTCTCTCATAATCTGCCACTACACTACTAAACCATCTCACTCCCTCTTCATTTATATCCTCCTCCCAAACCAACACTTCTTGCTCCGCCCATTCCCCTTCTATCAACTCCTGTCAAACATACCTCTTTATTTCCCACTCTTTCATCTGATTCTGCTTCTCCCGCCTTTTCTTTAACTGTCATTTTGTTTGTGTGAGGCTCTTATTTGTCTTTTACCCATGTTCTCCACAGCTAGGGATGGCACACTTAAGCTCTCCGTTCCTTCACACTGGACCCATAATTTCTGTATCGTAGTCTGTAGGCACAGATGGTGTCTATGATTGGACAGAAGCTTGGAGATGATCTTGCATCAAAATAATGTGGGTCCATGAGGATCTATGCTACAGATACATGTTTTTGCTCCACTGCAGTAGCAGGCTCTGAAGGACCCATGATCTCTATGTTGTAGTCTGTGGGTACAAATGGGACTTACTTTTTGGCAGTGGTTTACAGGTGATCCTATGTGAAAATCATGGTGTTCCATGAAGATCTGTGCCTCAGATCCATGTTTTTGCACCACTGGAAAGCTATGAGTTGGGAGACCCATGATTTCCATGTTGCAGTTTGTGAACACAGATGGTGCCTATAGGATTAGGCATCCTTCAGTCTTGAAAGACTATGGTAACGTGCTCTGTATGGAGGACTTGGAACACCGTGTAGTGTGGCTGAGGCCACACTGAAGACAGATCCAATCTGTCCTCTGTCCAGCTCCCTAATTTAGTTGCTTTCGTGACTGCCTCTTTGCCTTGGCCTGCTGGACAAGGGTATCTTCAAATTGGGAAAGGCCATGATGCAATGCCTGCCTCCAGGCTGAACGCTCAGATGTTAGGTTTTCCCATTAGTTGAGGTAAGGACAGTGATTTGGAGAGGATCTTACAGAAAATCATGTGGATCCATAGTAATTGTGATGTCCACCCTCGTGCCCCTTTCTTGACCGTCAAGACTCAGAGCACATGAAGGCAAACAATCCCCTCCTTTTATACTGTTGCCATCAGATGATCAATAAATCACCATTACTTCAGGAAGATGAAGATTCAGGTCCACACTTCAAAGTATTTTAAATACAGTGGTGCCTCGCTTGACGAGGATAATCCGTTCCAGCGAAATTGCTGTAGAGCGAAATCCTCATCAACTGAAAAAAGCCCATTGGAATGCATTGAAAACCGGTTCAATGCGTTCCAATGGGCGAAATACCTTAGCGTCCAGCGAAGATCCTCCATAGGGCGGCCATTTTCCAATGCCTGTGCAGCAAAAAATCCGTCCTGAACACAGCGGGGAGCCATTCTGAACAGCTGCTGGCCATTTTGAAAACCCGACGATCAGCTGTTTTGATCATTGTAATGCGAAGAATCGGTTCCTGAAGCAGGGAACCGATCGTCACAAAGCGGATATTGCCCATTAAAACATTGTTTTGCGATTGCAAAAACATAGTCGTGAAGCAGATTCATCGTCAAGCGAGGTAATCGTTAAGTGGGGCACCACTGTATAACTTTTGTTTATTGATTACAGTAATTGATAGTGATTAATGAATATCTTCTTTAGGTAAATTTATTATTAACAACAACCTTCTATTTGATAATACACTCCTAACTTTAATCACACCTCAGAATTCCTCAAACTCCACACTCTTATCTACTTCTCTCCCTCCCACTCTACTCATACTCTCCGACTCTTATAGCATCTCTCTCGGCTCCGCCTCTCAGCAATATGAATATGCATGAACAATTACATAACAAAACATGGACCATTGACCTAATAAAGGGGAACACGACAGTAATCTGTGCCTCATAACCTAATTTTTGCACCAATGCAAAGCCATGAAGTGAACCCAATTTCTGTGGTGTAGTCTGTGGGTATATATGAGATCTATGATTCGATGGGGATTTGGCGAGGATACCATATAAACACCATATGAAATAATGAGGATCCATTCTTGATTTCATGGACCCGCCTTTTACCTGCTTCCCCTTCAGTCCTTTTTAAGGAGAAAGGCAGGGAAAATAATAGACTACCCACAAGACTTCGTTTCAAAATATGACTACGCGGTTTTTGCCTTCGAGGTTTTCGCTTGTTCCAGACTAGACGAGGCGCTTTCGGCAGGCGCAGCTTTTCTGCTCCCTACGTGACCGACTGTGCCTGCCAAAATCCCCGTGGTTCCCCCCCCCCCCCAGAGTGGTTGGAAAGTGTCAACAGCAACCGTTCCCGCCTCGGTGGGGCGACGTTATAACTGCTGCGTGAGGAAACAAGGCTCACAGGTCCTTTAACAATGGTTTGCTGACGCGGTGGGAGACAAACGTCTCTCCGCCTCTCTTTTCCCTCAGAGACGCAAAAGGCGGGAATAAAAGAGCCGTTAAACGAAGAAACGCTCTAGCTCCGCCGCTCACGAACCCCCCCCAAGAAAACGAGGGAAGCGTCTGCCCAGAAGAGCATGCGCACAAGGGAAGTAGTAGCCGCCGGGCGGAAGAGCGGGCGCAGGCGCAAACGCAAGAGTGGCGCGTAGTTGAATGCTAGCGGAGGTAAGAGGGGTTTGGGGGAAGGTGGTGGGTCAGAGATGGAACAAGGGGGTGAAAGGTTGGCTTTTGCTCCTTCCAGCACTGCCTTAGTAGGGTTTTCAGAAGTGAGAGGATTCGAGCTGAATTTCCTGGTAGAGATGCAACTGGTACTTGTCTGCTTATCGCAACGCGGTGCCTGTTGGATACTTAATTTTTCCCTAATCAAAGAAAGACGTTGGAGTGCACCCAGAAATGAGAGGAAACAAACAAACATCAGGTTTTGGACAAGTTTCTTTTTTTGCAGTACGGCTCCAAAAATCACGTCCTGGCCATGTTAGCCGGGTAGCGGTGGCTGTTCCAGAAGTTACAAAAGGATCAAGTAATGTTTCCAGATTTTGCTTGCGATAGCCTGACCTGCACACATCCCACCAAATGGGCGGGTTATTGTACTTGGTTCTCAGACAAGACCTGCTCCTGGATGGACATGGGCCTGAAAACAGCTCTTTGAGCTGAGTCCTGTTTGTATTGCAGCAGGAAGGTGAGAATTTGAGAAGTTGGGATGCTGGTTGTAAATGTAGCTCTGGGGTCAGGCTCTCTGCTTTAGAATTTGTCAGGACTTGGAAGAACCCAGTTGGCTAGCTGTGGAAGTAGCAAGGGTTTAAGGAGACAGTGGTGCATGTTGCTTTTCCAGTAGTACTGTAACCTCTTTTTTTTCTGCTGCTGTTTGTAGATAATATCTCCAAACTATGTCTCACAATAGGCGGAATAGCAAAGGAGCTGGCCCTTCTCAAGTAGGTATATTTCTTTATTTTATATTTTAATACGTTATGTAGTTTATCTTGTTCCTGGAAATAAGTATTGTTGTTATGTGCTATTAAGTTGGAACGGACTTATAGGAACCCTAATAGGACTTTCTAATAGGACTTAGACCCTTAAGGGTTGCTATAGTACATTGGTTCCGACTTGATAGCACATAATTATAGGAATTTCAAGGATAATTAAATATTTGAAACATTTATTAGTTCCACTCTTGCAGTGAGTTTTTATGGCTGAGCAGGGATTCAAACACAGGCCTCCTGAGTCCTAGTCCATCACTCTATCCAATACAGCATACTGAATATTTCGCAAATAAGGGTGTTGTTGTTTAGTCGTTAAGTCGTGTCTGACTCTTCGCGACCCCATAAACCAGAGCACGCCAGGCCCTCCTGTCTTCCACTGCCTCCCGGAGTTTGGGCAAATTCATATTGCTCACTTCAATGTTACTGTCCAACCATCTCGTCCTCTGTCGTCCCCTTCTCCTCTTGCCTTCACACTTTCCTAACATCAGGGTCTTTTCCAGGGAGTCCTGTCTTATCATGAGATGTCCAAAGTACTGGAGCCTCAGCTTCAGGATCTGTCTTTTCAGTGAGCACTCAGGGTTGATTTTCTTCAGAATGGATAGGTTTGATCTCTTTGCAGTCCAGAGGACTCACAAGAGTCTCCTCCAGCACCACAATTCAAAAGCATCAATTCTTCGGCGTTCAGTTTTCTTTATGGTCCAGCTCTCACTTCCATACATCGCTACTGGACAAACCAGTACTATGGACTATGCGGACCTTTGTCAGCAAGGTGATGTCTCTGCTTTTTAAGATGCTGTCGATGTTTATCATCACTTTCCTCCCAAGAAGCAGGGATCTTATAATTTGGTGGCTGCCGTCACCATCTGCAGTGATCATGGAGCCCAAGAAAGTAAAATCTGTCACTGCCTCAATATCTTCCCCTTCTATTTGCCAGAAGGTGATGGGACCAGTGGCCATGATCTTAGTTTTGCTGATGTTGAGCTTCAGACCATTTTTTGCACTCTTTCACCCTCATTAAGAGGTTATTTACTGTATTTTTTGCACCATAAGACTCACTTTTTTCCCACAAAACAGGGGGGTGGAAAGTCTGTGCATCTTATGGAGCGAAGAAAACAGATTATATTTTCCTGTTTTCTTCTCCTAAAAAATCGGTGCGTCTTATGGAAAGGTGCGTCTTATAGAGCGAAAGTAATTCCTCCTCACTTTCTGCCATCAGAGTGGTATCATCTGCATATCTGACATTAGTGATACAGTGGTGCCTCTCTAGATAATCCCTTCCACTAAAATCGCTGTTTAGCGAAATCATTGTCTAGCGAAAAGCATTTCCCCATTGGAATGCATTGAAGGCTGCTTAATGCATTCCAATGAGGAAGAATTGTCGTTGTCTAGCGAAGATCGGCCATAGGAAAGCTGCTTTGCGAACTGCCGATCAGCTGTTTAAATCGCTGTCTTGCGAAGCTTAGGTCCCGAAAACACCTGTTTTGCGAGCGCGGAGGGAGCTGTTAAAATCGTCATCTAGAGAAAATCAATTTGCGAAGCAGGGACCAAACATTGTCCAGTGAAATTCCCCCCATAGGAACCACTGTTTTGTGAATCACTAGAGCTATCGCAAAAATAGTGAAAAAACTGTCATGCGGGGTAACTGTCTAGCGAGGCACCACTGTATTTCTTCCGGCAATCTTAATTTTGGTATGGGATTCCTCCACTCTGGCCTTTCGCATGATGTATTCTGCATATAAGTTAAATAAGCAGGGAGATATACAGCCTTGTTGTACTCCTTTCCCAATTTTGAACCAGTCGGTTGTTCCCTATCCAGTTCTAACTGTTGCTTCTTGTCCCACATATAGATTTCTCATGAGATATATAAGGTGATCAGGCATTGCCATTTCTTTAAGAACTTGCCATAGTTTGCTGTGGTCCACACAGTCAAAGGCTTTTGCATAGTCAATGAAGCAGAAATAGATATTTTTCTGAAACTGTCTGGCTTTCTCCATAATCCAGCGCATGTTAGCAATTCGGTCTCTAGTTCCTCTGCCTGACTAGCCCAGTTGTTTTCCTGCCTTGGATTCGTATTGAAATCATTCTATCATTTTTGAGATTGTATCCCCAGTACAGCTTTTCCCAGTCTTTTGTTGACTATGAGGGCTACTCCATTTCTTCTATGAGATTCTTGCCCACAATAGTAGATATGATAATCATCTGAAGTCAATTTGCCCATTCCTGTCCATTTTAGTTCACTGACGCCAAGGATGTCAAAAGAGTAGGTGACAGCAAATGGGTATCAAATTACTTTGAAGTAAATATTTTCAGAGGGGATTACTGCCAGGTGAAACTGAATAGGATGAGCTGCTATGGTAACGAGTAGCTTAAATTAGGGCTAGCTAATTTAGCCATTAGGGCTAGCTAATTTGGCGACAGAGGATGAGATGGTTGGACAGTGTTATCGAAGCTACCAACATGAATTTCACCCAACTCCGGGAGGCAGTAGAAGACAGGAGGGCCTGGTGTGCTCTGGTCCATGGGGTGATAAAGAGTCAGACGCGATTAAACAACAACAAATTTGGCCATGATGGACTAGTGGGGTATTATAGGAGCAGGAGCGTGTATTGGGTGGGTTAAACTTTCCCCATCACTGAATTAAATAGAGAATGCAGCCCTCTATGTACCTGGTTTTAAATTCATCACTTTCTCAGCTGGCAGGTGAGTGTAGATCATAGAGATGGATCTCAAAACCATGTTTTCTGATTCTTCCTTTTGCTTCTTCCCCAGGAACAGCCCATGGATGTAGATGAAGAATACACATTGACTCAAACACAGACACCTAGCCAGGTGCAACACGACCTGGAGCGGCGGCCCCAGAATGAAGTGGAACAAAAAGTAAGAGAGCTTGTGCTCTTTGAGACCATCCTGTCATGGCTGGTGATAGTTAGGGTTTTGTGTGCTTGAAAAGAAAAGACACCCCGCCGCCTCACACAAGTCTCAAGCATTTTTAATGCTGAGAAAAACACACCTTTCTTCAGTTATGAGAGGTGTGAGGCATTTTCAAACATTTTTTGCTCCTCTAAAGCTATAAAATAAGTATTTTAATTTTTATAGTTTTGAAAACTGAGATTCTGAGGAAGCCGTGTTCTGTGCAGGACTCAATGTAAACACAGTTCTGTCTATAATCTATGTTGTGTGATGCCTGTAGGTGAATGAGCTGGTGCAGTTTCTACTGGTCAAAGACCAGAAGAAGATCCCTATTAAGAGAGCAGGTAAGAGGACAATTGTTTTATTTTTATTTTTTCTTTTTGTTTTGCCCCAGTGAGAGCCAAATTCTGTTTCCAGAGTTATTTCAACCGGGTAGATTCCCACCATACAAATTCAGCTCCCAAACTACAGTTTCTCAAAGACATTGGGACCTTTTGAGAGGGGCTTCGTGATTCCGTTGGGGAATGGAGGGGTTAAAAAGGCATAGCCAGGAAATGAGTTAGTCATGGGAGGAGGATAGGTTACCTTCTTTTTTGCCATAATCATTACGTGTCACTGTTTCTGATCCCTTACTAAACGTAATTCACATAAATCCAAGTTTTTTTAGCCACAGGTATTAAGAAGTTGCCTTAAGCCAAGCAGCTGTACCTTTCATTACTCACTATAATTCTTTTGAGTTCAGAAGACTTTCTGTAGTGTTTCGTTCTCTATGCGGTGCCTGTGGGTACTCTGTATAATTACCTCTGATCAACAGCTCTCTTGGGCATCTTACAGATATTCTAAAGCATGTAATCAAAGACTACAAAGATGTATTTCCTGAAATCCTCAAACGTGCCAACAAGACTCTTCAACAGGTGAGGAGATAATCTGTTAATGGTTCGGGGAAAGCATTAGAATTTTGTTTTAATTTCCTCAGGATTTTTCCACGAGGTTAAGCTCAAGCCTGATGGTGCATATATTACAGAAATACATGGTGAGGCCAAAACATAGACAATTCCTTGCCAGCTGTGGGAAAGCCAGAAACCGGGCCAAGAATGTTTATCCTGTGACCAGTGTAACTGTCATGCTCTAGCTTGATGTAAAGGAGGAGGCATAGCTATTTTTGCATAAATTGTCCATAAAGATCTCCTGCGTATGTTTACTTCTGATCATTTCACATAGTTGGGGATGCCATTTTGCAACAAGTAAAAAATCCATACTCGGCAATCCAGATATTGTGAATTCACCAGAAAGATAATTACGCCAAGGACAGAAGTGATTTGGTTTTTTAAAACAATGAGTTACAATTGTTGAGGTAGGATGGAAGGCCTCTTGTCCTGAATGTATTCATTCTGCTTTCTCAGGTATTTGGACTAGAAGTGGTCGAAATTGACCCAAAGCTTCACACGTACATCCTGATCAGTAAATTGCTGCCCTTGGAAGGAGAGATTATGAATGAGTAAGAAGATGAGAGGAGGTGGTTTATGCTAGTTCTGTAATGGCAATCCTAGCTAAGATTGGAATGAAGTCTTGCACAAAGAATATCCAGAATCTCTCCAGCTCAGTAAACGTAGTATGAGAAATGTCAGTTTTCACAACCAAAAAGCTAAAGGTTGTTTTTGTCACATTGCTCATCTGAGGTACTAATTAAAATTCAGAATGATGAGATTGTCTATATCATTGCAAACCTGGGAGGAAAGCTCAGCTTTGTCCATGTTATGCTGGGCTTTGAAGAAGCTCCATTTCTTCATCTGAGAGTGCACTTTCTCAGTACATAAGGACAGAGAGGAGGTGTGACAGTGATTGTTCCCCACTCCTTTTCTACTGATAGAGGGCCAGGGTTGTGATAGTCACAACATTTAGCTAGTTATCAAGACCAGTCAGATCAGTTTTTTGGCTGCAGCCATAATTTTAGTCAAATTAGCCCTGAACTCTTGGTTAGGAGGTGCACGTGTTTGATTGCGCTTGAACATTAGGCTCATCAGTACAGAAATCTTGCTCCTCGTATTTACCATCTTCTTCCTTTTCCATATTTAGAAGAACTAAGGTACTGTAAGAGACAAATATAAGGCCAGCCCCCACCCACCAACAGAGGGTCATTGGCCCAGAACACTGGTTTTCTCTGTTTTATTTGGGGACAGAGATAGGTGTTTCTGAACACACAAAACCCAACTGCTTGTGTGATTCTCCAGCCCTAGCCCTGTTTCTTCCTTGCGTGATGCATGTTAACAGAAATCTAAACTGTTAATTCTAATGTTCAGAGCAGCTGTTTGGTTTAGACCTTGCTTCTCACTTCATGTGGGCTTCTGTTACATTGTAAGACCCACTAGTGTTCATGTCCAAATGAGGGGGTTAATTCCATTCTTGTCTTGACAGGGATGAAAACACCCCTAAGATGGGCCTTCTTATAATCATTCTTAGCCTTATCTTCATGAGGGGCAGTGTGATCAAAGAATGTAAGCTTCATTTTCACTGTTTTTATTCAATTTCTTTGCTTGCTTCACTTGCCTGCCCTTATCTTTTTCTTTCCCTCCATCTAGCCGCTGTTTGGGAGATGCTGAGAAGACTGCGAATTGAATCCTCTGGGTATGATTGGGTGGGCAGAGTGGCCTGGGTGGGGTAACAACTGTCTGAGCCACAGACCTAATCCCTTCATTGGGCTTGGTGAAATTTTACTGGGTGAAATTGGGGAAAGAAATATCTCCTTGTTACTGTGATACTGTGTACCCTGACAGTCCTGTTCTTTTCTTTTTTGAAGGGAGAAGCACAAGATCTTTGGTGATGTAAAGAAATTAGTGACAGAAGAATTTGTTAGGCAAAAGTGAGTTGGGATTGCAAAGCCCTCTACATCTGAATGGTAGATCTGGACTAGGCAAAGGTCGCCTTCCAGATGTTGAACGGCAACGGCTGTTGGCTTTAGCTAGCATTTTAAGAATGGAGTTGTAATTAAAATGTGATGTACTGGGAAACAGTTATTTCCCCTTTTTCTTTTGCTGTCTTCAAGAGCTGAAACCATCTGAAGCTTTATTGGTTTTTTTTCTAGTATAGAAGTGAAAACTGAGATTTGTCTCCTGTGAAGAGCTAAACTCTGGATCTGCATAGAATTGTTACAGTGACTGGTTGCAGGTGTTCCTTGTACACTCTATGTCACTCGCCAATTAAAATCCCTGGTATGCGCTACAATCAGGGCTGTGAATGTTTATAATGTACTGAAAACTCACAGATTTGCAATCCCTGAGCATACAGAGTTTGTTCCCTGTCTTTGGGCATGCCAGGCAGCTGCCAAGTGGAATATAGATGTTTTGAGAATGTAACCTTTCACTTCTGTTCTCCTGAATAGGGGAGAGATTTTTCTTATAAAGGATTGTGGCAGTGGTCCTCTTTCTTCCTTTCTAGATACTTGGAATATACTCGTCTCCCCCACACAGACCCACCAGAGTTTGAATTCAGATGGGGACCACGGGCTATGAAAGAGACTTCCAAGAAGCAGATCCTCCAGTTTGTATCTAAGGTATTGGTGACTTGGCCACTAGCCACTGACAGCAGAAGGAAGGATTTGAGTTTGACGTGCCAGAGGCTTTTCCCATCAAGCGGCCGAAATGCCTGTCAGTGCTTACCGTGGGGGCTCTACCAAAGATTCTAGGCAGGGCTTTATCTGTATATTCCAATGAGGGGTGGGGCGGATATATGTGCACTGAATGACTGGGACCATCACTAATTTAGCTTCTGAAATTTTCCTACATATCATCTGAATGTATTTAGGCATTTAGCAACTTTTTTATAAAAATATCAAGGAGAGTCTTAGGATGTTAAATTGTAAAAAAAGCTAGCGGTTCCTATACTGCTGTGGTAGCAACACACACATGTAGCTTGGGTCTTGTGCCTTGGTTTTCTCCTCTCATTTCTATTAGATTGGCAGCTTCCCAGCAGGCACCACTAAGAGGCTGGTGTATTGTATACATTTCCATTCAGTGTTTTCGTAACTGGACTCATCGCATTTCATTTTGTCTTCCTTAGATACAGAACAAGAACCCTAAAACTTGGATGAGCCAGTTCAATGAAGCTGAAGCAGAGGCCAGGGAGGCGGGCAGAACCTAGCCGTCATGATGTTGGACACACAGGAGCAATCAACCCAAGTCCTCTTCGGTCCTAAGAACTACAGGGTCTAACTACAACCCTCCTGGGCCACATATGGCTGCTGCGGGAGAGGTGCCTTGAGTTACATTTGGTAGGAGCTATGCACCACCACGTATGGTACATTTTCCTAACCTTCTGTCTCTTCCTATGAACGAAACTTTGACCTGCCATGTAGTTTACTGTAGTCATGTTTTTTTCTGGATGCTTTGAAACTGATGTGGAGAAGACACAAAATTGTTAGGTATTTAACTGTTTCTGCAGTACAGATGATACGTGTTGACAAAAAAAAGCGCAATTAAAACAATATAAAGTAATTATGCTTAGAAACAACCTCTTGGCTTTGTCCAGACTATAGATTTCATCTTGTTTCATATAGTGAGAATGGATTTTTCTTTGGTGGACAGTCTAGACAAGGGTTCCAGACCTCCACCTGAAGCAGGCTGGCTAATACCACGGTTATTTTTGGCAGAGCGGTGCTTGTACTAGGAATAAAGAAGTATTAGTAACTTCACAGCAGAATGAAAGGTAGGATTTTTTTAATAAGTAGTATGGTTAGTAATGGTCTGGTACTGTATTTAGGGCTTCCTCGGGATTTCGCGTCACATCGACATTCTGCAATAAGAGAACGAAAACAGTTTTGAGATGACTCCAACACGGCCTGAAGAAATATGACAAGAGAGAAAACCATATTCCATCCACAAATCAGTGTTGTCAGATGGCAAGAGAATTAGATTTACAGCTGATTTTTAAAGTCTGATGAACCCACAGGGCACTTTGGTTCTACAGTGGGGTCTTGACTTAAGAACAAATTGAGTTAAGAACATTTTGACTTAAGAACTGCTCTCATAGGAAAATATTGACTTGACTTAAGTACTTAGATTTGAGTTAAGAACTGAAAAAAACCCACGTGGGAGGCAGGGAAAGTGCAAAATTTGAACTTTCGGTTAACTGTTGGCCAGTGAAAAGGGTGCCTGTCTGCTTCCTCACTCCTCCCAGCGTTTAGAGAGTGGATTGGGAGTCTTCAGACTGCCTGGTACTGCCTGGGCTGTATTTTCCCTGCCTTCCCTGAACCTTTCTTGA
Source organism: Pogona vitticeps (assembly GCF_051106095.1). Taxonomy (NCBI): domain Eukaryota; kingdom Metazoa; phylum Chordata; class Lepidosauria; order Squamata; family Agamidae; genus Pogona; species Pogona vitticeps. The sequence goes on along the minus strand of NC_135784.1, from coordinate 177,124,343 downwards.
CCTAAGAAAAAAAGAAACAAAATATCCCCCTCTAGTGGTCGAAGGCGGAATAGCAGCTTCCCATTAGTTTCTATGGACGGAAAAGAGCAGATATGGATCAAATGGTTTTCAATGCATTCCTATGGGAAATGCAGATTTGACTAGAGAACTTTTTGACTTGAGAACCGCCTTCCAATACGGATTAAGTTCTCAAGTCAAGACCCCACTGTATTGCTTATTCTCATATGAAGCCACTGGATCATGAGTTGAATACTCTTCTCTCTTTGCGCTCTCTCTCTCTCTCTCTCTCTCTCTCGTCACTTTCTCATGTATATCATGAGTTGTCAGGCACAGTCTGGCCTGGTCCTTTGTTTTACTTCATCTCCTAGTGGGAAAAATCCTGTCTATTCAAAACTTGGGTAGTTCCCAAAGCTATCAGCTAAGTTAGCAAATGGACTTAGATACACAGCAAGACAAACCGATTAAGGTCAGAAGTGACAGAATTAGGTAAACAAGCCAGTTGGAGTTAGGGAGGTTTTTACCTGATGGCCAAACAGGCAAAGGGGAGAGGAGCGCCCCAGATCTTTCCAGCAAGGTTGCTTGGTTGGTTCGGGGCTTGCCATTGGCACGGTGCGGAAGTGCCGGTACAAGGGGGCCTGGCTAGCTTTATAGGAAAGATGCTGAGGGTGTGGGGGGAGATAAGAGGAAGAGATGCAGGTGAGCTTGAACAAGGCCATCATTTCTGTTGGGGGTCACCCACAGAGCAAAGTGAACAAGCTGAGTGATGTTGGCGCTGATGTGCTTTGCTAGGAGTACTTTGGAGAAGCAAAGCCTGTAGCATCCAACAGAAGGTCACCTAGAGGCTGCTTTATAGCATGCCAGTAGTATCTGGAACTAGTGCCATCATAGCTAGTGTGCTTTACAGTGGACCCTCTGCAGACAATTCCATGACATCTTGTCCAACACAGCTGGAATCTTCCTTACCTTTGGACGTTCCCGGTGTGTATTCACAGCCTCAATATTCAGGAAGATGGATTCCACCTCACAGCCTGTTCCCAAAAGGACAAGCTTGCTGTTACCAAATGCGGGAGGGAAGCCCCAAACACTTACTCTCCACTTGTGCTTTTAACAGGTCATGTTTGTCTCAAGGCTAAGCGCTGGGATCTAACAAGCTGCTAGTCTGAAATGCCCAGTGGGGCACTGAGTGAGTGGCATTGAGCTGCCTATTTCCTTTAGAGAAGGAGTCTAGAATGCCACCACAGCAATTATTGCTGGTGGGGTGCTTATTACTACTTATTAATAAACAGGAAGACAGGTTCCCTCCTGAATAGAGACAGGTTAATGCAACAATTGAGAAGGAGATCAGTAAGATGATTTTATCAGCCACAGCAAGTGATCAAATTCTCTTCTTCCAGTCTCCTACATGTCCATAATGTGTGTGTGTGAGCATCATTAAATTATTACATGAGTGCTTAATGCCCCGCAGTAAAAATGGAGGAAGGTATATGCTGAAACTTAGGGAAGAGTAAACTGCCAGAAACTGCATTCTACTGTGTAGAAACCAGCGTTTTGAACAGGAGACATAGATAAGTGGGGTGCTGGGTATTTTCAGGCATATACTAGGGAGCCATGGCATTATCACAGTTCCTGAGTGGATGACTCCGGATGCCTCTCCTTGGAGGAAGAGGTCTCTTGTTCTACTGTACTGGATTGAGACACTCACCGTAGGCCACAGGTGTGAGCTTGAGAACAGTATGAAGTGGACATTTGAGGTAAGGCAACTCCTCTGGGTGGGAAAAGAATGGAAAAGTGAGACAAAGGAACATAAGCAGGGGATCTAAAAACACCCGCCACCACTTCCCACCATAGGCATCCCCTTCTAGAAGGAGTCTAGAATGCTACTATGGCAGTCATTGCTAGTGCTTATTACACAGGTGGACATAACAAGGGTACAGCCATCTGGGGGTTGAACCACCCCCTGGGGCTGGACCATCCACTCACCTTTCTGCTGCTGCGGCTCCACACTCCCTCCCAATTGCTTCGGACCTTGCAGTCGACTACCCACTCGTCAGCCTGGCAGGGAGGCTCATCTTCCCTCCTGCTGGGAGTGGCTAGTTGAGCGTGGAGCCGGCTGCACCAGTGGATGGGTGAGTGGACAGTCCAACCCCGGGGGCTGGACCCTCGTTATAGCCACCTGTGCGGGGGGGGGATTCGTATATAAATACCTCCATCTCTACGATTTATTAAAGAGATAATTCCTTCCTGAGTGTATATAGATTAATGCACCCGTTGGGAAGAAAGATCAGTAAAATCATTTGGGCAGTCAAAATAGTACAAGGCTAGGGAGCCTCCGGATGGTCTTCCAGATGTTGGCTCCCAGTCAGCCCTGGCCAGCATAGCCAAGGAGGAGGGATGGGGGGGGGCTTTCAGTCCAAAGCTCTGATTACATGTAGGGGGTGCTATGCACTGCCCAGCCCTGTCTAGTGGGTATCTTTGAGGAGTACATTGTTAGACAAAATCCCATTACTTTGCAGCAATGAATGTTAAGGGGAAGGAGATATTTGTAGAATATCCCACCCTCCAATAAACGCAGGGGAGGCCAGTGCAAACTGCTGACTTGGCTGCCAAACATGGGCATTCCTGTGTGTACAGGATCCAGATTGGAATGCAGAGCTGGACAGGGAGAAGGATGTGTGACTGCAAATGCAGAGCCGTAGATTCTGATACCTGCACTCTTGTCCAGGAAGTAGGCAAGGAGGCAGCGCATGACAGCTTGGTGGCAGATCACCAGCACGTTCTCTTGTCTCTCCAGCTCCATTATGACAGGCTCCAACCGCTGCACCAGATCTTCATATGACTGAACAGGCAGAAGGAAGAAGACATTTTAGAGAGTCCCTTCCTGCAGGTTTGGGAAGTTCTGCGTGTCACTCCTCTGAGAAGTGGTGAACTTTCTCTTCCTAGCCAAACTTGGTGTTTAAATATCTTGTGATTAGCCTATGAGACTCCACAATTCCATCCCCCTGCATTAGGTCTGCCCAGTCCCCAAATCGCACATCATTGGTCATTTGTTACCTCTCCTTTAGGATAGCGGTACCGATATTTGTCTTGGTCTCTTAGGGCAAATTCTTGGGGATGGTAGACTTGGATCTCTTCGTAAGTCATCTCCTCACACACACCCTGAAAAACAGGACAAGTGAGTTGAGGGGCATGAAACAGACCTTTGGCCTAGTATGTTGCTCAAAGGAGTATGTTAGGGTAGGATGACTCAGTTCTATCACTTTGGGGAAGAGAAGGATGAGGAAGGGATGTTAGAAATGGAAGCCAAGGCTCTCAGTACAGAGCAAGTTAGGAAAAGAGAGAGAGAGAGAGAGAGGTGAGACTACTTAAGTTCTATCTCCCATTTTGATGAGTAGGGCTGAGCACTATTGGGTGATGGTTCTCACCGCGTCTATCTCGTTCAGCGCTTTCCATTGCTCGTAGGGCACATGCAGTGCTTCTGCTGTCTCTATGGTGCGTTTCATGTGGCTCGTCCATACCTTGAGGTCACAGATGAACTGGGAACGTATGAAGCTGGCCAAAGCACAGGCGTACTGCCAGGCAGAAAGAGTGAAAGAGAACAGAAAGTAGAGAAACCATTGAGGGATGCATCATGATGCAACCAAAGGGATTGTGTATATTGACTCCAGATCAAGGATGGAGCTGTTCCCCCTTCAAAGGAACTACTGGAAAGAAAAAAAAAGCTACTGTGGGAACCTTTAGGTGCTTCATAACTAGCTCAAAGTATAAACGTCCATTGGTTATGGACCTATATGAGTTCCTAGGTGGACTGGCTCACTCTCCTATTAAGCCTCTGTTGAACAAGTCTAAGACATTGTGAAGATTTGGAAGATGCTGGAAAAACTATCTCCTGCACACCAGGGGGCAAGACATTGAGCATCCCTTTCTCCTGCAGTTTGTCAAAAAGGGAGGTACAGAGTTCTGACCTTCCTGGACAGCAGTCTGGGGAAAGTTTCAGTGGAGAATATACATGGCAAGCTTTCTCCTGAGTGTCTACATTTTCCTTTGAGGTCTCTCCTCCTCCTCTCTGTTAGAGGAGGAGGAGAGACATCCAAGTACCTCGAGGAAGAAGCAAGGTCTCATTCCCCTTGTCACATGATCCTCAGACCTCACATACCAGCCTGGAGCTGTCACTGGCCGTTGATAACCAGTCCAACACTTGCAGGTTGATTTCTGGAAGCTGAAACAAGAACCAGCACTGCCCTCCTCACCGGCACCAAAAGAAGGCTGGTGGGAATTCCTAGTGCTTCTCCGGCTCTACTGTCTAGCTTCAGGCAGAGGAGATTCCTCTACCAACCTGGCTCTTGACCAGGATGTATTGAGGAGGGAGCCTGAAGGGAAATGCAGGACAAGGACTTTTGCTTCTATGGCCGAGTGGGCAGCCTCTTAAGGCACTTTACTGATGTACTGTGATGCGGCTGGTAAAGGCAAAGGGGGACTCCTCAGTAAGGATAAATCACAGCCTGCTTAGCTTGGAGTGGGGTGCTTATTGGAGGGCACTGCATATCCATACTATATGTTAAAAATCCACTTTTCTGACTTTTGACCAGGTGCTCCTTTCAGTAAGTTGCGTTCTTGGGCTTTTCTCCTATGCTGTACCTGTTTGCCACGCTCAGACAGTCCAGAGTCACCCCCAATGCGTCCTTGCAGATTGAGCTCACTCTCCCCATGCCGGGTGAGGTAAATGGACCGGGGCGTTACGTGAATATTCATCAAGTAATAGACAGTACGGCTCTGGACATGGTCCTGGACCCGGTTTACCAAGTATCGACTGCCAACGTTGAAGATCTTGATGTAGGATAGGGAGCTGTGGGGAAAAGGGGAACAGGATTTTTTTTAGTGTAGGGGTGGGTGGATGAGGGAGCATTCTGCCACCAAATCCAAACTCTTTCTTTGACCTTATTTCACATTTTGGGTCTATTTGCACAATTCTGTCATCATATGACCTGTTCAGATGATACATGGGAAACATCATGAGCATTGAAGAAACCATTTTGCAAATACTGAGTTTTAGTATGTGCAGTGATGACGGCAGCTCGAATACCTTCGTTAAAAAACTAGCACTAATAATCACATTTGACGGTGGATTTGGTATAGAGAAGCTGGTGTGGGGAAAAGGGTTTATTAACCCTTTCTTCACTTGCATTTTATGGATTTTGTTTTCTCTCTGTGTGTGTATGTGTGTGTGTGTGTGTGTTTGTGTTTGTGTGTGTCTCCACAGCAGGCTCCAACTCTGGGTTTATCTGAATGTTGGATCTTTAGGATGGAGTGGAGGAGAAGGTGCTTAAGGAGGGGAATGGAAGTAAAGAAAGCATCCCTTGATCTGGAGCAAAGTAAATTTCTCCACTCAGAAGTCACCCATACAGTTCAAAGTTGTTTGTCATTCAGCACGGTGATGCTGGTACTGTGTACCCCTTGTGTACCCCTTTGTCCGTCATGTCTAGAAGTGAATCCCTCTAATACACTTCCGTGTGCCGCATGGCTGGTACTATGAGGGGATGGGGCTGAGACAGTTGGTATGTGAGAAAGGATATACCATATATGATGGGCATTAGGCTAGTTCCATATAGATATAATGGGCACCATAAGAAAGGACTAGACAGAAGTATTGTATTTAACCATGACCTCGTCTTGGGGTTTTTTGGCTAAGAAAACTCTCATCATGTTTTCAGATGTCTTTTTGTAATGATGGTAAGAAACTCCTTTCTCATGAAGGAAAATGGTGAAATTGTAATATCTGTGTGGCTAAACTCAGTGTCAGTTAAAATTCAGTGTAAAGACATTGATATGTTGAATATACTGTATATGTCCCTGCCCTCTCCTTAGCAAGTCAACTATTATACAACAGTAGCAGATGAACTCCCCTTTCCCTTACCTGTCCAAATCATCATCCAGTGGCTCATAGGATTGCTGGTAACATTCAATCCTCTTGAGAAAATCCTCCACCACTTCATCACGGTTGCAGTCCTTATAGTCAGGACTGGTTAACTTCACTTGCTGCGAGTGAAGCCACATAACGCGAGAGAAATAGAGTTAGGGATATCAGAGGGGTGTTCAGCTTCCAGGCTAAAGAATGAATAAGGTCGACATCTTGAATGCTGTACTTTAAGCACAATAGAGCTAACCAGCATTTAGTCTGCTTCTGAGATCACCCTTGAAACATGCAATGTGTCTGAATGACTTGGCATCCTGATCCTGGGCAAAGAACATTTCTCTGGATACCAAAGAAAATGCAGCCAGAACTTGGAACATCTAACTATTTGGACTATAATTCCTGGAATCCTTTACTGACTGGGGATTCTGGGAGCTATGGTCCAAAATGAAAAATACGTTTTTCTCAACTGTGGCTACAAGAAGCCTATTTCCTTCATGCCCCAATCTGGGATCAGAGGGAGGGGTTTTCAGGTTAAAGTCCATGGTTTCCAGATCGGATAGATTTCTGACACTTCTCTTGAAAGGAAGCATGGTCAAGAATCTTGATCTGTGGGAAAGAGAAGAAAGGCTTTACCTTGATATTCTCCTGGATGATATCTGGGTCATCGCAGATGGATTCAATGAAGAAAACCTGTAGCAACAAAGCAGTGTGTCATGTTAGGATGAAATCAAGTAGACAACCAACCCCCAACGAAATAGTTACTGGGACTGAAAATAATACGTCCTACAGCGGCATCCATAAGAGCACCAGTATTTGCTGGGATACAGATTAGGATTCTGCCTCTTTACTCTCTGCTGTTTGCTTCCCTAAGGAAAAAGTTGAAAGCGGGAAAGGAGAGTGAACGAAGTTAGGCAAAACAAGCAGGTCTTACTTAATTCCTTAGCTAGCTTTGTTTTGCGAATGGTCTTCAGTTCACCTGCACACTCTTCTTTTGCCAGTCTGATTTCTCAGACAAAGGAGTTGCAAGGGTTATCTCTGGTTGGGCCGGGTTTTGAAATTTGAATTATAACAGAGACGCTATGCTGTTGCTTACTTTGTAGCCATTTTCCTTGGCAAACTGAAGGATGAGGGCACGCCGTTCCCGCGTCGTGTTTGTGGCATCGAAAACCTAGGCAAAAGATGAGAGGCGGACAGCTGAACTGAAGTGCCATCTGAAGCGGAGTGATAATACTGTATAGGACCCCTCTGTGGGCCTTTGTCCTCTTACCGCAACCTGACCCTCTTCCATGCTCAGATAGGTTCGAACATCCCGAAGAGCTGCAAGGGCGCACTGTCTGTTGGAGAATACAAGGAGAGGTTATAGAATTCATTGCCAGGTTCAGGTAGTAATACCAGCATTTAGATTTAATAAACCACTTTAGGGCCAACGCCAAACAACATGGCAAGTGCTGTGCGGTCTGGAGGTGCTGGGAGTCTAACCCAACATACAGTGTACGGTGATGCTTGTCAGGATGGGGATGCTGTTTTGGGGAGTTTGCAGGGCTTTACTTACACTGTCTCCATCAGCCTTATGACCGAAAAATTGGGGCTGGGTAAGGTGCTGCTGTAAATGCAGAACCTTCCTGGTCAACCAGTCAGACATGACTGACTTTATTATACTGGGTTTCTATTGTTAGTCCTGCCAACGTAGACCTGTTGACCTAATGGGATTCACACCAGTGTTCAATAGTTGTTTCATTGTGCCTCCTCTTGGTTGGGGCTAGCAGTAGAATACTGGCCAATGTACATAACTTCTCCTTCTATGTGTGGAAAGACATTCCCTTGAAATATATTAGATAGAAATATCAAAGCAAAGGTCTCTTTGCCTAGCTGTGTCAGGTGTATCCAGCCTAAGGCATGGGAACCAGGACCTTGGTTTCTCAACTGACTGCCTGAGGACGAGGACAAGATGAAGCTCCCTTTCTGACATGTCAGAGTTTTGTGGCAGCACACATCCCTGTCTTCCAGCAAAGGGGAAGAACCAGCAGATCTGTGTTGAATGTCTGGAAAGATGCAAATTATCTTCTCTGCTACTTCAAGTCATTAGGCAGAACGATCATGCTGGCCCAGTCAACTACATCCCCCACGACAACAAAGGCCACATACTGTGAGACCTCAGGTACTCAGTACCCGAGAGATAAAACATCAGCAGGGTCAGGCATCAAGGCCGACCCAATACTGAACCCACAGGCCTCACTGCTCCTTCCTTATGTCTTTCCTTTCTTGGTGCCACTGTTATTATGCCTGCCACCCGAAGATTCAGCAAGGAGCCTTGTTTTTCCACCTGGCCTTTTAGCGTTTCAGTTTAGTGAGTTTTTAGTCCCCCCCCTCCTTGCTGCTGCTTTATGCACCTGCAGTAGGTCTAGACAACAGCTTCAGTGTTGTGTGAGAAGGTCATTGCTATACCTTTCCCTCTGAGGTTAAAAAACATCCTTTAAAAAGATGACTCGGGAGAGTGGTGACATAGGGTGAGAGGGTAGAAAACCACACTATCAAAGCTGGCTAATAAACTTTTGGCCGTGGCTTTCTTCAGGCTTTGAATTTTAACAGCAGCTTGAAGCCTTGATGGCCAAGAGTAAAGGCAGTGTCACATCTATGATCCAACCCTGTGGTAATCTGCTACGTACAGAAGTGGTACGAGGACAGATGGACCTGGGATTTTTAAGAGATTTTACTGAGTTATAATGATATAATACACACTCTACACTTTAAAAATTATTATTAGTTTTCATGTGCTTTTTCTTCCAGTCAGTATGGGGGAGGGTGCATGGCTGTTTTCCCCACTTTTCTTCACAGGAGTGAGGTAGGTCAGGCTGAAGGTGACCTTGTGACTTTTATGCTTGCAAGGGGACTTCAAATCCCAGTCCAGTACTGTAATCATTATATCACATTAGCTGTCCCAGTAGAATCTAGTTCACCTTTTATTAAGGCCAAGCATAAACCAAAGCAGAAATAAGTCCTCTTTGTTTGAATAGCAGTGCAAACGTTTGGAATTAAATAAACATTATTTTCATCTCCTTTGGCCCATTGCAAGCAAGAAACAGGCAGAGAAGTTCTTTAAAGCCATCTGTGTGAAACAAATGCATAAAGTACACATGTGTAGGAAGCTGGACTGCACATTTTATAGGTGGCCACAAATTCTGATAGTGAATAAGGCTCTTTTAATCCACTAAATGGCTGGAAAACTAAGGCACATTGAAAGCATCAGAAGCAGACACGGCCAATATTTCTTTCTTTCAAAACAGAATAGCTCAGGGATGAGGGAGGGAAAAAAGACACAAGAAAGTATTATATTAAAAGTACAGGTATTAGTGGCTGAGGATAAAAGCCAGCCTGAAGAATAGCCAACGCATTTGAGAACCATTGTAAATACACCCTTGTGAGGCCTTCTTTCCTCACAGCCATGGGCTTTAGCTTAGAAGGCTGCTGGCCCTCTTCTGTAATAAATATTCTGTATTTATATGAATGTAATTTATAGGGTCACCATAAGTCTTGATGACAAGTAACAAATGTACTGAACTCATACAGCCATACAGTATATATCTAGCTAAGTCTGTTTTGTTAAATTACCACGTTACCCCAACATAAAACATGTGATCCCCAAATAATATTTGTACTGTATCACTAAAAATTCTAGAGACACGAAAAGTTTTGTTATATTAGCTGTTTTTCTAAAAAGTAGCTGATGACAATGAGAAAAATTAAATGAACAGTCTAGGCTTCTCTAAATACCTTAACCCTGATCATGGGGAGCCATACTTTCTCTACCCCCACTCTGCCAAATGTACTTCATGGAGATCCCTCTGCTGCTCACTATAACATGTTTTACAATATTTCCATGATGAAGGAAACCATTATTGAACATGGTGACACTTTTCTTGACTAGTCTGGCAAAACTGACAGTGTTTTGGCAAGCGTGATAATACCAAATGCACACGCGCGCGTGAGCGCGCGTGCACACACACACCCCTGATACATTTGTTTACCCTGATTTTTCCCTCTCCTTTTTTTTCACCTAATATCTCTTATATAAATAAATGCTGATTGTAATGCATATTACCTCTTCTGTTTCACAATCATCCTGCCAAATTCCAAATTCTTGGAATTTTCCTCCCAGTATTTGGAGGAGGGCTCCAGATGTCATTGAATGGGATGATGAAAGATCAAAATATGTGCGCAAACACAGAGACATAATACATAAAGGTGTGTTGTTGCAGCATGTGCTGTGTGTACAAAACACTATGCTGCCTCATTTCCCTTCCCCCACACCTCTGTGGATAGCCTTGATCTTTATGCTCAAGCAGAAAGAAGGGCCAAAATAATTATTTCACATTTTTTTTCTGATGGCAGTGATGGAACTACTGTACAATTATCATAATTTTGAGATTTAAAATTAATGCTTAGTTTGCCTGCTTTTAAGCATTAAAGGGATCTCCTATAGGTTTGGAATGGTTGAGGGACGGGGTTGGTTTAAGAGAATATGGCTGCAGTCTTAGGCACATTTACTTAGAACCAAAGTCGGCTGAATTCAGCATCTCTTACTAGTGAGTACAAAGGCATAGGATTGTGCATGCTGCAAATAAACTACAGTACATGTAGGTAAGCAGACTACATGACCTTTCTGCACAAATACCTGGACCACCTTGATAGAAATGGTATTTACACGAGTTAAAAGAATAAAATGACTTTTGGGGTAAGAAAAATGACAAACATGCATGCAGTTGTTCACAAGGACTGATTGCATACATGTGTATCTTGCTGTTATCTGTGTGCAGCAAAACACTAGAATGGGCAATTGTGACACATCTTTATCTAACATGTGGGTTCCATGCTTGTCCTATGGCAACCTTCCTGGATGCAAAACCTGGAAGAGGTCACGTCCCATCTCCCACAAAGAAGACAAATCTTTCCCAAGCAGAACAAAAATCTTCAAAACTGAGTAATCTGAACTGTAGCTGCTCTGGAACCAACAACAGTATCTACCTCAAGGGTTTCCCATGCTGGACATGGTCTTATGACTTTAAAGAAAATCTGAATTTTCATATTTCTAGGGAGCAAATTCAGTCAGACAAGACTTTTTGATTAAAATCTTAGTTTTTGCATATTAGATGATGTATCCTGCCTTTTCTCATGGGAACACAGGAAGATGCCTTATACTGAGTTATATCACTGATCCTCTTAACTAAACAACAAATCTATGCCAGTGGTTCGCAACCTTGTGTCCCCAGATGTTCTTGGACTACAACTCCCAAAAATCCTGGCCATCACATCTAGTGGTGAAGGCTTCTGGGAGGTTTAGTCCAAGAATATCTGGGGACCGAAGGCTGGGAACCATTGGTCTCTACACTAATTGGTAGAAGCTCCCCAGGGAGAGCTTTTTACCAGGCCTGCTGAGAATTGCCAAAGACTGAACCTGGGGCTTTTTCCATGAAAAGCACATGTGGTACCACTGAGTGACTGCCCAAAGGCTTTAGGGTACATAAGGGTTCCCTCCAACAAACATTTAAGAAAGAGAAAAATCTGGGTGAAGGTGACAGATTGCATGGAGTCAACCAGTGACATTTGCAGTAGAAAGGGGAATTTACACCCACATCTTTTCTAGTCCGATATTTTATATGCTATTATATGGTTAGGAAGACTGGAAGTGTTATTTAAGATCCACCACCCAGAATCTGATATAAATGAAAGATACACACTTACAATCAAGGAATTCCAGGCTTGTTGTTGTTCTGAATACCAGAATCAAATAGATCTCACAATTCCTCTGCCCAAAGATTCACTCTGTATTAATCCATTTCAGTAATTCATTTCAGCTTTAAAATTGTGAGAAGAGGCAAGTGACCTTAGTGCGGCTATTTTTAAAATAATCGGGAGTGAGAAATCCTCGCCAGGATGATGCAAATTACTCCAAGATATATTAATAAATCAAATTCTACTTTTTGCCCTTCCTTTGCACCACACCACATATGCTTTCGGAGCTCATCTCTTGCATAGGTATCTTTCCCCACTGGACGGTGGTACTTTCAGTTTCTCCTATGTACTTGTCCATTCTCGGAAAGTGTCTCACCTCCTGATCCGCATGGCCTCCTCGTTGTCAGGTCTGAAAAACTCGTAATTCTTGTAGGTCTGGACAGCTTCACGGCGATATTGCCCAACATTGAACACTGGGGAGATGAAGACAAGGATGGCCCGGGATTTTCAGGGAGTTTCCTCAAAAGATTCCCCACCTCATCGCCACTCAAGGCTCCCCCTCTGCCACCTTACCTTTAGTGGGGATCCCAATCCAGTTGAGGTAGCGGGTGAGCTTTTTAGAGATGTATGTTTTCCCACGAGCTGGCAACCCCACCATGATCACCATGGTCGGTGAATTGGTGAACTGTGGCACAGAAGCTATTGAGAGGCAAAAAGATCAACAGATGCTGTTCCTTATTCAGGGGAAGAAAGGTTCTAAGACCGGAGGGTACCCATCAAAACCTTGAAGGCAGGCAGAAGTGGAGGGTGAACCTGTGCCCTGCTTTGGTCATCTCACCTTTCCCCTGCTTTAGTGGCATAGCTTTTGAGGGATGGGTGGGAACAGAGCACCGGGAGATCTTGCGACAAAGCTAGGTGTTATCTTCCTAGCCTCCATCCTGCAATTACTCAGAAGACTACTTGGGAAATAATGATCTGGTATCTTTCCCCACAATGTCAGTGGAACTGGGTCACAGACTAAGCATGTGAATTAATGGCCTGCACACAGGATTGCATTGATGGTTCCTTTAAACCAAAACATTATTCCCAGAGGAAGGCGGTCCCTCTGGCCCAGTGCCACATTTACACTATCTAAGTAAAGTACTGTACAGATGAAGGCCTCAGATTGTGATGTCCCTCTAAAAATTAAAAGCAAACGAAGGTTAATGTTTTGATAAATCTATGAGGCCTCTTAAAGTGGACATGACTTAGAGCCTCAGTAGGTTTTGTTCAAGCCCTGCTCAGGCCTGATGCTGTAAAAAGCCCCAACCCTAGCTTTCCTCAGGGAGAAAGAGACCCCGTCTTGAGCAGAACTGACACTCACATCCCCTCCGTTGCTGCAGGCGCTTGCTGGTGCGGGGAATCCATACTTTCTGTAGGGGAGTCTGAGTGAGCTCCCCAAACTCTCCAGACATCCTGCCTCCTGCCTTCCTCTTCTGCGAAACTGGACTGTCTGGCTCTTCCTGGAGGAGGCTCCGGATTATGGTGTGTCATGTGTTTGTGCATGCAAGTAAGCGAGGTTCAGCGTGGGACAGTGTGGCCATTGAACTCCCACCTCTGTGTACATTACAGATAACTCGCAGATAATGTCTGCCCCAGCTTCCTTTGCTTATTCAGGAGAGAAAGTGCCCCTGCCTATCCCCTGTGGTTGCCAGCATAGGTAGCCATATCTCTTAGAAATGGAAATTCCCCTGCTTTCTCCCTGCTTTCCTGGTCTTGAGACTATGTGAAAGGCAGAGCTTAGAAGTAACTAGGTACAAAAGTGAGTTACTTCTAATTTATTCCTTTTCTAATTAGTAATTAAGGCATAACAAAGTTCCGTTATGATAGTAATACAACAAGCAGCAGTTTAGGCTCAGGGATCTCCTCCTGTCTATATTGTAGGCTTCTAATGTAGTACATACTTTTTAAATTGTTATTGTATAATTTTAAATTGTTTAAATTTACCTGTTGTCTGTGCTCTTCCTTGAAAGGTTTTGATAAAGTGTGTGACATAGTTACTTTAATTAATAACTACATAGTTTTTAAAAGTTTAATTCCTTTTGCCTTTGTGATGTAACTGCAATTGCTTTTAGGGTTTTGCTTTGCAAACTTCAAGTCCAAATGCTTTTAAAATTAATCCGGATACTGTATCAGGGCAGGAGATTGTCCAGGAATTGCTATAGTTATGTTAAGGAAAGAAATCCCATTTTCTCTACCTATGAAGTAAAATATTTCTCATTTTTCTGGCTTTATAGTAAAAAGACACTAGCCTATTTTACTTTGCAACTATTGGGACTAGAAACTTAACATTTTAAAAAAATGAACTTCCATGCAGTGTCATCACAGCAGCGCTAAACAGCCCATCTTTGCTATGTCTTCTTCACGGGAAAAATGACCACCATAGGTCAGGAATAACTTCCTGGTGAGAACTCAGAAATATCAGCTTTTTTCTTGGCTTTGTGAGATACAAGCGCATGTGTTGCTAGGATCAAGTACAGGGAGAAGGGGCAATGACCTTGAGGCAGTATTAGAAGCAGCATCACACATACCAACCAGGACACTCTGTCCAGGTCTGCATATAAGATGGACCCACGCCAAAGTGCCAGATCATGGGACAAAATGAAATGTTTCTACTTATTCTTGATGGGGTTGACTGGGGATTCTGGTTCACCTGCCAGGATTATTAGTCAAGAGACGGGCTAGTGCTGGAGTCTGACACCAGGGGGCACTGTAGGGAATGCTCAGTATGTAGTGGTTTCTCAGAGTCCATCTTAAGAAACTACTGTATGTTTCCATGTTGACAATGGACATCGGGCACATGCAATATATTGATTAGAATCTAGGATTTGAAAGGGCTTCAAAAGACAAGCAAGACATGCATTTAACTAATAAATAAATGAGATGCTAAAAGGCTTGAAACTGCAATATTTGTGATCTAATTGACTTCATAAAATTGTGTTCCCGCTCTTTCATAAAGCAACAGTAATGAAGATAAAGCTCTGCAAGGGCTGAGAAATGAGATCAAAGCAAATCATCTTATAGGAGCTCGTTAATAATTAACTTCTGCAAAATTAGTTTGCAAAAAATTTCCAGACCACCCCTTCAGAAAAAGTCCCCAATAAAACAATAAACTTTTAAAACTTTTGCAATGCTGGGTTTCTCTTTCTTCTTTTGACAGCTTTAAGACTATTTCAAAATAGTTGGTGTAAAGGCCAGTTTTTGAGCCCGGGACAAGATCTGGGCAGAAAGTCTCATAGAACAGGCAACCGGCAGAAGGCCCGGGAAATTATTCTGCACCAGTCTGAGTGGAAGAGCTGAGGCTGTCCAGAATTTATTGTTGGACATGTTTGATCACTAATATACTGTCTACTCAGAAAGGAAAACAATATCCATTGTGCAAGGCTTAGAAAAATAGCTGTTATTTTAATTTGCCTATAACTTCCAGAATCTCCCATCCAACATGGAACTTAAGTATCTTCATTTCAGCAGAGGATATTGTGCCACTTGTTTCCTTATTATAAACTTTTTGTTTATTGGTTGAATATTAATATTATTATTATTATTATTATTTATTAAATTTATATGCCGCCCACACTACCCAAAGGTCTCTGGGCGGCTTACAGCATTTAAAATACAATAAAGTTATGTAGCAATTAAAATACAATTAAAATATATATAAAATTGCCATCGGACCCACAGCTAATATTATTTCAGTTAAAAGCCTTCTGGAACAGGAAGGTTTTGACCTGGCGCCGAAATGTCATCAGTGTCGGCGCCAGACAAATCTCAGTCGGGAGGGCATTCCATAGTCTGGGGGCAGCTGCCGAAAAGGCCCTTTGTCTATATGTTTAATTGTTGTTGTTTCCACACTGCTCAGAGAGGCCTGTTCACTATGAGGCAGTAAATATGCCGGTAACAACAAAAACAAATTTTTGTAGCTCTGGAATTATTTCACTTAAAAGAACCTTCAATAAGCAAAATGAAAGTCCACTGTCACTAGAGTGACTACAGATCAGAGAGTGATGTTAACAGTGCAGGGTTTTTTTGCGGACTTTGGTAAGATGAAGTGGTTGTATTTAAAGGATTTTTAGTATGAATTTAAAAAATATGTCATCATTCAGTCTGAACCTATGACAGTGAGCCTGCTAAACAATCCAATAAATATCAATCAACATTTGCACATGTTATGGTCCTACAGATCAAGGCCCTTTCTACCCTTGGACAAAGGATGGCATTCATTTTTGTCAAGAAATGTGCAGTGTCATAAAAAGGCAACAAATAGCTAACTATTAAATCTGCTGTTACTATATTTTTACTGCCAAGAAAGGGGTTTGTGCGATGTTTTCTTCCTCAGGTGCCAGATACAAGTTGGTAGGCTTTGTGTTCCGTGCACTTTGGCTGAGGTGGTGAAAGAGGGGCTGTTACTCTGCCTTAGGCAACCAAATATCTTGGGGTGGCCATCATGTTAGCAACAGATTAGTATTTACTCTCTACAGTGTATTAACCCTTTTGGTTCAACGGAGGGACAGCCATTTCAAGTTGAGGCATTTAAAGCAAAATCATGTATTGTGCAGCACAACTTAGCAAATACGGTGCACATCCACAGCCTATGTCTGCAGCATTCCAGCAAACCATGCTCCCTCAGCTCTCTTCAGCTTGCTATCCCCTTGCTAGTGTGCTCAACCAAGAAATCCAACACACTTCAGTTATCGAAAGGACAAATGTTGAGAGTTTTGATGGGAGATAATAGCTAGGACGGAAGAGAGACAGATAAAGAGCCTGTGTCAGGGCAGTAGAGATCTCTTGTCAGGCTTTCCATACCTTTTCACATTAGGGATGGAGAGAATCAGACCTCTGTCTGTGGGTCCTTTCAGCAATACAGTAGGACCATGGTATCTGGAGGAAATTGGTTCCAAGACAGCCCCCCCTCCGTGGATGCTGAAAATGTGGAAGTACTGTATTGAACAAATTGCATGGTCTCTGGTGCCCTTCAGTGGACAGTTCTGGTAAGCACATCCTGTTTTTTATTTTATATTTTCAGGACATGGATAAGGGATAGTGATCCCGCAGATAGGTGGTCCTACTGTACAGAATACTATCATGGGAAGGTCTGACCATGGCACTATGCCGCTTGAGACAGAACAGCAAATGGCACCCACACATCTTATTCAAGTTGCATCGTACCCAAAGCTAGATGTGTTATTTATCACATGAAGGCATGAAATCCCAGAAGACGCTCTCCATACACCTGGCAGTAAAAATATAGTAATAATAAAACAACTAACAATGTGCTGCCCTTTCGTAATACCTCAGATCATGAAGCACCTGCCTCATCTTTCCTCGTGGTAGTGCTAGTCCTGGGAAGAGAACATTTTGTCCATTCTTAAACTGATTCTACCCGCCCTCCCCATTATATTTCCCCCTAGATTACTAGCTATCAGCCCAACTGCTGCCCACTTGGGAATGCCCCCTACCTGGGATTTTGACTGGCTTTTCCTCCATTGCTGCTCAGCCTCCCCTGTTTGTTAGAAGTCATAGCATGGGGGGGGGGATCTGCAGTGTCACTATGGAGAGGAGGGCTTTCCTTGGGGTCATGTTGCCTGCTGGGGTGTCATTCAAGGCAGCTGCTGAGTTAGAGGCAAAACAATCCAGGGAGTCTTTCCAAAAGGAGCCACGTGGCTGTCCCAGAAAGGTCAGCACTAATATTATCCCTGCAGCTGGAGAAAGGAGCAGAAGGAGGTGCTGGCTTAAAGAAAGAAGGCAGGAAGGTCTTGCTGGCTGGCTCAAAAGTGCAGGGGGCTGCAGGTGCCTGCCAGTCTAAACTTAAACATCCCTGGGAAAAAAAGAGCAGCTTTTCAAAGTTGACCTTGGGAAAGTGCCTTTGAGATTTCTGGCTTTGGAATCCCATTATGAGCTTAGGGATTCTGGGAATGGTAGTCCAAAAAGTAACTTTTCCAACCTTTGATTTTAGTTGGCTTAGTTTATCTTCAGAGCTGGTGCCCCTTGTAGCAGTGGCCAAACGTCATTTATTTTTCAGAAGTGAGCATTAGGGTCAAACTGGACATGGCATAGAAGAAGCATGATTGTATTTCTTGGTGGATTTTTAAAAATCTGAAATGCAGTGGGGGTGGGTTGCATTGGCATAAACAGGATCATGGGAGAAATGGGCTAAGCTGTCCCACTCCTTACACATATAACTTTTTTTCCAGCTGGAATCCCGCCTGCTTTAACATGATTCTTTTTAGCCCATCTGAAGAGAGAGAGAAAACTTGAATAAGGGTGCTTAATGAGAATGCCAGTACAACCATCTGCTTCCTCCTTGATTGATGGTACTGGTAGTCCAGATGTCACCATCTTTCATTCATCCATGTTTTCATTTCATTTCTTTCACCTTTCTTGCATTTGTTTTTAAAAAATTAAGGAATAAAAGGTGGCCTATCTACATAATGAATCTCAATTCATAGTGCCAGTCTTCCCTATAGTTTGGGAGTAGCCCTGTTTTTCTCTCAACAATTTCTGTGGGGAGGGAGTAATTTGATCAGGGAGAGAGCGGTGAGCTTTTCTCCAGTACCACTGCACCCATTTCATTCACCCTGGCTTTCTGCATATGCTTGCAAGCAAATGTTGGAGGATCTGACAAATGCCATTCTATGACACATCTAAATGTTGGAGAAGGGGACGGCAGAGGATGAGATGGTTGGCCAGTGTCATTGAAACGATCAACATGAAATTGACCCAACTCCAGGAGGCAGTGAAAGACAGGATGGCCTGGCGTGCTCTGGTCCATGGGGTCATGAAGACTCAGCCGCGGCTTAACGATTAAGCAACAACAAAAATCAGGCCAGAGAGAGTATTTTGGCACCTTAAAGACCAAATGGTATACTATAATGTTAGCCTTTTCGGATTAAGTCCCCTTCCTCAGACATAAGAGTGAGACTTGTCATATTGGCCAAGTGTGGGACACAGAGACAATGGTTTGTTGAACAGGACACTGAAAGTGAAACTTAGCCTCATGTACTAACTAAAGCACTGATAACTTGTTGACAAAAAATAAACTCCGAACTCCATATTCAGTTAATACTTTTACAAAACAGCCAAATTGGTATAAAATGAGTGTGCATAAATATTTGGCTTAGTATTATAATAGGATCGGGGAGATGCAGGTTCTGCTGTACCATGCAAAGGGTTGAAGACCCAGTCACCCATCAGTGTAAACGTCTGCATTTTCCTAGGATATGACAGAGACCTTTCTTTGAGGACAAAATAGGTAGGCAGCAAGTCTGAACACCAGGCCCTTGGCCTTTTAATCACAGCCTCCGTAGTACATAGTCAAGTCGATCTCGCCATCATGTTATTTTTTTGAACATAGATGTGCATTTTTTTAAAACGTTGGGAAAAGGGCAGGTACTGTACTGTATAGGAAAGGGGGAGGAGCGGGCAAGAGAAGGAGGCCCCGCCCTATTTCTAGTCAAAGGGCTACAGTCTCCATAGCTGTCTACTAAAACGTTAGGTTCATGATTGCCCTCGGTACATTTTTCTAACTTTACTACTACCCATCTGTGTTTGTGTAACAAATGAAACGCAGCTGCTAAATGCCTGCTTAGAACTTCTTTTGCACTGTGTTTTCCTCGTGATGCTCAAGAACCACCCAGCTCTTCAGTCCCACTTTTTTTTCTTTTTTAAACCTCCAGAGTTTTCTTTCAACAGTTACTGAAGGAGCAAACATATACTGTATATAGAAAGAGAGAGAGAGCGAGAGAGCCTGCTCGTTTCAAGCCTCTGCAACCAAAGGATGTTTTATACTCTTAAACTGATTTTAATGAAATGTTTCAGCCGTTACTTTTTTTTACACATTTTTCTCGCCCGGTTCGAATCAGAACCGGAAATGACAACCTTCCCCAGGGTTCGTATGTGAACTCTTCGTTGGCGCTTTGGCGTCCGGAAGTGACGTTGGGTTTAGGCCCGCCCTTCTCTTTTTTTCGTGCTTTTCAAAGGCGCCTTTTGGAGGGGATGAGGTTGCTGAGCTGGAACGTCAACGGGCTCCGGGCGGCGGCGGCAGCGGGAGGAGGAGGAGGAGGAGGGGGCTCCGTAGTAGGGTTGCGGCCGCTCCTCGAGCTGTTGGGAGCGGATATCATCTGCCTGCAGGAGACCAAGATCACCCGTGAGTTGTGGCTGGTTGGCCTCGCCTTCGTGGGAATCAAGCCAGGCTGGGCTTGGACGCCGGGAGTCGCTTTAGGGAAGAGCAAAGCAAAGGTGGCTCCTCTCCTCCCCGCGAATTCTGGGGAGTTGTGGTTGTGGCGCTTGTTGGTTTGCGAAGACTCCTTTGGCCGGGTCTCTCTTTTTTTAAATGAAGCACCCTTGCCGACCCAGTAATTACAGCGATTCCCATCCTCGGAGGACCCAGGAGTTCATGGACTGCAAATCCCAGAATCCTTCACCAGCTGTGCTGGCCGGGGGGTTTCTGGGAGTTGTAGTCCAGGAACTCGGGTTACTCAAGGTTGGGAACCGCTGCAGTAATAAGAGCGAAAACTACCCCTTGCGTTAACAGAAGCTTGTATTTTATAATGCCTCCTATATATAAGGGTTTGGGAGGCTATGAGAACGTGTGGTTTTCAGGTCCTGTTGGGCTCCAGTTTGCAGTTGCCCCAAACTGTGTTAAGGTGGCCTGGAAAGGTACTGTAGTGGCTCTAGTCCAGCAGCATCTGAAGGGAACATGGTTTTCCTTTCCCTCGTTTGAATATTGGACGGCCAGACCAAAACCAAGGCTTTATCTCTTCAGTGTTCTATTCATCCTGTATTTGACTGGATCAACACAAAAAGGCCAAAAACAGCACAAGGTGAAGGCAGTGGTGTCCTTTGTGTGTGTGCTGATCTCAACATAGGCTGTTTAGGCACAGTTGTTTGGGTCTGTGACTATATGATTTAAAAATACAGATACATGTCCATACATACAGTTTTTCTGGTTGCAGAGAGTCTGTTGAGCAACTTAGAGCAATAACAGCGGAGGTCTTTTCTGTGAGCTTTTTTATTTACTTTTTTTCTCAGGTTGAACATTAATAAAAAATAGCATATCTTTCAGTTGCTGCTGATTTTCATCAGGGTGATGGTGATTAAATCATATGGTTTACATTGCCAGGAGAAATGTCTGATTGGAGTAATTGGGAATCTTATCCAGTTCACCATCTGACGAAGAATGGGGCTAATCCACTGTTGAAATATGTAAACTTAGCAACACCAAGGAAGCATTTTACGTTTTCAGAATGGCCTCCTCATATTCTCAATTAGCAGCTTTCATTATGACATTTTGTTCTTGCAGGTGTGCCGTGCATCTCCTTGTTTGGCTTACGCTAGACACATTTACTGTACTGTTTTACCCAGATACAGTCATAGTACAGTATATCAGAATTTATGGGGAGTACATATGTATTAGGATAAACTCAATCTTGTATAACAAGAAATGAAACATTTTAACTTTGTAATGTTTGTAGTGAGTGAACAAGAATTGGACTTTCTCAGACAGATGATTACAATATGTTTTACTCTGTACATCAGTGGTCCCCAACCTTGGGCCGTCATATGTTCTTGGACCTCAACTCCCAGAAATCCTGGCCAGCAGAGGTGGTGGTGAAGGCTTCTGGGAGTTGTAGTCTAAGAACATCTGGAGGCCCAAGGTTGGGGACCACTGCTATACATGACAAACTTAGAAGATACAGTGTAGCCCCAATAACACAAGCTGTCAGGGACTGTAATATGATGTCTGACTGAGTAATATAAGTAATACTTCATGAAAACCTACAGTATCATCCAAATCTGTTGTCTAGTTACCTTCAAATGTGTTGCAGTATAACTCCTCCCTCCCCAGCCAGTCTTTATCATCGCATTCTTTCTGGAATGGCCTCATCTGCAACTTGTAACTTTTCCTAATACAAAAGTTTAGGCCTAGGGAAGTGAGTGGACAACCTGTGTCCCTCCAGATGTTGTAGAACTATCTTCCATCAGCTTTAGCAAGCATAACTAATGAGTTGGGATCATGGGATTTGCAGACAGCAAGATATGGAGAGCCACACATTCCTTGTCCATGATGTAGCCCAATTTTAAATGGCAAAGGAAGCATTGAGCCAAGTAGGTCCAGAGGCCTATCTCGCCCAGTATTCTTTTCCCATTGGTCAGCCATGCTGACCACATGCAATAATAGTTTTTGCAGGGTCTTGGATAGATTTTGTAATGCAAGGACTTAAGAGTCTTTGAAAAAGAAATCTTCAAATTAGATAAACCAAATATGAAGTTTAGTGACCACAAACTGGGTGACGTTGGGATTTTGTCAGGGGAAATAAAGGCTTTCATCATAATTTTCTCCCAAATTTCTGCTTTGTTCTCAGGGGACTTGCTGGAAGAACCATTGGCTATAGTGGAAGGCTATAATTCCTATTTCAGCTTCAGCCGTACCCGCAGTGGCTACTCAGGTAATGGAGCAGTAACAAAGGGAATGTGGCAGGCCTGGCCTGTTTCTTAGGGTGCCGGTTCAACAACGGATGCTCCTAGAAGTGTGTTCAACAGTGGCCTTGTCTGTAGCAATGAGCAGTTGAGGATTTTTAAAAATCCCTGATTTTTTATGGTTGCAGATCAAACTGCCATTCAGTGTCTCTGTGGTGATAAGGTATAAGGTGCCAATAAAGTTTGTTATCTCTGAGTGTATGTACATTATGACAGTGTTTCTCCTTTGCTTGGAAATTCTGGGATTTGCATTTTGGTGAGGGACTGGGAATTTTCTGCTGTGGTGCAGGCAGAGGGCTCTAGCACAGAATTCTAAGTAGTTCACCAAACCATGAATCCAAGGGTTCCTTAGAGTTCTGACTGGTAAAGAGGTAACAAACTGCTATTATCTGTGTATATCGAGAACACCCTATGTCTTGGACAGACAGCAAACAGGTGGCATCTCTTTTCCCTTCTGAAGCCAAGGAACAAACTCTTTAATGTCTTGCCTCCCAGGTGTTGCAACGTTCTGTAAAGCCAGCGCAACCCCAGAGGCAGCGGAGGAGGGCTTGTCAGGACTATGGAACAAGCATGAGGGAACAGTTGGTTACTATGGAGACACCGGAGACTTCACAGCTGAGGAACTCCAGGCGCTGGACAGCGAGGGCCGGGCTGTCATCACCCGCCATCGTATTCGGTAAGGGCAGAATTCAGGAACGGGCATTGCAGGGTGGGCCCCTTGCTGGCCTTGATGGGACTTTGACCATAGTACCCCTGGTGTAGCTCAGAGGTCAGTGGCACAGTTATAAACAAGCTCACTTGGAGGTTGGTTCTACTGAGATTTGAAGCTTCAGTGCGAGCTGTGAAATCCTCCCAACTCAAATCTAAGATCAGCCACGAATGTATTAAGAAAGTGGACTGTGTCAAGTCGCTGTCTGTCTCTTGGTTCTCTGTTTTCTTATCTGGGCTTGTATTACTGATCTCTTTTATGTGGTTCCTGTAAGGACACTGGAGAGAACAGTTTCTTGTCAAAATTCACCATTGAGTTACCGGATTTGTAATGTGGTGGTGACATTACTAAGTATTGAAGTTTAAGGCTATCAGTGACTGCTTGTTATGATGAAATTGTCCCTATCTTTACTGTTTATTGGTGCTACTATTTATAAAACAAAAAGGGTTTTGCTATTTATGGAGTGAGAAAAGCCTGATATTCAGACTGGATTCTGAAAAGGAAGAGACAGTCAAGATTATATTCCAAATATTTGCTGGCTACCGAAGTGTACCGAAATATTTCAGAATATCAGTCTATGCTTTTTAGACTACAGCAAAGCCTTTCATAGTGTGGATCATGAGAAACTATGGGATGTTATGAAAGAAATGGGGGACGCCTCAGCCCTTGATTGTCCTGGTGTGTAACATATATTTGTGAACAAAAAGGTACGGTTAGGACAGAATGGTTTCCTATAGGCAAAGGTGTCAGACAAGGGTGCATTTTATCCTCTTTTCTGTTCAATCTGTGCGGAGAACATATCCATGGAAAGCCAGACTAAAATCAAATGACTAAATTCAAATGTAGGATTGAAAATTGGTGGATAAAACATCAATAATCTTAAAATGTTCAGATGACACCATCTTACTGGCAGAAAGCAGCAATGACTTGAAATGACTTTTAGTGAATGTAAAGAAAGAAATTGCCAAAGCAGGACTGCAGTTGAACAGTATGAAGACTAAAATTATGACTACAGAAGAACTACACAACTTTAACATTGAGAATGAAGAAATTGGAAATGTTAAAGAATTAATATCCTTTGGTTCAATCACTAATCCTTGACACCGGGTCCCTCACCACGCTGGTCCATGCATTGGTAGTCTCGTGAGTAGATTGCTGCAATGCTGTCTACATGGGGCTGCTGCGGAAATTTCAGCAGGTCCAGAACATGGTGGCCAGACTACTGAGTGGTGTAAAGAAATATCAACATATTTCTTCTACTCTGGCTGTCTTGCACTGTGCGTTTCCATGCCATGGTGTTAACCTATGAGGCCCTAAGCAGTTTGGGCCCTCGATACCTGGCAGAACGCCTCCTCCCAATTAGATCTGTCCATCCTACACAATCCTCCCAGGGTATTGTCCCCAAGAGAGACTCGGAGAATGAGGACTAGAAACCGGGCCTTCTCAGCGGTTGCTTCCCAACTTTGGAACAGCCTCCCACCCAAAATCCATCTGGACCCTCAACTGGGGATTTTTAAGTGATTGTTAAAAACATGTTTTTTTAGACAGGCCTTTCCAGACCTTTAACACCCAGTGATTACTGGGATTTTGATCAGGTAATAGATTTTGAGTTGCATGCTACAACTACACCTATGCACAATTTTAAAATATGCAGACTATTTATAGCTACAGGTAGGCTGCTATCTCTGTTACTGTAACTAGTGTTCTGTCTAGTTTAAACCATGTATTTTGAGCCTTGTAGGGGAATTGCCCAACTCTGAAGATTTTTTCTTTTTTAATCCACAGCAGTATATTCATTCATAAACCAGGAGATGGCATAGAGCAGTGGTTCCCAACCTAGGGTGACCCAGGTGTTCTTGGACTGCAACTCCCAGAAACCTCAACCAACACGGCTGGTGGTGAAGGCTTCTGGGAACTGCAGTCCAAGGTTGGCAACCATTAGCATAGAGCAAGGATGGAGAACCTGTGTCCCTCCAAAGTGTGTTTGGCTTTGGGTTCCAGAAGCCTTAGCCAGCATGACTGATAGTAAGAGATGATGGGAGCTGCAGTGCAAACATATGAAGGACCATGTCCACCATAGAAGAAGCTTGGTGCTTAGCAACAGAACCTCTGTGACGTGTATGTGTTTCCTTCTTGGCTACAGCACATCAGAGGACCAGGAGACCACCTTGACTGTCATTAATGTCTACTGCCCCCGTGCAGACCCTGACAAGCCAGAACGTGGAGACTTTAAACTGCGATTCTATCACCTCCTCCAGTGTCGAGCAGAGGCTATTCTTAAAGCTGGAGGGTATGTGTATGCTTTGCACTGTTCCATGTCTAGTTTAATCCTTTACATGTTTACTCATCTATAATAACCCTCTGGGAGCTTGCCCTGTAGTAAGGGTGCTTAAGATGGCAACGTTCAAACAGCTGCGTTTGAAGCTAGGGAAGATTTTTTTAAAATGAAGTCTTCATTTAAAAGGCAGTACTTTGTTTCTTGAGGCAGTGCTTTGTTTCTTTTTCACCTCCTACATACTGGAGGCAATGTTGATTCCTCTCTTTAAAATCTATTTTTGAAGCTTGAGTGGTTGGGACTAGTTTTGTGTTCGATATCTTTGGGATGATATTCACTGCTGTGGGTGTTTTGGATCAGGAAGGATCTTCCTGGAAAGGCAGGGTTTAGATTATGAAGCTTGGGACTTTGGCTCAAAGAGAGTTGCCAGGAGGGCAGGCCCTGCTGCCATCTTTTGGGGAGTAGCTGTGGCACAGTGATGGGGCGCCTGCTCCACAGGCACATGGAGATGCTGCATATTCAGGTGCACAAAATGACCTGTGTTTGGAGTATGCAACACTAGGCCGCAGGTTTCAGTGTAGACTTTATTTTATCTGAGGTAAAAATTCCTCCTTTCAGCTACTGTTCATAATGTTGTTGCTCACGTACAGGTTGCCTTTGATTTGATTCCTGGGCTTAGGCACAAATGTCCATTTGCCTGCCTATCTGAACTCATGAAAACCTCCTTTCCTCTTCTAGCCACGTGGCCATCATGGGGGACATCAATACTGCACACAAACTCATTGATCACTGTGATCCAGCAGATTTGGTGAGCAAGCTGCCCACTTCCACGAGGCCTTCTCCCCTGTGTATTGTGCAGGGCATGGAACTGCGATTGCATTCAATACCTCTCCATCTCAAGGAGGGTGGGCACGTCATGACAGAAGGTTGCAAATACACATAGTACTGTAGATGTGTATGAGGATTGTGAAAGCTGAAAAGACATTTATACAGTGAAGAACATGTTGTTTATTCTTCTCTTTTCCCCTGTAGTAGATAATAGTGAAGATTAATTGATGGTAGGAAACAGAAGAGTGTAGCAATTTGTCCTTCCTGAAGGAAATTTTGCCTCATACTTTCACAGGTCTATTTTGGAAGCTTCTAGGTTCTGTGCAAAAAGGCATCCAGTGGAATAAGCTGAGGAAACACAGAAAAACGCCATTGTTGTGGCGTGGCTAAAAGCATAGCTCTAAAGACCCCAGTAAGAATGTCACCACTGCCATGAACTTGCTAGGTCCCCTTAGGGCAGGAGCGGAATAAACTTTTGCATTACTGCCTTGGATCCCTCAGAGATGACCCTTTGGGACATGTCCTCTGAAAAAGACTGCTATTCCTGAAAGCTTCGAAGAATGATCATTTTAAAGTATTCGCAAAGGCTTTCACGGCCAGGATCTAATGGTTGTTGTGGGTTTTTCAGGCTCTTAGGCCGTGTTCTGAAGGTTGTTCTTCCTGATGTTTTGCCAGTCTCTCTGGCCGCCATCTTCAGAGGCCAGCACTCTGTGCTCTGGTGTAGTTGGCTTGGCGAAACATTAGGAAGAACAACCTTCAGAACATGGCCAAAGAGCCCAAAAAACCCACAACAACCAATGATCATTTTCTTTTAAAATAAGGTACAACTCCTGCCTTGTTTTCCCTCCATCCATGAGATTTATAAGTGACTTCTGTTTTTATAGGTAATGGAGGCATAAAGTTGGGCTTTGAGCCCTGAGTTTGCCCAGTCTTGCCTCAGGGCAAGCTACTATCTCCTGAAATTTATGTGTAATCATAATGAATTGCAAATGCCAGAACAGGCAATGCCTTCACAGACTACTAAAAAAATAATAATCATATAGTCTGCAAGCTTTCATGGATCAGGGCCATCTGCTTTGTCGCATTTACCAATGTGAAGAATTTTAAGTCCAAAAGTTCATGGCTAAATGTTACATCCTGTCTCTCCAGGAATTTTGGGCTATATCTTTTCTTACCATTGGTCTTGGTGGCTTCTGGAAACTGGAGTCCCCAACATCTGAAGAACGAAAGATCCCCCAGTTGTATAATGCATGTGAAAGTACTTTCAAGGTGTATTATTGTAATCCAGTAGCGTATTCCTAATGCTTCTGCCTTCTCCTGCAGGAGTCCTTTCAGGAGCACCCCGGACGCCGCTGGCTGGACCATTTCCTGTGGGAGCCGGGCAAGGATTCCGCAGACGGGGAACTGTTTGTGGACACCTTCCGCTTTCTGCACCCCAATCAGGAAGAAGCCTACACTTGCTGGTGCAATGTGACCGGGTCCCGGCAGCTCAACTATGGCACCCGCATCGACTACATTCTGGCTGATCATGCCCTGGTGTTGTCGGAGCTGGTAGAGGCGCAGGTCAGAGCAGAAGTGTTGGGCTCTGACCACTGCCCTGTGCAGGCAGTACTGAGGAGTACCTGCCTACCTGCTCCCCGCTGCCCACCCCTCTGTACCCGCTTCCTGCCCGAGTTTGCAGGCACCCAGCAGAAGCTTAGCCGCTTCCTTGTGAAAGTGCCACGGACTGGCCTGCCAGAGAAGGGGCAGAAACGGGACTGGGCTGAGCCACGTGCTGTGGGGGGTTCCAAGAAGAGTCGGACCGGCCCATTGCAGAAGGGGCAAGGGGATTTGAGGAGCTTCTTCAAAATGGGAAATGGTAGGGCGGAAGACACGGACAGTCCTGGGTACAAATCCAAAATGATCCAGAAGGCAGAGGATACTGGGGGAAAACATTCTGTTGAAACTCCTGGAAGGGTGGTTAAGGACTCTGGGGAGGAAGACATTGCTGCTATAACTCGCCCGCCTGCCGAGGGTTTGAGAACGGAGCCCACTGTGGGTGTGACCAATGGTGAAGTGATGTATTGTGAGGAAGAAGTGGTCCCCGCCAAGCCTAAACAATCAGCTGCCGTGTGGAAGTCCCTGCTCTCAGGCCCTCCTCGGCCCCCGTGCTGTAAGGTCCATGGGGAGCCCTGCGTTCTGCGGACAGTAAAGAAGCAGGGCCCAAACTGTGGGCGGCGCTTCTATGTCTGTGCACGGCCTCTGGGGAAGCCCTCTGACCCCCGTACACGCTGTGATTTCTTCCTGTGGGCCAGTCGTGGGAACCCTTGAATGGGAAGCGGAACTGAAATAAGAGGCGATTGAATCTTTGGCAATTCCTGAATGGGGGGAAAAAGTACTCTGGCTTGCTAATGGTTGGAAGTGTCAGTGGCTCATCACCCAAGAGAAGCCTAGCCTTCCCTTTCCTGTTTAGTCATGAATGTGGTGGAGTCCCTCTTGGGGTGGGCCAGTGGAAACTTGCACTGACACTAGGACACATTAAGAGCTCATGTTATAGCACTTGCAAGTTCTTTAGGCCTTGGAAGGAGAAAGAAAGATCATTTAAACTTGAATCAATCCACGGTTTTATAGAATTCTTGATGCTAGGGTTAACATGGGCCTTGGGGATGTCTGTACAGTTCACTCTGATCTGCATTGAACGGCTGTATGAATGGTTTTAGATTTCCCCATGTTTCCTAAGTACAGGGTGAGTCAATTTGCTTTTTGCATTGGGTGTGTGGAAAGGCCCTTGAACACAGTCTTCTGTGGCCATTTATCCTTCTTCCATGCCCACGGCACTTTATTGTCTTTTCAAAATAATAAAATGCCCTTCTTAGGAACTGACCTCCTTGGGGGGAAAAGAAAGGATGTTTTCTACTTTTGATAAAATAAAGAAGTTGGAATAAAAATGGTTTTGCCAGTGTCTTCTCTGTAAGGAGAGGAAGAATGGGTGGTTTGTATTCTCTGGAAAGCTAGTGGGTAACACTGGGAAAGAGTTAGAGGGCGGTGCCCTGATTCCAAGAACTAGAGATTTTGTTTTGATGCTTCTTACCCTTCTGTTCTGTGTGGGATCAGCAAACCATCAGACCTGTGCAAGCTGCCTCAAGCGTTCAAGTAAGTACCTCTTCCTCTGGACACTGGCAGAGTTGTCTTTCCAGTGCCGCCCTTGGTGCATTTTGGTCTTCTGCAGGTGAATAATACTGGAAGAACGTGGATTCCAGCCATGTGTTACCTGGGTTGCAACTGTTGGGTCAGTACCTCTAGGAGTATTTATTCATTGGGTCTTCTAGTGCCCTCTACTGACCACTGGTGGTAATAGCAGCTTTGTGCTCTTCCGTACCTGAGGTCATGTATGAAGAGAAGGTAAATGTGAATCTACTGGGTGGTGCTTCAGTGATTGGTAGGAGATCAGCAAGAGGTTTTCCTGACTTCCAGTTAGTTAATAACTTTTTTTTTAATGGGTGGTGTTATCTCCCTTCTTTATAAGGTTCCTGGAAGGAAGAAATATTAATGGAAAAGCAACACAAGCTCAGTTTTGGTGTTAAAAATAAATTCCTGTTCATTCACACTCTAGGAACAAATACAAAACTAATGCTACCCTTTCTCCAACTTTCTGATGCCAGTTCCTGGTGCTTTAGTCTTGCCAGGTCTGATTGTTTGCTGATCCCACACAGAACTTTGGTTTTTTGAATACCCCAATACCCAGCTTGTTCTCTTCTAAGAGCTTCCTCGTTTCCTTTCCTCATTTTTTCTCATCTGCTAGTGCATCATGTAGGCATGCAAGAGTTTGCCGTCTGGAGGTAGTAAAAGATACAGACAGTTCCAGAGCTTTATTGCATATAGGTTTCCTGTTTTTGGCTTGAGCGCATCATCGGTGCTTTCAACATCCTCTTGTCTTCTTTTTCCTGTCAGGTTAGGAGCGTCAGCCCTTGTCTTCGCGGAGGCCGTTCCTCAAGCAGAAAGTGTGATGAACTGAGGCCCCATGTTGCCAAAGTAATCCCGCTCCCACTCGCTCATGAGAGTGAAATGCAGTGGGCGGTGGCAGAAGTTGCACTCGGGGGAGGCCGGGGCCTGTAGAGGCAGACCCACCTCTTGCCAGGCTGCCAGGAGCTTCTCTGGAGAGGAACAGAAGGAAGTGGTTAGGAGGGCACCTGAAGGGCTTTCTTTCCACCTGTGGTTAGCTCACTGTCCCCCTCCACCCTGCTGAACTCAATTGTCGGTGGTACCATTCGGCCTTAGAAACAACTGGGAATTGATAGCCATGCCCCTTAAGCTGTCCAAACAGCCATTTTGGAGATGAGTTAACAATTATATCAAAATCTGGCTCACAAAGAGAGGCACAAACCTCAGCCTGACATTGGGAAGGGGGAACCTTTGGCTCTTATATTTTGGGTCTAAAATTCCTTAACCGTTGGCTATGCTGGCCTAGGGCTTCTCGGAATTGGTTCAAAACCACTAGGGAGCCAGAGGGTCTTTGCAGTGCTGAGACCAGCCTTGTAGGAAGACATGTCCTTTCCAAGAATTCCTTAGAGGCAATATGCAGAACCGCAGATATACAGTAGGGCTCCCGTATCTGCAGGGGATGATTTCCAAGCCCCCCCATGGATGCTGAAAAATTCAGATTACTGTATAGCAAAAACTATAATAATAGAAAATGCTATACATGGCATAGTCTCTGGCTCCCTTTAGTGGCCACTTCTGTTAAAATATCTATCTGGGGGATTTTTCTTTTAATATTTTTAATATTTTCACGCAGTGGATAAGAGAAGCAGCAAAGACTGATCCTGCAGATAAGGGAGTCCTATTGTACTGCCATTTCCCCCCAAGAATACGGGAAAAGATACTGCATCTCCAAAGTTGCAGCTTTTATTTGAAAAGAAAGGGAAATTGGGGAGAAGTATGTTAGCTTGCTCCTTAAAGTTGAGAAAATGCAGGCAGTAAAATCCGCAGAAGTTAGTAGCCTGCAACCACATCCTTAACATCTACAAACAGCCACATTATATCATGGCTGGGCATAACTGAATGATTTGCCTGGGGTCTGTATTGCAATGGATGCAGGAAAATGGGCTGAGGCTGAACGGAGGTCCTGAGGGTGGGCGGGCCTACCATCAGCAGTTTGGGAAACTCCCTCTCCTTTGGGGAGGGTGACTCTCACAGCGAAGAGTGAAGGGCACAGCTTCGGGGTCTATCTGGAACAGGCGCTTGCCATGGAATCCCAGGTAGTGTCAGTGGTCCGCACCACTTATTTCCATCTCTGTCAGATAGCCCAGCTGTGTCCCTATCTAGATGTTGGGTCGCTCACCACTTTGCTCCATGCGCTCGTAATCTCGAGATTAGACCACTGTAATGCTCTCTACATGGGGCTGCCTCTAAGATCGATGCGGAAACTCCAGATGGTGCAGAATGCGGCGGCCAAACTTCTCAGTGGGGTAAGGAAACATCAACATATTACTCCCACTCTGGCCGCCTTGCATTGGCTGCCCGCTCGGTTCTGCATAGATTTCAAAGTCTTGATGCTTACGTATAAAGCCCTAAATGGTTTAGGGCCTCATTACCTGACAGAACGCCTTCTCCCACCTAGATCTACCCGTATCACCCGATCTAGCTAGGAGGTGAGGATGAGGAGCCTAACGCCGAGGGAGGACCGGAAAGAAAATACAAGAAACCAGGCCTTCTTGGCAGTGGCTCTTCGTCTTTGGAACAGCTTCCCTCCTGAGATTTGCATGGCCTCTTCACTGGGTATTTTAAATGCCAATTGAAAATCTGGCTGTTTAAGCAAACCTTCCCTCCATCCACCGTCTGAATTTTTGTATCTTGTTCCTTTCTTTCATCTCGGATCATTGTTTACTTAGTAATATATTGTTATGATTTTAAATTGTCATATGATGTGTTGTTAGCCGCTGAGAGTAGTCTATATCACTGGTTCTTAACCTTGGATTACTCAGGTGTTTTTGGACTGCAACTCCCAGAAGCCTTCACCAACAACTGTGCTGACTGGGGTTCCTGGGAGCTGCAGTTCGAAAACATCTGAGTAACAAAGGTTAAGAACCACTGGTCTATATGACTAGATGGGCGGGCTATAAATGTAATAAATAAATAAATAAATAAATAAATAAATAAATAAATAAATAAGAAAGGATGTCTGAACAAAATTCAGCTGGAGAACTTTCAGCCCTTCAGTTGCTTTGGCTACGTCAGGCTTTGCCACCATAGACAGATATAATGGGAACTATACTCCAAAATATCTAGAGAGTGCTGTACCGGGTTTTTTTATTCCTTAAACCTGTGGCTTAGCACTACATTCCAACGCATGGTGATCCTATAAATGAATAACCTCTGAAATATCCTGTCATTAACAGTTAAGTCTCTTGAGGAATGTTTCCACCGCACTGGAATGCCAAGCTCTACTGAAGTGTGTGCCTGTACAACTGAAACATTCTCCTCAAATATGCACTTTTCCTCTCTCCTCCAAACAAGTTTTTATTATGCTAGATAAGCACTACAATACAAACTGCTATATATATTGTCACTTGCATTTTTTTAAATGCACCCCACTGTCAATGTCATTCTAGGGCATCCCTACTGCTGTCTTTTTACATGTGTGTAGGTGATCACACATACTAGAAAGTGGGAAAAAGGCAGTGCAGGTAGAATTTCTACAAAAATATCCCCTCCCCAAAAAACCATGCAAACTGTGGCACAACCTGGGGATAAATTGTAGTATAGTTGCATCCTGTGTTATGATTTATTATGTCAAAAGTGCTATAGCTTCAGTTAGTAACTGCAGCTGTTCATGAGAGTTCCAGCTCAATTTGATCTAGAACCCATTTATGAGTCTTTTGGGTGGTCCACAGTGCCCACAAAGCTATGAGGAAGCTCATGGAAGAGAACACGCTGCCATCTCCTTAGGCTCTCTCTGTTTCAACTGCATCTGTTTTCCCCCCTGTCAACTTTCTTCGTTATTCAGGTTTTACATCCACACACCCTAACAGGGAATACCATGGTATGGATGCTCTTGGCCTTGATTTCCAGTGATACATCCTTATGCTCAAGGAACTTTTCTAATTCTTTCATATGTGAATCTTCGTATGAATTATCATATTTTTCTGTGTATAAGACGCTCACCATTTTTCAAACCTAAAATTTCTTTCTTTGCAAGAAAATGGAGGAGGAAAGTGATTCCTGCTTTCCCCCTACACTTCCGTTGCAAAAAGCAGATTTCCCTCTCCATTTCCTTTGCAAAACACGGAGTGGGAAAGCAGGGATCAAAGTGCTTTGATCCCTCCCCCCTTCCTTACTTCTGTATATAAAACAACCCTCAATTTTTCCTTTAATTATTTTAGGAAAAAGTGTTGTTTTATACACAGAAAAATAAGCTAAGTAATATCTCCTGTTAACTACTCCGTTTTTCACAAGGTGCTGAAAATTTAGTCACAGAATGGTGCCGTTCCCTTTACAATTGTTTTGATGTGACATTTGTGGGAGAAACAGGAGTTTCAATATTTGGCTTAGTCATCATTATAATGACAGAAGTACACTGCAGTCTATGCTTCAGTTTGTAAAAGTGTGTAACTTTTCTGTGCACAGTGCTAGTGACTCACCTACAAAGTAGTCCATCATTGGCGGGGTGTGGTGGGGTGAGGGAGCCAGCCTCAGCAGCTCCTCTCCCCGAGGCACAGTAGGGTAATTGATGGCTTGGACATAGATGTTATACTTGGAGAGAAGCAGGTCACAGAGATGGGTATTCAGGGCAGCATCTCCAACCTGAGGAGGGGAAAAAAAAAACATATTGTACTGAGAAGGAGATTTTGGACATTTGCTGTCTGGCTTCATGGTTCCAAACCTTTGTTTTACTTCTAAAGAGCGCTTCTGGCAAAATACAGCCTTGCAGATATGGTTGGACAGCAACTTCCATCAGACTTATCCATTATAACCCATGGTGAGCGATCATGGAAGTTGTGATCCAGCAGAAACTGGAGGAAGGCACCTTGGTCAGCCCCTTACAAATACTGGGTATGATCTGGCCAAAGCTGGGCATCGTTAGGTCCTGTTGATTTAAATGGAAGAGAAGCCAAAGTGTGCTGAATTTCCTTTTACAGTTTTGCAAAGAGCCACAAATGATAATGTCAAATCACCAACATTTTTGTTACTGTTTCCCAGTATAATCAATTCAAGTCCTTCCCTTTGGCCCCTTGTGTTCCAAGGTCAAACTAGATGATATGTTTAGCACAATTTTTGCAGAGGTGCTCCCTCAAGTTGTGAAAAACATAGGTTTGTCATAGTATCTCATTTTACCCATTTAGCTGCACTTGGCAAGATTTATTTGTGAATTGGTCATTGGAGGGGGAAATGCAGGCTCAATTTGCAAGACTGCCAGAAAAATCTCAATCTCTGGGAGAGCAAACTAGGTTAATTACAGAGATGTGCACTCTTCTTAACACATAGTTTGACTACAAGGCTTTATTGCTGCACAGTTGGATCCAGATTTCATGATACTTAAAATGAGTCTAATCAAAGTCATGGTTAACTTGAGACTTGTCAACCTCTAGGAAAGTGTGATTGAACTGAGATCCTTTCCATTGTACGGTAAACAACTGTTGTCTCCTTAGTTTCCATCCTAAATTGCAGAGACCTTGTTGAGCACCCTGGTTATCCCTACCCGTATGGGAATGATGTGGCTGGGGCAGCTGATCACTGGCAGCCCAGCATCCATAAGCAGCTGGCGCATGTGCTTGACGTTGCGCTGATGGGTCCGGCGCAGCACCTGCCCTTCAGAGCTCTTCAGGATCCGGACTGATTCCAAGGCTCCGGCCAACACCATCGGAGGCAGGGAGGTAGTGAAGATGAATCCTGCGGCGTAGGAGCGCACGGTGTCGATCAGGGAAGCAGTGCTGGCCACATAACCACCCACACAGCCAAAGGCCTTTCCTGCAAGAGACGGGGAAGAAAAGAAAACAAGAGATTTTCCTGTGATTTGCAGTCGCCCCTTCCTGTTCTTCTGTGGGCCTTGGCTTCTCCCAGACTCACCCAGGGTGCCAGAGACGACGTCTATTTTGCCCATCACTCCGTCGCGTTCACCAATGCCAGCGCCGTGGGCACCGTACAGCCCTACAGCATGGACCTCATCCACAAAAGTGATGGCTCCATACCGGTGTGCCACATCACACATTTCTTCCAGCGGGCAGATGGCCCCTGTAGAGAG
Source organism: Pogona vitticeps (assembly GCF_051106095.1). Classification (NCBI taxonomy): domain Eukaryota; kingdom Metazoa; phylum Chordata; class Lepidosauria; order Squamata; family Agamidae; genus Pogona; species Pogona vitticeps. The sequence goes on along the minus strand of NC_135784.1, from coordinate 177,089,155 downwards.
TGAGAGAGAGAAAGCGAGGAGGAAAGGCTTTATGAGGAACAACACTTGTGCCTTGTTGGTTGTTCTCTGGATTGCAAGTGGAAAAGAAGGGATGTTCTGCTGGGTCAGGACTTGAAGATCTGAGCTCTCCATTTTGGTCAAGAGGTAAGGAAGTTTTCTGGGAGTTTTGAGCTCCTCAGTGGGAATAAGAACAGGCTGTTCTCTTGGCTACCTTTCCATCATCTTGCACTATATCCAGGGCCACTGGTCCCACCTGATCTTGTGGCTTTCCAGGCCCTGGTGAGACTTCATTCCTCCTGGCATCCCTTTTCCTCCTTATCAGAACAATTAGGCTATTAGGATGAATAGTCTTCTGTCCCACTTGCGCTTTAGGGGGACAGTAGTGATAACTTTATTTCAAAAGGTAGGAAGCTGGCCCTGCTTCATTTGTTCACTCTTTTCCGTGGAGGGTCTGGACCTCTGTCCCAAATTCCTGCTGGGATGGCCCTGTTGTGCCCTGCTGGCCTTCTCTGTGTCTCAGGGGATCTTCAAACTCTCTTTTGTGAGCCTCACTGTGGGCCTTGCCCACCCCACAAGCCACCATGACTCACGGCGACTTATGTCTCACCTGTGGCTCACCTGATGTGTTCATCTCCTTCCTAACCCTCCCATGCTGCCCTTGAGCTCCACTCTGTCCCTGAAGTTCCTTCACCTCTTGTTTACTGTTCCAATTTAACAGCAAAATCATGAATTGACTCAGGAAGGGAAAGCACCTTTGCTTTGCTGGTGCTGCAGCCTAGAGACTCACCACAGCAGGGATCGCAATCCCCGAGGCAGAATGGGATTGTGCAATGGGATAAGAAGAGCTGGTGCAAGACCTTTTGCTGACTATGGCAAACAGAGGCTGATCGGGTTTACATCTTACTTCAATGTTGGCAATAGGGTCACATCCTCCATTTCACCTGAGGGAGCATTCTTGCTTGTGATGGGGTGGGACAGGGCTAGGATAGACCAGACCACATAGAGCAATGATTGTTGGCCTTTGTGGGCTACGCTAGCTGGCTGGCTGAGGCTTCTGGCAGTAAATGTTCAAAATGTATGGAAAGGCTAAGGCCGAGGACATCATTGTGTCCTCCAACAGGAGGAAACATCCAGCACCCACTGTTTCCCTATCTTCTGCCACATGTGGTGCAACCATACACTGCCTACTGTAGATAGTAAGGAACAGGACTGATCCTTAGGAGCATTCTAGCTGTCTGGATGATGTCAGGGCCTGGGCACCTCCCTGAAGCCTGTCCCTTAACCATTAACAATGTGCAATTCACTGTACCCTTCTTGTTGCGTATAACCCCATGCCAGCCTCTTCACTGAACAATGGGTTCTGCTCACGTGTTCTACTGCTCCCTCTTCCTTTTGAGTTGATGAGGCTTCAGAGAATAGGAGAAGGCTTGCAGTAGAGATAGGCCAACATAGTGGTAGGCCAAAATTGGCCCATGGTCTGGAGACACTCTGTGTCTGGTTTAATGGTGGGGCCGGCCTGGTGGATGAGGACAGAACACATCAAGGCACAAGGGGTGACATTTACCATCCATGGAGTGCACAGTCTCAAAAGCAACAATCTTTGGGGTGGCGGGTTTCGCCTTGCTCAAGAGTTCCTCCAGGTGTTTGGGATCATTATGGCGGAAGACATACTTTGGAACCCCACTGTTACGGATGCCCTGGATCATGGAGGCATGATTCCCAGCATCTGAATAGATCTCACATCCTGTGGGAGACAAAGGAGCATCACGATAATCATGCTTAGCCTCAGCTCATCCTGTAGCTAGGACAGATGGAAGCCTTACCTCACAGGCTGACCCTGTGGCCTAAGTTAGCATCCTTACCTGGCATCATTCGGGCCAAAGTGAAGAGGGTGGAGTCGTTGGCTACGAAGCAAGAAGAGAAGAGCAAGGCGGCGTCTTTGCCGTGCAAGCTGGCCAGCTCTTGCTCCAGATCCACATGGAACTTGCTGGTGCCAGAGATGTTCCTGGTGCCTCCAGCTCCTGCTCCATAAGCCTGCAGTGTTTCCCTGGGGAGGAAGGTGGAGAAAGAGAAGGATGAGAATCAGTCCCCAAACATATCGGACAAACCCCACCCCAAACAAAAAAAAACAAAACAAGATACAAAAATGTTGTGGCACCTTAAAGATTGACTTCTATAGTTTAATATGAGCTTTCATGGATCAAGTCTGCTTCTTCAGTCTGATTTATGCTATTTTTAGGCTGCTATATAGCAAAAGGGTATTTATGGAGGAGCAGTACAACACACACACACACACACTCACACTCACACTCACACTCACACTCACACTCACACAAAGTCACATTGCAATAAAAAGTAGCAAGTAGAACCTAAGCTGTCTTAAAAGTCCTGCTGGAATGGAGGGAGACGTTTTGTTCTGAATTGTGGATAAGAAAGGGAGAGAAAAGCAGCTTGCTCAGCTAAGGCTACGCAATTCGTTCATGGTTGATTTACATTTTAAAACAGCTGTTTTGTTGCTTATTCTCTTATATAAGCTGCTAAAAAAGACTGTGGGCCAACAAAGGTTTTTGAAAGAGTGGTTGGTGAAAAAAACATGACATATACAAATGTTTCTTTTCTCTGGTCAGATTTTTTTTAACATGGGGAGGGGAGTCTCAGAAGCCTGGAAAAACTGCTTACTACAACCTTGTATTTTTCTAGATCAGCAGGACTCACTCCGCCTCTCTGGTGGTGGTGATGGTGGTGGTGGTAGCAGCAGTGAGGGAGGGGCTTCGATAATGGGCTTCAGTACTTGAATCGCTGGATTTGAGAGTCACTTTGTCACTTAGCTGTGGATGTCCTACTCCAGCAGAGGGTTGGACTCTATGACCTATGGGGTTCCTTGATGTACATAGATATGTGCAGATTAATGCTGTTAAAGTTACTTTTTTGCAGATTTTATATGTTTTTTTCTTTTCTTTTACAGCAATACTTTCTTGTGTAAAGTGCAAAATGAATAATTATTATGGTTGTTGTTGTTGTTCAAAAATGGCTGGAATAATCAAAAATATAATAACATTGACTGGTATCATATAACATATATGGGTTTTAACAAAAAAACCCTACATATCTGTTAAATATCAGTGCAGTATGTATGCTGTTCCTAATCATATTATTATTCAAAAATACCAAGCACAGTCAATCAAAATTATAAAAACATTGACTGGTTTTATATAACAGATAAAAGTTCTAAACAAAAACCTAAGTATCTGTTAAATATTGGCGTAGTATGTATGTTGTTCCTAATATTGCTGTTTTTTTGTATCTACAGCTGCTTATAATCCTGTGTGAAATTTCCTGATATTGTTCCCAATGCCCCAATGACTATGGGGACCACTGAAATGTGTTTGATCCACAGATGAGATGTTTTAATTGCCAGGTCCCTGTATTTTGTTAATTTTTCCAATTCTTTATCTGACATCACCTGGAATTGCAAGGACAACAGCAGCAGCAACAACACTGACTGCACCAATGATACCCTGTTTCCCCGAAAATAAGACCTAACCTGAAAATAAGCCCTAGTATGATTTTTCAATTAGGTTTTTGGTCAAAATTTGTATCTCTTATATAATACCAGTCAGTGTTTTCATAATTTTAATTAACGGTGCCTGGTATTTTTGGATAATGATAATAACAATAATTATTAGATTCCAGCTCTATGTTGGTATGAACTCCCCACAGTGCTTTGGGTATTGTCTCCCCAGAGCATGGTGGGAGAGTTCACTTATTAAAAGAAGCCAAAGTAGATATCCACAGTGGGGCCTGCTGGGGTCTGGAGGCTGCCGTGACAGTCGTGTGCTCTTAGAGGACCCGAGCAAGAAGCAATACTGGGAAACAGTTCATGCCAGAAGGAGCAATTTGTTTTCATTTCTTCAAATTTCCCTTTCCCAAGAGAAGGGATTGCACTACTGTATTCTCTGCCTCCCGCCAAAAAGTGAGGGGATGAACAGATGAAGGTTTGGGTTTTGGTGGTGATGGTAGAGCTGCTTTCGTGGCAACACGATGGTCCCTCAGAGCCATCACTGTATCTTGAATTATCTTCAAGGTAAGGCCAAAAGGAAATTTCTGACATTTGGTGACAGCCCTTACAGATACACAGGCCGAGATGTCTGCTTCAGGAAATAGATTTTGGTTGTCATAGCAGGGAGGCAAATGGCTGGCTGCTAAATTTGTGTTTTTGTTTTCAAGGAAAGAGGAAAAAAGAGACTTGTGGGGTTTTTTTTAGACCAAAGTAATTTGGTTAGCTTCAAGTATTATGCATGTTGATTTCACGTTCTGTTCCAAATCAGGCAACAGATTGTCTTGGGGTGGCCCAGGTGATGTTCCAAGAGAAACGACATTAGGCTGCAGTCCAGATTTTTCATGTGCAAGAGGTGGAGAAGAAGGAGCATGGAGGAGGGGCTAAGAGGCATTACCACTTACTGGATGGCCTGCAACACTTGAGGGTGCCGACTCATTCCCAGGTAGTCATTGCTGCACCAGACAGACACCTCTCGTGATTCGACCATGGAAGCTGAATAGTCCTCGGCAAAAGGATAGGCATCAGCCCGGCGATTGACTGTCTTGAAGACCCGATATGTATGATCTTGCTTCTTGGCCTGAATCTTTGCCTCAAAGAATTCATCATAATCAAATGCCTTGCACCCTGTCAGGAGATCATAGAGAGCTAGTTGAGGAACATGGCTGACAGCCAAAAGGAGTGAATGAAGCCTGTTTGAAAACAGGCCATTTCACCTTCATTTGTTTGCTAGTGAGGAGACGCTCAGAGCCCTCAGCTGGTACACATGCACACCTGGCACAGAGTAACAGTTGGGGGGCGTGTGTGATATCTACACAAGGCTCCCTGTGCTGGAGCAGCTTCTGGGATTCACCACCACCACTGACCTGTCATGTTGTCCCGAATGAAGTGTGTCACCATCTCAGAGTCAAAGAACTTCCTCCTGAGGCTGGAGTGAACTTCTCTGAGGAGAGAGGTCAGCACACCTACAGAGAAGGGCAGGGAGGTCAGCAATGGTCGGAAGACGGAGGGGATGTTTCTCCCTTCCCTTCATTACCTCAATGATGCAGGTCTCATTCTTTACCTGACTTGGAAGGCTGGACATCCTCCTGGACCTCAGGTTTAGCCACTTGCACAAAGGAGTTCTGGCCAGTTTGGCGCTGAGACTCCATAAAAGGGCACTGGGTGGTGGGGAGAGGTGCAGGCACCGTCTGTGGAGTGGAAACTGTAGAAAACAAGGAAGAGAGACAGAATCCACCTGGGTTCTGTTATGTCACCTATGCCCCTCCAGAGCAGTTCTGAGAGCTTTTCCCAAGCTGGACATGGGAAACAGTTTTATATCGCATCAGACTATTTGTCCAACTATTCCAACATTGTGTACTTCAAAACTCCCCAACAAATCTTGGATTACAGCTCCTGATGGGGATGTCAGTCCCAAAACATCTGGATGTGCTGCTTGGGGAAAGCTACTCTGATAGAAGCTCAGGCAGACAAGTCCCTCCCATAACCTGATAATATTTTAAGTGCAAGACCCCAGGGTTTGATCCACAGACCTTCTCTGTGCAAAGCATGTATTCTGTCACTGCCTCTCACATTGAATTTTTCCAGTCACTTTGGTTTCCAGGAAGACTGCTTTACTCAGAGGGGCTGGGTTAGCATTTGAACCAGGGTTCAACCCTAGAATCTTAAGTGGCACGACTTCCAACTAATGATAGGCTTGAAGGGGTGGCAAACCTACTTTCCTCAGCTGTATAATGAAATACAGTAGTACAAGGGATTCACAGGATTAAACAATGCTTCGTGCTAAAAATATCCTCTTCACATTGAAAAAAAATTGCCCGGGAGAGGGTTAATTTCTCTGAATTATCAATTTTGTGTGTAGATTGATTGATTGCACAGAGTTGCATTCAAAATGAAAGCCCACACCTACAGCCCATAAGGCAATGCCAACTGATCTTAATACTTAAGGCAAAGCACCGAATGGCTCCCCCTCCCCAATTTCACATGTTGAAAGCATGCAATCTATGGTACCTTGACACTTCACCCTCATGCTATCCAGAGGTCTCTTACCTCCATCCACCTGCCGTCCTATGTCTCCACCTGTCTCCTTCTCACGCTGTAGGTCAGCAATAGAAAGGGAGAAGGTGCGGGCCACCATCACAGGGCATCGCTGGACACTGCTGACCAGTAAGGGGTGAAATTTACGCAAGATGTTGGTAGGGTCCCGGGTCAGGAAAGGGCAGCACTGGAGGATCGAGACCATGTTGCCAAGACTTGGTGCTACATGCGGTGAGGAGAGGTGGAGAATTGAAATGAGAAATCAAGAAGAGTGGGAGACTGATTCTGTCTATGCTTCGTTGAGGACTAGGCCATTGGTCATGGGTGCTGAGTGGTAGGCTGGAATCAGTACAGTACTGGAGAATTACATCAGCACAGGAGATAGCCTTTACCTTTTAAGTGCCATTGGGTTGCCTCTTGAACCAAACAGGACTGGCTGGCCCTGTCATTGGGCAGAGTGAGACAACTACTTTGGGTGGCTGATAACAGGAAGTAGTAATGGTAGATACCCCCCCCAACCACTGGTAGCCTGCTTCTTTCCCCCCTCTTGGAGAAAGACGGCGCCCTGTCTCAGAAGCCCACAATCTCTGGGGGGGATTCTAGTTTACCCTTATACCACTCTCCTGGACTCCTGCGCGGCTGTGAACCCTGTCCCATTTCTGCTGTTTAAGAGTCTCCTGCCATTCTCAGTTAGCTTTTGGACAAAGAATGGGGCAGCTTCCAATTTGTCCGTTGCATTAGACAGCAAAATATCTTGGGGTATTCTCTCCTATACAGTCCTATTTCAGAGATTATTTGTAACATTTAAGAAATAGACAAAAGCAGTCTCTCTCTTTCTGTATAATAATTAGCTCTGTGAGGGACAGAGCTGGAGGAGAAAAATGTATCCAAAAGCATCACTGTCGCTTCCAAAAGCAAGAGCAGAGGTGAATTCCTTGAAATAAAAGTCCAAGTGGCTGAATATGTTGGCACACTGATGCCATTTGTCAGCTAGACTGAGAAGGAGAAAAAGTACAAATGATGGCCTCAGGACACTGTAAACATACAGTATATTGGAACAGCACAGAAGACCTGAGCCATTTATATCTTTAAAGTATAGTTCCCATACTATTTCCTACACTATCCCACACACTGCACCAGAACACAGACAGAGTTTTAACTCCTGTCCTTGGAAGATTTCACCACAGAGACTGGTGAAATGTTAGGAAGAAAAACCTCCAGAACATGGCTCAATAGCCCAAAAAACCTACAACAACCATTGGATCCCGACCGTGAAAGCCTTCGAGAATACATATCTGTTTATTGTTTTATTGCCCAACAGGGCTTCCAAAGAAATTACAATAGACAGACTAAAATTACAAAAAAAAAAAAAAAAAAGATTAAAAACTTTTTCTAGAAGCTCAAAAGTTATTTAAAACTGGACTTTTGAATATTTTCTAAAAGCTAGTTCTAAAACCAGACTTAGAAATCAAGGACCTTTAAGAACAATACAGTACAGTACTGTTTTGATGTTTTGACGGCTTGTGGGAACTCCTTAGGCATGGAGCCATGTTGGCTTCCCTAGATGTTCTCCTGGAGTCTCCTGGCTGTTCTCCTTTGTGAAACAACACAGCCATGTGTGCCATTTGGCGAGCCTTCCATATGCCACCCGCCAAGCTGACCTATTGCCCTCAGGTGTTGTGGGTGATACTCTCCCGCTGGCAGTCCTAAAGTAAGCCTCCTTTGGCAGTTCTTTTCATCATCTTCTGCATGTGAAATGAGGGAAGGGGCCCCATTTTGCCAGTTGCATCAGGCAGCAAAATGTCTTAGAGCACAGGGGCTAGAAACTTTCTGTATTTATTTATGTATTTATGTATTCATTTTATTTATATCCTATCTTTCCCCCAGTGAAAAGATTCAAGGCAGTGAACAACCACGAAAAAACACATATGCTTAAAACTTCAATAGATAAATATATTAATCTCAAAATACAATTAAACCTAAATAACTTTTTTTTAAAAAACCACACTAATTTAAAACAGATTAAAAACAACATGATAACAAATATATTGCATCCAGGGCACTTGCAGATTAAAAACCAGTTTAAAGAATGAAGGTTTTCCACTTGGACTGTAAGGAAGTGGCCAGGTGACAAAAGTTGCCAAATTGTGGTGCGTTAGTGCTAGGTTTTGTTTTTTCTTTTGGGTTTTTATATCACCTGGTTATGGTTTTAAAATTGTACCGTTTTATTCTTTTCCTTGTTTGTTTGTTTTTAGTATGCTCTGCCTTTCTACAGAAGGATGGATAATAGCAGGGGAGGGTAAGATGCAGGCCATTTTTGCAGGTCCTCATCAGCCTTCAAGCGTATTTCTCAACTTCTCATCCTCCACCCCAAGTATTATAATTTTACCAAACCAACAAGCCAGTTGCTGTTTGTTCTTTTCTATGACTCCGTTCACAGAAGGGTTATCCGACTGGATCAAAAATTATTGCATTTGTTTGCTGTAGGCATTTAAAGTCTCCAAGAAAGGAGAACACCCTGCTTCAGCAGTATGTGGACTGAGAACTCCCAGAAGTACAAGCTGGATTCCGAAGGGGCAGAGGAACTAGAGACCAAATTGCTAACATGCGCTGGATTATGGAGAAAGCCAGAGAGTTCCAGAAAAATATCTACTTCTGCTTCATTGACTATGCAAAAGCCTTTGACTGTGTGGAGCACAACAAACTATGGCAAGTCCTTAAAGAAATGGGAGTGCCTGACCACCTTATATATCTCCTGAGAAACCTATATGTGGGACAGGAAGCAACAGTTAGAACTGGATATGGAACAACTGATTGGTTCAAAATTGGGAAAGGAGTACGACAAGGCTATATATTGTCCCCTGGCTTATTTAACTTATATGCAGAATACATCATGAGGAAGGCTGGACTGGAGGAATCCCAAGTCGGAATTAAGATTGCCGGAAGAAATATCAACCTCTGATATGCAGATGATACCACTCTGATGGCGGAAAGTGAGGAGGAACTAAAGAACGTTGTAATGAGGGTGAAAGAGGAGAGTGCAAAAAATGGTCTGAAACTCAACATCAAAAAAACTAAGATCATGGCCACTGGTCCCATCACCTCCTGGCAAACAGAAGGGGAAGATATGGAGGCAGTGACAGATTTTACTTTCTTGGGCTCCATGATCACTGCAGATGGTGACAGCAGCCACAAAATTAAAAGACACTTGCTTCTTGGGAGGAAAGCGATGACAAACCTTGACAGCATCTTAAAAAGCAGAGACATCACCTTGCCAACAAAAGTCCGCATAGTCAAAGCTATGGTTTTTCCTGTCGTGATGTATGGAAGTGAGAGCTGGACCATAAAGAAAGCAGACTGCCGAATAATTGATGCCTTTGAATTGTGGTGCTGGAGGAGGCTCTTGAGAGCCCCCTGGACTGCAAGGAGAACAAACCTATCGGTTCTAAAGGAAATCAACCCTGAGTGCTCACTGGAAGGACAGATCCTGAAGCTGAGGCTCCAGTACTTTGGCCATCTGATGAGAAGAGAAGACTCCTTGGAAAAAGACCTTGATGTTGGGAAAGTGTGAAGGCAAGAGGAGAAGGGGATGACAGAGGATGAGATGGCTGGACAGTGTCTGCGAAGCAACCAACATGAAATTGACACAACTATGGGAGGCAGTGGAAGATAGGAGGGCCTGGTGTGCTCTGGTCCATGAGGTCACGAAGAGTTGGAAATGACTAAACGACTAAACGACGACGAATGGGTTTCATTGCTTGCAGTGCATACGAATGCATTTCATTGTTTCCTCTGCTGTGCTAAAAAACACACACACAGGTGCTTCTGGAAATGTGGTAGATCCTGGAGGAGTCTCTCTCTTTCTGTATAATAATTAGCTCTGTGAGGGACAGAGCTGGAGGAGAAAAATGTATCCAAAAGCATCACTGTCGCTTCCAAAAGCAAGAGCAGAGGTGAATTCCTTGAAATAAAAGTCCAAGTGGCTGAATATGTTGGCACACTGATGCCATTTGTCAGCTAGACTGAGAAGGAGAAAAAGTACAAATGATGGCCTCAGGACACTGTAAACATAGATTGGACTAGAGATGAGCATAAATCAGAAAAATTATGATTTATTTTGATTTGTGATTTGTCAAGGTCAATGAATCAGAAACTACGAATTTACACATTTTTCTGATGAATCAATTTGTCAATTGTTTTTTTACTTTAAAATCCTATAAAATGCCCACCAAGCACCTAGAGGCACCAAATTTGCAAGGATGATTCCCCTGACTCTCCTCTACAGTGCCTGCAAGTTTGGTGAAGTTTGGGATTCAGATGTCGAAGTTATCAACCCACAAGGAGGACCGCCTCCCCCAGGAAAGTTCCATTCAGTCACCTAAAACCACCAAAATCACAGAGAAGCTTCTACTGAGTCTTCTCTACAATCACTCCACGTTTGGTGCAGATTAGACTTCAGGCATCCACGTTATACACCCACAAAGTGAAATTGCCCTTTAGCAGCTGGCTTGAGGAAACCCAGTCTTCACCAAACTTGGATGGATTGTAGAAGAGAGTCATGGGAAGCATCTCTGAGATTTTGGTGTTCTCCAGGTTCCTGGAGGGAACTTTTCTGGAGGGTCCTCTTTGTGGGTATATAACTCAGACATCTGAAACCTATCTTCAACAAACATGGAGAGATTGTAGAGAAGTGTCAGAGGAAGCTTCCCTACGATTCTAGTGTCTCTAGGTGCCTTGGGGCCATTTTCCAACCGAATGAATCAACAAATCAAAAATCACTAAAAATAATTGATTGTATTTGTTCAAAGTACTGATTTGTACAAATAAGAATTGACGAATTAGTGATTTTTGAATGAATTCGGTGATTTATTTTTTTTATTTGTGTCCATCCCTAATTTGGATTACAACTCCTAGAATTTTCTTGCTGATGTGGCCAGTAACTCTGCAGGTTGGAAGGTGTGGGAGTTGTAGTTCAAAAGCTAACTTTTCTAAGCTCTGAAATGTGGTCAATGTAACACTTAACTCCAAAACGAAGACCCAGAAATAATATGATTTCCCTCTGCCTTTTTAAAACTAAGTTTTAAAAGTAGCTTTCAAGACTGCAATCTTCCTAGTCAGTGTAAAGAAAATTAATAAAGTCATACATTCATTTTAATACTGGCTTTAAAATCAACATAATCACAAAAGTGATTTAATGACCATTCACTTAAAAGCAAATGAAAACAAATGTTTACAGTTCCTCTCAAACACAACCACGGAAGGAGCTTGCTGTGTCTGTCAGGAGAGAGGTTCAGGAGATAGTGGCAAACACTAAGAAGGCCTGTTCTCCAGCGCCCGCCTGCCAGCCAAATAGATCTTCATGTTAAGTAAATAACACACATTTCTATACCAGGAAACAAGTGTGGTTGTAGCTGAGGTGATCCAAGCCACCCAACAAACGCACACAAGTGCTGGCTGTTAAAGTGGTGATTGAACATCAGGGATGCAGAATGCACAGGGTTGTAGGATTATGTTCTCATCATCCTTCACCATTGTTTGTGGAGGTCAAAGCTGGTGGGAGTTGTAGGCCAATAAATATATGGAAAGCTACAGCTCTCCACTCCTGTTCTGCATGAAGTGTTGATGTCTTGCATGGGTGCGAACGCACCCGGAAACCCTGACTCATTCCAGATTTCTAAACATTGGCTCAATAGTTGCATTGTTCCAGCACATAAACTAATATTTGATTCATAAAATACAGAGAGCTGCCCTTATGGAGGTGAATTAACCCCATTTTCTTACCCCATGGTCTTTGTGTTCACTGTATCTTAACTTTGAACAGTGATATTGCTCAATATTTATGTAAGTCCACTTGATGATAATGTTTTACGATAGAGAAGTGACTCTGTGTTCACGCCCGTGTGCATGTATAACCATTCACATCAGAAAGAGTTGTGTTCCTGTACTTGTTAACTTTTTCAAACATATATAGTGTAGGCCAGTTATGATGTCACGGCATGAGATTTGTAAAATATAAAGAAGAAGAAAAATGTTTCTTGTTAAAATGGGACAAATGATTAATGACGCTTGAAACAAGGCAAGGCAAGTGACCTTGGGTTTCATTAGAAAAAAAGAAGACACAGGCAGATCTGATAAGATCATATTTTCTTCCATTAATGTATCAAACTCTCTTTTAAAGCTAGTAGGCTGTTACCACCTCTTGAGGCATGTTTGACAGGATGCGTTCAACAGTTGATTTAAAAATCCCCGGCCTGATTAGGATTTCAAATCAGCCCGGAAACCTGTTCTGGAGTAGCAATACACAACCCTTCCACAAGTTGACTCTTTGATCTTCCTAAAACATACTCAGTGATTATTTTTCCAGGTTCTCTGTTCCAGGGGGAAAGAGAGAGAGAGAGAGAGAGAGAGAGAGAGAGAGAGAGAGAGAGAGAGAGAGAAGCCCAGCTCATCAAGGGAAAAGTGTGTGGGAAGGCAGTATTTTTGGAAAGAAATGCTTTACTAGTATCTCTGCTATGGCATGGTGAATGTGTGTGTGTGTGTGTGTAATTTAAGGGTAATTCACAGTTGGAAGGAGCAAGAAGAGCCTGTTTGCATGCAAACAGATGTGAACCTGAGGAGAAGAAAAATAGTTTTTGGTAAAGAGGCAAAAGTTATATTTGTAATTGTTTTAATAATAATTATCTAAATGGAAATTGGACTAAAAACTGTTTTCACAGGGGGGGAAGCATACATTAACAAGAGGGAGAAGGTTTTTTTTTTAATATATAGAAAATTTACCATGAATTGCCAGGTATGATTGATTTCCTGTCAGTCTGCCGATCTTTCTTTGTCCAGGAAGAGTTGATGGTTGTCCAGACTGAGTTTGGATAAGACGATACCTCTACCAGTTCACTGTTAATAGATCCAAATATTTATTGGTAGGATCTTTTCCTAGCAGTTCCCCGCCAACCTAGCAGTTCGAAAGCATGCAAATGCAAGTAGATAAATAGGGACTACCTCGGTGGGAAGGTAACAGCGTTTCGTGTCTAAGTCGCACTGGCCATGTGACCACGGAAGATTGTCTTCAGACAAAACGCTGGCTCTATGGCTTGGAAACGGGGATGAGCACCACCCCCTAGAGTCGAACACGACTGGACAACAGTTGTCAAGGGGAACCTTTACCTTTACCTTTCCTAGTGTAATGAGAATCCGGGATTTGGCAGGAAACGATTGTCATGTTCTTTAATGACTGTGGATGATCAAAAGAATTTGAGAAGGGAGTTTGTTAGACTGTGTGTAAGAAACAGCACTTTATGCACTTGGAATGCTGGAGTGGGTTGGGCATGGGGGGCGCACATACCAAGGTAACCTCCTTTAGCCAGTGAGATGAAATGAGGGGAGAATGAGGGGAGACTGCCTTCTCTGTCCTCTGTGGAGGCCCTGTGTTTGCAACAGAAAAGTCTGATGCTCTAATTTTTTTTCCCTGCCCAGTGTTATGATGAAGCTGATTAGAGGCCTGAACTAGGATTTAGGAGGTCCAGGTTAAAGTCCCCATCCTGCCCTGAAACTCTTTAGATCAGTGGTCCCCAACCTTGGGCCTCCAGATGTTCTTGGACTACAACGCTCAGAAGCCTTCACCACCACCTCTGCTGGCCAGGATTTCTGGGGGTTGAAGTCCAAGAACATCTGGAGGCCCAAGGTTGGGGACCACTGCTCTAGATGACCTTGGGTTAGTCACACACACACTCTCTCTCTCTACCTGAACTACCACAGGAGGCTGCTAGGAGAATAAACTAAGGAGGAAGACAGCCTTGAACTTCCTGGAGGAATGGCAGGAATATAAATAACAGTTACAACAACAACAACAATCACCACTACAACATGGATAAGTAAAGGCAGTATTGCAAAGGTACTGCAGATTGTCAGTGCATTCTCGTCCAGAGGGACACTGAGATGAAATTCCACACACAGTTATTGAACTTACTGGGAATTCTGAATGGATATGGATAGGATTTCACTGTTCACGGGGATGCATCTGTGGGCAACAGTATCTGTGGGAACTGTATTGTTGTGGGCATTGTATTCATTTTATATGCTGGTGAGCACAAAATCAGCTACTCTGGATTAATTTGTCCGCAAAAAATGGACACCACATAGTCTATACATGTTATGACAAAGACAATGCTCTGCGATGATACTCCGCCAAATGTCTTTATTTTGTTTTGTTTTACTTATTTAAAATATTGCAACCCTGCCTTTCTCCTTAGAAAAAGACCTGAAGCGGCCTACATCATGGAAAGACGATATTTGAGAACAAAATCATGAGTATAGGAAGGTGGCAGAGATCATTAAAAGGCAATATTAAAGCTTGAAGAAAAGGCGTGGGAAGGGGGTGTGCAAGTATGTTTGGAATTGATAATTCCCCCTGAGTTTATCTAAGTTAAAGAAGGCATGGCCCAGCCCAGCTAGAATGATTAAAGCTGACGTGTGCAGTAAGCAGAGCTGGATGTGAGACGGCCTTTAAGGAGTGTGTGCACGGAAGATTAGCCTGAGTTTGGGAAAAGCAGAGGCAACAGGTGGTACCCCTTCGTAAGCTCCTTTTCTCCTTGATGTGGAGCCAGATTGAAAAACTGCTACTCTAAAGGGAATATTTGCGCCGTCCCACCCCCCCACCCCCGTTTGGGGGGCATTTCTCATTAAATGTCCTAATAGTGCTTATCTGAAAAATATTAAACCCAAATCACTCACACACATTCTTCACTTGTATAATCTCTGTTTTGGCTAAACAGCTTCCTTCAAAAAGCTCCACTTTTTATGTCTACCCCAGTGTACAATTTACATATGACAAATTTTTTTTAAAAAAAAAATGTACGAAACACTTAAACACCTTATAAAAATGCAACTTGACCTTTACAGATCTCCATAATGATTAGACAAATCCACACAGAACAGCTTCTGCCAAGCTGCCCCATTTCAAACTGTATGTGTTAGAATTCCATGTTTGAATCTCTCATGCTGCTTGGTATGATTTGTTTCTTTGTTCAGATTCCTGTATATATATATACTGTACACCCAAAATGCCGGAATATATATATATGAAAAATTGCTGGACATTTTTCAGTTTGGCTGCACTAGCAGAGCTGCTGTCAGGAACATGATGTACATATGTTGGCCAAAGATAATGTTTGTCACCACTCAGCAAAAAGCTTCACCTGCTAACTTCTGCACATCAACTGTCTCTTGATATAACATTAGCATACCAGAACCGATGTCTATTTATTTCCTGGTCACTGATCAACCTAGAGACAATTCAAACAATGGATTATCTAATGGATTAGCTTTGATGAATTTCACCTGTGAAGAATCCGGGCTCATGTTGTGGCACATGGATCAGCTGTCACAGATATTGCTGATGCCATGATTCTCAAACAGCTTTTTGAAAATCTGTTCCAAAATGGCGTTGTTGTTGTGGCAACATCCAATAGGCCACCAGAAGGATTATGTATATTCTTGTGTTTTATTGTTTTATCTTACATTGGAAGCCGCCTAGAGTGGACGAGTAGTCCAGATAGGCAGGGTATAAATCAAATCAAATCAAATCAAATCAAATCAAATCAAATCAAATCAAATCAAATCAATCAATCAATCAATCAATCAATCAATCAATCAATCAATCAATCAATCAATCAATAAATAAATAAATAAATAATATCCCTTGCATTTTGAATTTATATCACGCACCAAATTGGCCCTGATCTTGAGATTAGAGTTCCACAACAAAGTGAAATGTAGGAAGCTAAGACAGACTCTCGCTAAACGTGACATCTTTGACCTCAAATAATAAGTGGAATCTGACTGACCAAAAACGCACTGGGGGACATAGATAGATGTCCAACCAAATTCACAAACACACTCAGACCTTGTAAAGCAAGTTTCAAGTCCTGTTAGAACAAGTAGCAAGCCCAAAAGAAAATATGCTTGGTTTTCTACCAGTCGCTGACAAAGACAGTAGGAGTAGAGGCAAGGAAAATCTGAGTGCAAAAAAACCTACTGCAACGAAGGGCAGGTTGGAAGAGAATAAGATGGTAAGAATTTATTACATTAACACTCATTTGAAATAACCTGCTTAAAATACATTCCACTTTCCTGACATTAGGAAAGTGGGTTGCTACGAGGGTTGCTACATTTTAAAACTGGACACACTTCCACATGGGATGGGTAGAAATACGCCAGCAGGATGTTATTCTTAGCATGCAGTACAGCAATAGGAGAAAAAACAATCAGTTCTCTACAGAGCATGGACAGAGTTCCTGACTGGAGAAACGTCAAGAAGAACAACCTTCAGAACAACTTTTATCGGCCAAAGAGTCCGATAAACCCACAACAACCATCAGATCCCGGCCGTGAAAGCCTTCGAGAATACATAAAACACATCCTTTGCAGTTCATAATGGCACTTAACCAGTGACATATTCACATGCAAAAATAAAAATACCATTCTCTCAGGACCTCTCCTATAGATTTGACAACATTTCATTAATTAACCCATAGAAAATTAACCCGTTTTTCCTACCTGTTGACCTGCACTGAAGTCGAACAACTTCTGCTATATAGCTTACTCTCTAGCCCAACTGGAACCTCCCTCCACCCTCCAGCTGAAGGCAGAGATAAGACAAGTTCACAGCAGAGGAGAGAAGATCCCCCCCCCCCCGGCAAGATGTCCAAGTCATAGTTTCAGAACTGACTTTCATAAGCAAATAGGGTTGTCCTGCCATTGGAGTTAGGTACGCGTCCTGCTTCACACAGAAAACACACCACAAGAAAAACCAAAGTAATCAAAAAGAAAAATGATCTCTTTTAAAAATTGACTATTTTATCTTTTTTAAAAGGGGAAGAAGGAGAAAAAAAAGTGAGCACTGTACAGAATCTTTCGTTACACAAACCAGGAACAACACATGGCGATGCACAATACAATTCCTTTTGAAGGTGGTTTAGCCAAATCTGTGTTACACAAAAGCCTCCGTTAGGGATTAATATCGCATTATTCATATGTTACGTGTTTAGCCCTGATGAAGATTTTTCTGTTGACAAGTGTTTTGGTTGAGACAAGTTAGCAAAATGGATCCAAATCAAAATGACTTGGAAAAAACCTTGCCATGGTCTACTTCTCCCGTATCTTTAACTAACTTCAGGCTTGGTATATATGAAGCAGTGAGTGAAGGTTTTCCTGATGCAAAGTGATGCGTGACTACATGGTAGAAAGAAAGGGGTTGACAAGAGAATGGGGGTGGGGTGACAGAGAAAGCCGAGTAAGAATTAATTCTGCCTGTCTGCTTCTCCTCTGGAGGTCTCAATGCCACCACCAACAAATACTGTTACCCTGCTCTTTGCTGGTGAGCAAGAGTTGACGTCACCATGTGTCACTCTGACTTTAAGACCACCTAGCAAGTTCATGGCCAAGGTAAATCATGACTGAGTTGAATTGTGAATTATGAACTGGGGAATTCATAATTCGCACCAATTATGGTTTGTTGTGGGTTTTTCGGGCTCTTTGGCCGTGTTTTGAAGGTTGTTCTTGCTAATGTTTCACCAGTATCTGTGGCCGGTATCTTCAGAGGACAGCACTTTGTGCTCTGGGTGCTGTCCTCTGAAGATGCCGGCCACAGAGACTGGCAAAACGTTAGGAAGAACAACCTTCAGAACACGGCCAAAGAGCCCGAAAAACCCACAACAACCATTAGATCCTGGCTGTGAAAGCCTTCACGAATACATCACATCAATTAGCTGCTTCTGGATCTAATTTCTCTTTTCTTTCTTGAACAACATTTTGTACGCAAAATTTACTTGAAAGACACACATACGAATAGTTGATGACAGGAAGGAAAGCATACATTTCTTTCTGTATGTTGCATATCTCCTTGGATTAGAAATTTCCTGTATAAAATACTTATATACTATTTCATAAATGTTCATGCCCATCTGTACTGCCAATTAACAATCACCTCTCCATTTTCTGTGTATTCCTTCTTGCTGTCTTACTTCACCAAATAGCACATTAACCATCTTTTAAAACCCCTCTTCCATATTCTTTTTACAGTATCTTGCTGCTTTTTAGCAGTGAAACATTCTTCCACCATAAAGTGGACTGCCTTATGTGACAAACCCAGACCTACTGGGATATGCCACAGTTTCACTAAGCTGCCACCAACCATTCCCTATAAGAAGTCACACAGACCAGGGATGGATTTTTAACAAATAAAAGAACAAGGTTTATTTACATAACACACAGGGAAAATAAAATGATCAAATGAATAAGATACAGTAACGTGGCTTAGTCTCAATCATACATACACTAGTTTGGTTCACACAGAACGCATTTAACTAAAGCACAGACCCTGAACCTATCAGTTCTGGCTAACCCTACAAACACCTGAACCTATCAGGTTGGTACTGACTGACACACAGTAGTACCCTGTCTGACACACAGACTCCCACTCAAGCTTCTTCTCTCAGCTCTTCTCCCAGCTCTCCTAACTTCTCCACACAGGCTTCACATATATATACAGTACAGCCCCTCCTCCTGATGTCCCGCCTTCCACTCCCCATAGGCTGGAACTTTCCCTCCAAACCCATGACAGACAGGTAACATCAGTGCTGTATGTAACACCTCCCCTCTTTATAAGTTGTTTTGTAGGGGGAAAGCTAAGGTGCTTTTCTCCAAAAAACAACCTGGTTAAAACACACAAAAACAGTTATACATACAATATCATACTTACTTATACTTACACTCTAAGTTAAACATTTACCATTTACAATACATCAAGTTACCTTTATTCATACAAACCAATCCTGTTTAACAAACAAGTACATTTAACTTTTTGTCATCAAAATATATACATAGTCCATGTTTCTTTCGCCGTCTTCATTCTTCAGGTCTTCTTGACAAGGCGTCAGCAACACAGTTCACTGACCCTCTGACCACCTTCACTTCAAAGTCATAGTCTTGCAGGTTTAAAGCCCACCTCATAAGTTTACTATTGTGGGTTTTCATTGTCTTTAACCATTGCAGTGGTGAATGGTCAGTGCACAGAATAAAATGTCTTCCCCAGATGTAAGGCTTGGCCTTCTGGATCGCGTAGACTATGGCCAGGCACTCCTTCTCCACGGTTGCCAAATGTCTCTCACCTTTCTGGAGTTTCCTACTCAGGTAGGACACTGGATGCTGGTCACCATTTTCATCCTCCTGGCAAAGAACTGCTCCTACCCCGCTGTTAGACGCATCGGTGAAGATGATGAACTCCCGGTCGAAGTCTGGAGCACGCAGCACTGGATAGTTGATGAGGGCCTCCTTCAACCTCTGGAACGCCTCCTCACAGTCGCTGGTCCACGGGATGCGGTCATCAGTCTTCTTCCTCGTCAGATCGGTCAGCGGAGCCGCTATCTCGCTAAACCTCGGGATGAACTTTCGGTAGTAGCCCACCAATCCAAGAAATGATTTGACCTTTTTCTTGGTGTTGGGTCTAGGTCAGGCTTGTCCAACCTGCGGCCCGAGGGCCACATGCGGCCCAGGTCAGCTCATAATGCGGCCCAGTGCAATTTTTTATTTTTAAAGAAATTCCAAAGTTTCAAATTACATTGCCGGCACTTGCAGCCAGAATGCAGCTGGGACATGTCACAACGGTAGGGGGAAAGAGAGGGAAGGAAGGAGCGGGAGGGGGCTGTGTGATGGCATTGCGCCATTCCCATCAATAGGTGGATCCCCTCCCGGCCCCATAAAGCCGCCGGAGTCGAAGCTGGTAGCTTCTGCTGTCTGAGATCGCAGCTGCTGGTAAGCGCGCTTGGAGTGGGGCTGCAGAGGATGGCTAGGGCTGCCCCCCCCCATGCGGCCCAAACCAAATTTATATGTGGCCCAAACCAAATTTTCATCTTCTAATGTGGCCCAGGGAAGGTGAAAGGTTGGACATCCCTGGTCTAGGCCAATCACGAACTGCTTCTATCTTGGCCTCTAGGGGTTTTATCACTCCTCCCCCTACCATGTGACCCAAATATTTTGTTTCTGGGATACCCAGCTGACACTTGCTCTCTTTGCAGGGCCTAGGCCACAGCACTTCCTCTCCTGGGTTAAAGTGCCTCTCCCTGCCTTCCTGGTCATCCCAAGTTTTCTTTCTGACCTTCTGAGCTTGCAGGTTTTCTGCTGCTAGCTCTAGGTTTCTCTTTAGGTCATTCATCAAGGTGTCTATGTATGTCACAACGTCTTGTGGGTCATCCTGGGTGATCTGCTCCCAATTTTGTTTGATCAAATCAAGGGGCCCTTTCACCCTTCTCCCAAATAAAAGTTCAAACGGACTGAACCCGGTACTGGCTTGTGGCACTGATCGATAAGCAAACAAAAGGGATTGCAGCTTCTGGTCCCAATTGTTTGGATTCTCTGCCAAGTAAGCCCTAATCATGCGCATTAGAGTCCCATTGAACTTCTCAGTTAACCCATTACTTTCAGGGTGATAGGCAGTGGTTTCCTTGTGTTTAATTCCACAGATTTGCCATAACCGTTTCATGAGCTTCGATGTGAACGATGCGCCCAAAGCTGTGATTATTTCTGAGGCAAATCCCATCCTGGACATATACCCCACCAAGGCATCTGCCACTGTGTTAGTTTCAATGTTAGACAAGGGTATGGCTTCAGGGTACCTCGTGGCATGGTCCACAATGGTGAGAATGAACCTGTTCCCCCTCTTTGTGGCCTTGGGCAAAGGTCCCACAATATCCACCCCTATGCATTTGAACGGAGTGTCAATCACAGGCAAAGGGCACAACTTTGCTTTGGTCCTGTCACGATTATTCCCCTGCCGCTGACACACATCACATTTTTTACAGAACTCCCTGATCTGCTTCCCTATGTCAGGCCAGTAAAAATTCTGTGTGATTCTCTGCTGTGTCTTGTTCACCCCTAAGTGCGCAGCAAACATGTCAGAGTGCCCCCTTTGTAAGATCATGGGGCGATACTTTTCAGGTACCACTAGCTGACTTCTGATCCCATCTCCCCCTTTTGAGATATTCCTCAGGGTCTCTCTATATAAAATCCCCTTTTTCTCTAGAAATCTCACTGGGGTTTCAGGTGTTAGCTGGGCGTCTGTCACCTGTTCAAAACACTTTTGGAGAGTGGCGTCTGCCTTTTGCTCTTGGCCAAATCTGCTGTCTGTGGTTAAGGTTTCCACCACAGCTTCGGCACTCCCCTCTGCTTCCGTCTCGGGCTCATCAGTACCCCCCTGAACTGTCCCCGTGGTGGCTTGTGAACGTGTAATCACTAGCACCCGTTTCACATGTTCAGCCAGGTCATTTCCCACGAGCACGGCTGCTGGCAGAGTCGATGAAATCGCTAGCCGCCAAACTCCCCTCCAGCCTTGAAAGTTCATAGGTACCTCAGCTACTGGCAGCGAGATCACCTGTCCCTCAATCCCTGCCACCTTTATGCTCTCATTTGGGATTACATACTCCCTAGGAATAATATCTGGATGGCACAGGGTCACCTGGGAACAAGTATCCCTTAGCCCCCGATACTGATGGTCAAGTATTCCTACGTCCACCCCTGCTGTTTCAAACAACTGTGAATCTGTTCTTACAAGTAAGCAGCGCTTGACCTCCACAAGAGGACCATTTTCCTCAGCCTGATCAGCAGATGTAACTGTTCCAGATTGAGTAGCCATGGCAACAGGCTCCCTCAGTGACAAGGAGCTTTGCTCTTTCTGGACACAGAACACAGCTTTTGGCTTGGTTCCACTCGAATCATGAGGCACATTTCCTTTTAGCTGCTTTAATTTCTCACACTCTGAGATTAGATGGCCCTTTCCCTGACAGAAATAACATTTTCTGCTATATTTTGAGTCTTTCTCATCTTGTTTTGGTTTTCCCTCCAAAATCTGAGGTCTTGGTTTCATGTCTGAGGGCTTCCCTTCACCATGGGCCCCTCCCCCTTGCTGGTTTTTCCCTGGTCCCTGAGAGTACTTGCTGTAGGTTTCTTTGGGTTTACCTATCGATTTCCCCTCAGCACCTAAGGGCTTTCTTATTTGGGAAATAAAATCTGCAATCTCGGCCGCTTCCGCCACAGATTTCGGTTTCCTTTCCCTCACCTGGAACTTCAGTTCCCCATGCAGGACTGAATAGAACTGTTCCAGCGCTATCAAGTCTTTGAGCTGCTGAAAGGTCTCTGTCCCCTCCTGAGATAGCCATTTCTCTAGCAGCCTCACCAGTTGGGCCCCCACTTGGGTAAAAGTCTGCTCTGGTTTCTTGGTGAGTGACCTGAATCTTTGCCTCAGCTGTTCCGCATTTATCCCATGTCTGGCAAACACCAGTTTTTTAAACTCAGCGAAATCTTTTAGCAGTTCCTCTGGCATCTCTGCATAGACTTCTGCCAGGCTGCCACTGATTAAAGATCGCATAATGGTCATCTTCTCAGTTTCCCTTACTGAGAAGTCCACAAACGCTCTTTCCACTAAGGAAAAGAACACCTCAGGGCAATCTCCCTTGTGGTACACAGGGAATTTCTTCAGGTCAGTTTTAGACAACTGGCCCCCCTCAGAATCCCTATTATTATTATTGTTCTGGTTCATCATTTCCAATTTTCTTAACTCAAACGCCATTCTTTCTTTTTCCAGAGCAATTTTCTCTCTCTCCCTCTCCATTCTTTCTTCTCTTTCCATTTTCTCTATTTCAAATTGCCTTTGTTTCTCTCTTTCCCTTTCCTCCATTTTTTCTCTCTCTAATCTTTCCTCCATTTCAAATTGCCTCATCCTCAGTTCATGCTGTTGGGCTATGAGCATTTTCCTGAGTTCTGGGTTCTGTTCTCCCGTGCTGTCACCCTGCACTGAGCCACATTCATCCTCAGAACCTTGGTCTACCTGGGGGTCTTTCACTTCACCCATTTCTGCCATTTGGCTTCGAGTCAAGGGCATAATCCCCCCCCCCCAGAACAGGCTGCTTTCAAAAGTCAAGCCTCAAAATAAAGCGACCACTTTTTTTTTTCTTTTGCCTCAGAACCAGCTTTCTATAGATTGCTGCTGTTCTTCAGCGCTAACTTGCAACTGTTGCCAGCCGGAGTCTACCCCCTCTGCTAGGCCTCTCAGCAGACAAGCTAGATCACTGCTACTTTACACAGTTTTGCCTCAGCCTTTTTCCCGCCAAAACAGGTTGCCTCAGAGCTCCCTAATCTAGTCTCCCCAGTTGGCACGTTCTTCCACTAGCGCACCTCCCCGTGAGGTACGCTTAGAAGATTACCTACGCGCCCTCAGATTGTCCCTGACTAGACCCCCCTTGCTCTGGGCACACTTGCCAAGGCTTTGCTGGACCACTGGACAACTGGACCAGTCGTATCCCACACGCTGGACACCAATCAATGTGACAAACCCAGACCTACTGGGATATGCCACAGTTTCACTAAGCTGCCACCAACCATTCCCTATAAGAAGTCACACAGACCAGGGATGGATTTTTAACAAATAAAAGAACAAGGTTTATTTACATAACACACAGGGAAAATAAAATGATCAAATGAATAAGATACAGTAACGTGGCTTAGTCTCAATCATACATACACTAGTTTGGTTCACACAGAACGCATTTAACTAAAGCACAGACCCTGAACCTATCAGTTCTGGCTAACCCTACAAACACCTGAACCTATCAGGTTGGTACTGACTGACACACAGTAGTACCCTGTCTGACACACAGACTCCCACTCAAGCTTCTTCTCTCAGCTCTTCTCCCAGCTCTCCTAACTTCTCCACACAGGCTTCACATATATATACAGTACAGCCCCTCCTCCTGATGTCCCGCCTTCCACTCCCCATAGGCTGGAACTTTCCCTCCAAACCCATGACAGACAGGTAACATCAGTGCTGTATGTAACACCTTATTCTCTTCTTTATTTAAGGCGGGGATGGGAGAATTTGGCAGGGCTGAGAGGCATTTTTCAATTTGCTGTCAACTGAAAGGCTGTACTCTTTAATTTGCATATTTTATTATATAACTATTTTACTATTTAAAATTGAGCGCACTGGTTACATACTGTAAACGTTGCTACAATGTTTTTTGTTAACTAAAATAGTTACCAAAAGGACTTTGGGAGCAATTTTCCCACTTTGGGGGGGGGGAACGGACTGGGGGAGCACAGGTGCTCGGCTACTGCAAAATATCCTGGGGAGCCACCTTTTGCACTTGTGATATAGAATATAAATGTCTAATTGTTATCCTTTGCTTTTTTCCCTCCCATCCTAAGAGTCTTGATCAACATTTGATTCATCCTTTTCCCTTCTAACTCCTTTCCCTTCACGTGTTGTTCTGTCGAGTGCCGAACCAGAATATAAAGCCAGAGCATGAAATGTTACCTTTTAGGTAATTTATTGTGGTTACTCGTTTGCTTATTAAATGTTTGTAAAGACATTTTCTGAGTGGAATAAGGGTGGTAAAAGGTGAATAATAAGAGTATATTGAAATGCAAAGGCCAAGAGGTTCCACCTTTAAGAGGACTGTGGCATTCACTTTTGTGACACCTGCGTATTTTGCCCTCACAAAGGCTCACGTCGCATTTGCCTCTCGCTGCCACCAGTGGATTACCACAATATAAATGACGTTGGTCAGGACAATTGTCTTGTGACTTCAAAACAGATTTTTTTAAATTGAAGTGAATCAGATTTAACACTAACAGAAGTTCTTCAGATAATCATTGTACACAAGCAAATTTTTAACAGTGCTCTCAGTACAATTTTTTTTCTGACAATATCATTGCCACCTTCTCTACCTATTTTCTTAACCAGTCTTATCACTCTGTATCTGCTCCTTCTATCTCTCTAATTCAACTCTCACTCTCACTCTGACTCCTAGACTGACTCAGGCTCCCTCTTTTAACCTCTTTCGGCTCCGCCTCTCCACCACATTAGCATAGTACATGAATAATACATGACTCATTTTGCATAACAAGGGGTGAACACTACAAGGACACTTTATCCCTTCCAGGTCTATCCAGCCCCTGTGCCCTGCTTTTCCCAGTGGCCAGGAGCAACCAGAAAGCTATCAATCACTTTAAGGGGTGGAGGGAAGAGAACAGCATTGTTCACATATACTCCAAGTAGGGCTCTCTGATTCTGTCAAGTACTTCCATCATCAAATTCTTGATTTTTAAAGGATATAGAAAATGTGAAATGACAGTGGCAATAGCTTTTTCATCCAAAGTCTGATGCGTGGGGAGGAGAAAATTTCCCCTGCACTCAGTAAAATTTTCTATTTCTTCGTTGCGACAGAGCAACACTCTAAAAAGATTAGATGGCTACCTTTACCTATTTTAAAATCTGCATGTTATTTTTTGACATGTGCCAGTTGTGTGAGGACTTGGTGCAGCATGAGGAATTCAAAGAACATTTTATTAACTGGCAGGAATTCACGGAATTACCCTTACATTGGTGTGAACCATCAACAGGATTCTGACCATGAAGTAAAAAAAGATTTTTATTCAAAATATATAGGATTCTTTAGTGATGGCTGAAATCCTGTGGAATGGGAACGACAGCCAGCAGCAGCAGTAGACTTCCACTGTATAAAGGCTTCCTTCGGAGATCTTGGGGAACATATGACTTGATCTCATTTTTTAGTAGTCATGTTCATCCTGAAATCACAATGAAGCCTTTAAACACAGAGATTGGCCGCTGCTGATGACATCATTCCCATTGTGCCCATGGAGCTGCACAATGGGAATGACGTCATCGACAGCGGCCAATGTGTTTAAAGGCTTCGTTGCGATTTCAGGATGAACATGACTACTAAAAAATGAGATCAAGTTTCAGCCAATATGTTAAACATTAGTTGTTGAGTGAGGGTGCGGCTACACTATGAAAATAAACTGAAAGATGGTTTTGGGTTTTTGAAGCCAGTTTAAAGTCATATGGTAGTCATGTGGTTTTTGGGTCAATGTGTGCATCCTCTTAGGAAAAGTTTTAATTTGTTTTTAAACTGTGTTGTATATCAGTCAAGGGTGGGTAGGGTTACACAGGCTTTAAGAATCATTGCATTTGAGCTTTTTTTCCTGCACCCATCTGCCCTCTTGCTGGCTGCCTCTCACAGTCACTTGCAGCTGCCAGTGTTATTTTTAATATTTGTTTTATTCTTTTTATTTCTTTCAAAGTGAGATAGCACTAAATCCACATTACAGATAGAAAAAAATTAAAACAGTTCAGGCTGCCAGGTTTATCTGCAAGACTGCCAGCTGGGGCTGACCAGAAGGAAGGCACCCCGGTGAGCTGAAAAGAGAAGCTGACCAGAGAAACTGACAAGAATAGTAGCTTCTAGGCTTGGAAGGCCAGAACACTTTTCCCCACCCTGCTGGCTCTCTTTTATTCTATTTTATTTTTTTAAAAGAACCTAAGCTATACCCCTGTTCTTCTGAGTCCCTCTGGCTTCAACTGTAAGCAGAAGGAATGAAAACAAAGAAAAAAAAGCAAAGTGTGTTGCTTATATATTGCCCCGCAGAGCTTAAAGCTCTCTCTGGCCAGTTCACAATTTAATTTTTCAGGTGCCACATTGCCCCCCACCCCTTGCCCCAGTGAGCTGGTTACTCAGTGTTATAACCTTGGAAGAACAGAAGGTTTAGTTAACCTTCAGCCAGCTACCTGAACTAGGGATCAAATGTAGGTCATGACTACAGCCTTCACTGCAGTACTGAAGTTTAACCACTACACCATGAGTCTCTTGTGAAGCGAGGGAGGAGAGAGCAGAGAGACTCTGACAACGGCAAACACACAAGCATCTCACATCCACTTGCAGCTGCTATTTCTAGCATTATTTTTTAATATTTATTATATTTTTTAATTTCTTTCAAAGTGAGATAGCGCTATATCAATACAGTATTACAGAAACAAATATATATAGCACATTGGACTTCAAACTTTCACTGCATCATAGAACCTGTAATTAAAAATGTATACAAAACAAACTACAAAGCAAGAAAACCTCACAAATCAGGTTCATTTTGGGCCACTTTGAGAAAACACACCTGCTCAGAATGAAACAAAATGTTGAACTACTTTCACCATTGGAGATTCAAAAGCTTTGTTTTGGGGCACGTCATCCCTGTCCTGACAGCCTGGTGCCACTCAATCAATTCCCTAGGCAACAATGAGAAGGACATAGAGAAAAGTGTTTGTAGTATTGATTGGCAGGTCACCCAGCCAAACATGGAGTGCCAAGTCCACTCTCGGGGAGTAGCTGGTAATGGGAACCACATTCTAGGCAGCTCAGCTGGAGATTTTACTTTTGCAGCAGCCAGCACGAGAAGATACTTAGCTAGCTAATCCATTATTTGTTGTATCTCATGAGACACATAATTTGGGGAGGATTTGAAGAACTTTGAAGAAATTGCTTGTGGCAGCTTTTAGTTTTAATTTCTAAAACACCTCTCCTGGCTGGGAAGGTATACTGGAAAGAGCACATTCCTGTGGAGGACCTGCTTTGGGGAGCTATAACTTGGATGACCAACTTTATTAGACTTGGATGGGGTGGGAAGGAGAGTCAGCTGAAGACTCACTGTGAGTTTGGCATCTCTAACTTTTGTGGGGGCCATTCTACCACTCCCAGAATTCTTGAATCACATTAACCATTAAACTATTTGTGAACATTTGTGGTTTGTGATTAATGAGAAAGCACCAACCATCACAAACTACCATTTTCTCAGACCATGGCCATCTCTGTCCCTGATCCTGGCATCCCTTACTTGACAAACCCCATAGATACAATTTATAGTGACACAGGCATTCACATATGCTGAAATAATTCAAAATAAATTGATTTCTCCAGCAATTAAAAATAAATGACTCTCTTGCAGCTCAGTAAAATACCTTGGTTTCCAGACACCCCACCCCAAAACTGTTGCAGAGTTTTGAATTTTTGGTTAAATTCTTCTAGCTGCACTGTAGAAGTGAAGTGATTCATGGAGCAGAATTCAGAGGCAGGGAAGGAAAGATTGGCAGTTAATCCCACCCAGAAAGGTCACTTCTAGCCAACCAACTAAAGGCAGCATGCAACTTTGTAAAAACTCCAGCAAAAAGCAACATTCCCAGATGAAAAAGTTCCACACTTCCCTGCATGTTGTGTAGTCAGAATTAGACATGGGATATTTGTATTCGTATACAAATACCGGCACCAGTTCACCAGTCCAGTTCTTCCACCCGATACAACCAGCAGGTGCAATTACTGGTTGCCACACACAGCTGGCATTGTTCTCATTGTGCCAATTGTTGAAGTAGCTTGGCTCACACTTCCTGCCTCCCCACACAGCCGACCACTCTGGTGAGGAGGAGGGATGATGAGTCTTCCTGCTTGGCTGCTGAGTGGTTGGCTGTGCAGGGAGGTGGGGAAGCACCAGCCGGACTACTTCTGTGATTGGTGCGACAAGAACAACATTGGCTGCACATGCTATGCTGTGACCAATAATTGGACCTACCAGTTTGGAAGGGAGGGACTGGTCTTCCCAGGTACTTGTGATGCTGATACTCGTATTCGTATCCCCAGGGATATGAATGTCGCATGTTTAGTCAGAATTTTAAAAATTGATTTCAAACATGCTAAACACAATTCAAAAAAAGGGACTTTTTAACATGTAACTAGTCCTTAAGTAACAGTAGCACAACTGTACAACATAGCAGTTCTACTTCAAGGCACTTTTTTTTTTTCAAAATAGTCATTAAAATGTAATTTCATTTGTAAATTATAGGAATGTACATTTTAGGCATTAAACAGAGGTGTTACACTTCTACTGATCCAGATATTTTAAACATTCACCGGATGAAATCCTTTAGTGAGTCACAACTGGAATAGACCCACTGAATCAGTGAAACTTACAGAATAACTAATTTACCAAATCTCCACTGATCCAATGGGTCTGCTCCATTCGTGGCTTACAACTGGATCTCAACCATTCTGCATCTCATTTTATATAGAACTAAGCGATAGTGTTCAAAAGTAATTTGTTGCTATATTATAAAAGCAACTAATTAACATTGCTGGGTTGTTTTGCTCATTTCTGCAACCCAGAAATGTTGCTAGGTTGAGTTACTCATTACAATTCCATTTTTTTTATTAAAAAAAAGCAAAATACCTTAAGATTGTTAACAGAGTGGAATAAGAATTGTAAAAGTCCTATTAGAGCACCAAGTGCTGTGGATAGTAATTGTGCAGTCTGTAATGACACCTCCTCCCCCACCTCCCCTCCTTATCAGAGGTTGGACAACTTCATGACTATACTGATTTCTGGGTGTATAAACTCTAAGCAAGAATGTTTTATTTCATCTGAACCTGTGTCCCAG
Source organism: Pogona vitticeps (assembly GCF_051106095.1). NCBI lineage: Eukaryota > Metazoa > Chordata > Lepidosauria > Squamata > Agamidae > Pogona > Pogona vitticeps. The sequence goes on along the minus strand of NC_135784.1, from coordinate 177,059,738 downwards.
AGTCTTCAGCCACTAAGTTCCTCATCTTCCTATAGTTCTTTGTCTACATAGTTGATCTTGAATGACCAGCCGTAACAACCTGTACTTTCCATTTCTCTTTTTGTGAGACCAAGTATTCTAGCTCTCTGCACTTGATGAATGCTATGGCCTTTTACTTATCCTTAGTACTTCTTTGCTGGATTCCTCTTCAATCCAAAAAATTCTCAGCAACTTGCAATAACTCGACATTTCAAATGCTTCTCTCTCTCTTTTTTTTTTTATAGTAGCCTGAGCTGAACTCTGTAATTTAATGGCTTATGGTACAACACAGAGCCACACAATGTGCATTTCTCAAAGCTACAGTAATTTTAAGCTTTTGTTGCGTATTACATTCTTCAGATTAAAGAAATTGCTCCAGGCTATCTCTGTTCTGACTTTAATTGCTCTTCCTGTCTATTTCACCAAATTCCAAGGTAGTTATAGCATGTGTTCATTTTGAAACTTTACATTGCTCGAGCTGCTTGGTTTTTTATTTATTTATTTAATTGATGATTACTATGAACTTGGTTTTCTTAAGATTTGGTTTTAGACTGTGTTCTTTGCTTACTTCATTGATTTTACTGAGTAAACTTTGCAGACCATCTAAATCATCACCTGATCATAGGGTGCTGGCTGCATATCAGATTTTTAAAACTTCCAGTTGACAACAATGGTATCATTCTCTACATATGTTGCTGGTCTACAAATTTTAAAGCCATTATCCTACAACATGGCTGAAATCTATGGACATTGTTCTGAGTTCACATCTGATTGCATGAATGTCCCATATATGAATGATTCATTTGTGTTGGCTCATTCATCCATGCCAGACATAACTCAATATACTGTCAATGAGTTATCAACTTGAAAATGTTCATTTAATGGTGAGTGATTGTGCCGATATGTGTGCAGTTCCATTTTCCAGCACATGGTGGAAGTAGATTGCAAAAGATGTGCACTCCGCCCCAAACCTATATTCTGAGTGATATAAAACGTATTAACTAAAATCAGTTTAATCTGTGATGAGTTGTTTGCACACATTCATAATCTGGTGATTCTGCAGTTACCAAATAGTCAAGTAGGCATGAACTGTTTATATTCAATTTTATTTTGCATTTCTCTGCAACTGAGAAATCTTAGGATTCACTTTCCAACAAATATCAATTGAAGTTTAGGGAGTTTCCACCAAGTTTGTGCTGTTCCCAAGTATCTGGGAGGTCCTAAGGCACCCTCTACATGTGATAGTCCACAATTCCCATGACCTTCAGGCAACATAAGGCAGCTCTCTAATTCTGCCTAATGGTAGGGCTGACCTTCCTTCTCCACAGGTGTGTTTTCAAAAATGAGGCATCCTTCCCCCCAACCCATCTCCACAATGCCTCTTGATCACATTTTGGGATGCAAAGCAAGCAAACAAACAAAGAAAAACAAAGTCAGCTTTAAATCTGCAACATCCTCTGGAAGTGTTCATTTTGACAGAGTACATCAATACATTATAGGACTGCCTTTTCATTCTCAGTGATTCTTTGCAGCACTAGAGGGCTGGTGAAGGGCAAAAGAGGGGGGGCATAGACTGAAGAATATGCATGAGGACATGCCATTACAGGAAACCAGAACCGGTTCAACTGTTCCGCTTTCCCACCTTCTCCACTGAACGTGAGTCACCATCTTGCCTGTTGTAATGAATAAAACGTCTCTCAAAGGGAGCAGTGAAGGTGTTAAGGCTTTGCTAAACCAAGAGCTATATAAAAAAACAGACAAGCTAGTCAGTTGGTGTGGTGTAGTGGTTAATGCCAGACCAGGCTACAACTTGGAAAGCCTAGGTTCAAAAGCACCTTCAGCCATGGTGGGTGATGTTGGCCAACACACCCGTAGGACACCAGGTTATAGAAGGCTGCTTCAACACTGCTGTACCCTTCCTAGCTTTTTAAATTACTATCCGGCTGAGATTGATGACCCAGTAGGCATCTGGTGTCTTCAAAGGCTGGGGCCTCCTACATTGCCCACAGAACCTTTTCATTCTCTCTTTTGCCTAGTTCCAGCTGGTTTGTACAATGTCTTAAGCACAGTATTAGACGTCCCAGGCTTCTGTGTGCATGTGGGTGCATTCACACATGCACTTTCCGTGATGTTGGGAACCCTGTGTTTGCCCTGTGAATGCAGAGACAGGGGAAAGACTTTTGCAGGGGGAAAATTGTAGACCAGGATTCCTTGACCATTTGTTCACTCACTATTTCTGTTCTGCAAATCCCAACTGGGTCCATTTTAAATGGGAAGAACAAGTAAGCTAGGAGGATGGGTTGGCCATTTTCTTATCTGAGAATTCTCCTATTCAGATGAATGCCAGCCTGTTTTTTTTTAAATGTCTCTCTTTGCATGGAACTACTGGATCTCAGGTCAGAAGGAGACCAGCCATTGAGGATAAAAGGTACTTTTGGAGTGGAATGGCAGAACTGACAAACTGCCCCTTAATTCTGCTCTAAACTCCCAACTGTCCCCTAGAAATGCTTTCCAGGCTGGTTTAAGCCCCTTCCCCCTCACTGCCCACTTATAAGACTAGCAGGAGAAACCTGGCTGTTTGCAAAGCTGATGGAGCAGCATCAGTATCAGACTGAAGAGTTAAGTACCCTCTCCAACCCACGGATTCTCTAATCCATTTGCTCCCAGGTCTGAATTCCTATTAGCCAGCAGAGCTATATTCTTGGAGGTGAAGGACAGGTTTTTCAATACAATGTACAGCTTCAGCCTAAGAGATTGAGTTGTGAAGTAGAGCCTCTTTCATCTATATCTTGCCATGATATCTGGTCTCATCTGGTGCCAGGTGGTCAGTAATGGACTGGATGAAGGCAAATAAACTGACACTTAATCCACACAAGACAGAGGTGCTCCTGGTCAGTTGAAAGGCGAGTCAAAGAACAGGGATGCAACCTGTGCTGGAAGGGGTTACACCGCCCCTGAAAACACAGGTGCACAGCTTGGTGATGCTCTTGGATTCGTTTCTCAGCCAGGATGCCCAAGTTTCAGTAGTGGCCAGGAGTCCATTTGCACAATTTAAACAAGAGAGCCAGCTGCATCCATTTCTGGAGAGACTGATCTGACCTCGGTGACACATGCCTTAATGACATTCTGGTTGGATCGTTGTAATATGCTCTGTGTGAGGTTGCCTCTGGAAAGTGTTCGGAAACTTCAGTGGGTCCAAAACACAGCAGCCAGATTGCTGACAGGGTCACAGTGATCACATAACTCCCCTGTTATAGCAGCTCCACCGGATAGCCAGTCCATTTCCGGGCATAATTCAAAGTGATGGTTCTAACCTATAAAGCTCTAAACGGGTTGGGTCCAAGATATCTCAAGGAGTTACATCTCCCTTTATGAGCCTGCTCAGGTGTTAATATCCATTCTCTTTCCCTGCTCCTAGACTTTAGGGGTCCCTCCTACAAGAAGCCAGGCTGGCCCCATCTTTGCTGTCCCTCCGCAAGACAGAAACCTTTCTCTTCAGGCAAACTTTCCTTTAGCAACTGGCTGCCTGATTGGGTTTTTTAAAATTATTTTTAATGGATTGTTGCACCTTATTGCTTTGATTTTGTGTGTCTCTGCGTGTATCGTTTTTGTTTACCAGTTTTTGGTGTGCTATTTGTTTGATTCTTTTTAGTATTTGCAGACTCACCGTTTTTAGCTTTAAATGTGGTCTTTTAATGATGCAAGCTGCCTTGGGTCCTTTTTAAGGAGAAAGGCAGGACAAAATATTGTAAATAAAACCTACTAACTAATTCAGCAGGGCGATTATCTGGCAATAGATATACAGTATAATGATAAGAATTATGAAGGTAACGAGGAGGACCTGCAAAGTAAGGATGAAAAGTGAAGGGTTCTGCTCCACATTCCAAATAGCCAGGCATGACTTATTCAAGGTTACTCAGTTCCAGCACTCATCTCTTCATGTGTGCTCCTTATTTTGTTTGGGGAGTGATGTTTCCTTTCCCATCTTTTCCTCCTCTGACATTATGTTGTTTTTCTACACACCTTGGAATTTTCTGGAGGTGCCAATACCCCCATTTGGAGTGTGGTGGTGGCTCATTTGGGTTTAGAAATATGTGTGAGCAAACCCCTCTCTTCTGAAATAAAATATTAAATGTGTATCAGGTTTGGGAACATGTGGTGCCACAGAATGTTGCTGGGCTCCAATATCCATCACACCCAACCAGCCTGACCTATGACCAAACATCACGGAAGCTGTAGTGCACATTAGAATTTATGTTATGCTTGAGGTTTCATTTACCTGGCTGTTTTGATGTAAACCTCCCAGAACAGAGCTGTGCACTAATGAGACAGTATATAGGTATCACAAACAAACAAACTTCTGGAGGCTACATGCTTCCCCCCAAACATGGTTTACATCACCCAATCTGAACAATTGAAATGAATATGTGAATTTGCAATATTTTTTGCCATAATGGAAACTGCCGATACTGTCCTGTGGCTGCCCTATTGCTGGGAAAGACTGTGGTCTCTCTTCAAATGGCTTCACTGGTTACAGTCTTAGCAACATGTCATGCTGTGTCTGTTTTACCATCATGTTACAAACTGCACAGTGTGGACTTTAAATGGACTAGTTGCTTTATAGGTTGTTGTTGTTTAGTCTTGTCCGACTCTTCATGACCCCATGAACCAGAGCACGCCAGGCCCTCCTATCTTCCACTGCCTCCTGTAGTTCTGTCAATTTCATGTTGGTTGCTTCGCAGACACTGTCCAGCCATCTCATCCTCTGCCGTCCCCTTCTCCTCTTGCCTTCACACTTTCCCAACATCAAGGTCTTTTCCAAGGAGTCTTCTCTTCTCATCAGATGGCCAAAGTACTGGAGCCTCAGCTTCAGGATCTGTCCTTTCAGTGAGCACTCAGGGTTGATTTCCTTTAGAATTGATAGGTTTGTTCTCCTTGCAGTCCAGGGGACTCTCAAGAGCCTCCTTCAGCACCACAATTCAAAGGCATCAATTCTTCGGCGGTCAGTTTTCTTTATGGTCCAGTTCTCACTTCCGTACATCGCTACTGGAAAAACCATAGCTTTGACTATTCAGACTTTTGTTGGCAAGGTGATGGCTCTGCTTTTTAAGATGCTGTCGAGGTTTGTCTTTGCTTTCCTCCCAAGAAGCAGGCGTCTTTTAATTTTGTGGCTGCTGTCCTCGTCTGCAATGATCATGGAGCCCAAGAAGGTAAAATCTGTCACTGCCTCCATATCTTCCCCTTTTTGAAGTTTTTTTTGTTGTTGTTGAACTTCAGACCATTTTTGCACTCTCCTCTTTCACCCTCATTAGGAGGTTCTTTAATTCCTCCTCACTTTCTGCCATCATACTGGTATCATCCGCATATCTGAGGCTGTTGATATTTCTTCCGGCAATCTTAATTCCGGTTTGGGATTCCTCCAGTCCGGCCTTCCGCATGATGTATTCTGCATATAAGTTAAATAAGCCGGGGGGGGGGGGGAACGCCAATATACAACCTTGTCGTACTCCTTTCCCAGTTTTGAACCAATCAGTTGTTCCATATCCAGTTCTAACTGTTGCTTCCTGTCCTACGTATAGGTTTCTCAGGAGATAGATAAGGTGGTCAAGCACTCCCATTTCTTTAAGGACTTGCTGTAGTTTGCTGTGGTCCACACAGTCAAAGGCTTTTGTATAGTCAGTGAAGCAGAAGTATGGTAGATGTTTTTCTGGAACTCTCTGGCTTTCTCCATAATCCAGCTCATGTTAGCAATTTGGTCTCTAGTTCCTCTGCCCCTACAAAATCCAGCTTGTACTTCTGGGAGTTCTCGGTCCACATACTGCTGAAGCTTCCCTTGCAGGATTTTGAGCATAACCTTGCTAGTGTGTGAAATGAGTGAAATTGTATGTTAGTTGAGCATTCTTTGGCACTGCCCTTCTTTTGGATTGGAATGTAGACTGATCTTTTCCAGTCCTCTGGCCACTGCTGAGTTTTCCAAACTTGTTGGCATATTGAATGTAGCACCTTAACAGCATCGTCTTTTAAGATTTTAAATTGTTCAACTGGAATGTCATCACCTCCACTGGCCTTGTTGTTAGCCAGGCTTTTTAAGGCCCACTTGACTTCACTTTCCAGGATGTCTGGCTCAAGGTCAGCAACCACACTATCTGGGTTGTCCGGGATATCCAAATCTTTCTGATATAATTCCTCTGTGTATTCTTGCCACCTCTTCTTGATGTCTTCTGCTTCTGTTAGGTCCCTACCATTATTGTCCTTTATCATATCCATCTTTTCGCAAAAGGTTCCTTTAATAGCTCCAATTTTCTGAACTGATCTCTGGTTTTTCCTTTTCTATTATTTTCCTCTATTTCTTTGCATTGTTCATTTAAGAAGGCCCTCTTGTCTCTCCTTGCTATTATTTGGAAGTCTGCATTCAATTTTCTGTAACTTTCCTTATCTCCCTTGCATTTTGTTTCCCTTCTCTTCTCTGCTATTTGTAAAGCCTCTTTGGACAGCCACGTTGCTTTCTTGCATTTGCTTTTCTTTGGGATAGTTTTTGTTGTTGCTTCCTGTACAATGTTACAAGCCTCCATCCAAAGTTCTTCAGTCACTCTGTCCACCAAATCTAGTTCCTTAAATCTGTTCTTCACTTCCACTGTTTATTCATAAGGGATTTGGTTTAGAATAGATTATACCTGACTAGTCCAGTGGTTTTTCCTACTCTCTTCAGTTTAAACTTAAATTTTGCTATGAGAAGCTGATGATCAGAGCTGCAGTCTGCTCCAGGTCTTGTTTTTGCTGACTGTATAGAGCTTCTCCATCTTTGGCTGCAGAGAATGTAATCAATCTGATTTCTATATTGCCCATCTGGTGATTTCCATGTACTGTATAGAGTTGCCTCTTGCGTTGTTGGAAAAGAGTGTTTGTGATGACCAGCTTGTTCTCTTGACAAAACTCTTTGCCCTGCTTCGTTCTGAACTCCAAGGCCAAACTTTCCTGGTGTTCCTTTTATCTCTTGACTCCCTACTTCAGCATTCCAATGCCCTAGAATGAGAAGAACATCTTTCTTTGGTGTCAGTTCTAGAAGGTGTTGTTAGTTTATAAGTACTTATGGGCAAAAACGTGCACTTGTATATTCTAGAACACAGAGAGGAGTAGGAGTAAGCTTGTGCTTCTTGGTTTGGAGAACTGGGCAGTTACACCCAACTCAGGAAAGCCTAAGCTGTAACCATAAAAACAGCAACCAGTCTCCCGACTTATATCTAAGAGAGACATCTAAGAGAGTCATGCCTGGCCATTTCCACCTCGCCAAGAACTTTTTGGACTTCACACCCAAGAGCAAATTTGCAAAATCCATCATGCCATGAACATTTTGATGTTTAGGTTCTTCACAGTGGTACAAACCGGATGAAGTGGTGTTTTAATCTCGGAAAGCTTATGAACTCTATGATAAGTTTTTAGTGGTCTCTAAAGCTATCGCCTATTTTTGCATTTGTATTTTATTTTGTTTGGACCACAAAGCTAAGCATTACAGTACTTCGATGGTAGTACAGTAGCAGATTAAAAGACGACGATGATGAGAGGGAGAACAATTGTCCGAGGAGAGAGCGAAGGAAGTGGTATGTGTTGCGTGTGTGTATGTCTGCGTGTGATTGACTCGGACAGAGATGGGAGCGAAAGGAAAACCGGGCTAGCCTGCAAACCACTTTGATCGGAAGTGACAGCGGGCTTGGAAAAGATACATACGAAAAGGGAGCTTAATAGAGTGATGGATAAGAAGCGACACCCGGGCGGAACGTGGCACGGACCGGAGGGAGTGAGGAGAAAGCGGCTGGCGATCTCTTCTGGAAAGGGCAAAGCGACTTGCACACAAACACACACCCGCCCAACAGCTACCCGAAGGTCCAAGCCCGTGTTATGGGGATGATAGGAGCTTTGAGCTCTTTTCTTCCCGAGGGACACCATCTCACACACACACGCACGCGGGCAGCAGAAAGATCCGCCTTCTGGGGCGCCCCCTCTTTCGAGATCCCTCCCCAAACCTGCGTTGGGGCAGTGAACGGGAGAAGGCGGTGGGGGGGGGATGCCCAACCATGGCACGCACAACTGCAGGGGGCTGGCAACGCAGGAGGGAAGAGGAGGAGGACGGCGGAGGGGAGGGACCGGAGGAAGGAAGGAAGGAAGCGTGCGCGCCAAGAATGGGCGGGACTGGGTGGCTGGTTGGCGGCCGCAAGAGAGCCAAGGAGGGAGACCGGGATCCGGAGGCAGCTCCTCCCAGCGCTGGGATGGGAGGAGAAGCGCCGCGATAGCCCCTGCCGCGGCGGGGCGTAAGGGGGCGGGCCGGAGAGGGAGACCTGGAGCTGGTTGAGCCGCCTGGGCGCTGGAGCGGGCGGCGGCGGCGGCGGGGGGATCGGGGCCATGTTCCACCGCGGGTCACGGCGCCGGAGATCGACCCGAGCCGTGAGTCTCTGGGGCAAGGTGGTGGTGGGGCGAGAGTCGGTTTTGCAGGAAGCCTCTTCTTTGGAGACTAGACGGGGCCCTCTCGGCTTTGGCACAAGACGGGGAAGGGCCGGGAAGGGAGGGATTCGAACCCAGCACTGCGTTCTAGGGCAGCGCGATCGGGGCGGGACAGCCCATTACCCCCGTCCTTTCTCGTCTAAGAGGGCATGGTTTTTGAGGGAATCTGTACTGGGCTTGTTCCTCAGGGACGCCGGACCATAAAGAAGACTTTCCAAGAGGGACTGTGGGGTCCCTTTCCCCCTACCCCAAATAAAGAGGGTTTATGGGGCTCGGAGTGTCAGAAGCTGCTTAAGGAGGCAGAGGGGGCAGGGTGCTACGGCCTAAGGGGTTGGCGGCATGATGCACATGGAGAAAGGTGTGTTTTTATGGGCTCAGGAAGAGATGGCTGGCAGCCGAAGGTGCCGTAGGGACTAAGGGAGATAAGAGGGTTCGCTGGGCCCTGGGTTACATAGGGGATCAGAGGCTTGTCACGACTTGGTGGCCGGGAGGGAGGGGAGAGCCTCCAGCCTTGCTGTTATCTCTCTGGGGGTCAAGGGAAGGCGCCAAGCGAGGTCCGGGGACCTGAGATATAATTTAAGACGGACTACCTATAGGGCAGTAGGAACCCTTATGGGGCGCTGTGTTGAAAAACTAGCCTAAAAGAACTGTTGCTGCAGAACATGCCCTGGGGTGTTGTGCTGGATGGGCCATTAAGCTGTGGAAGGTGGCTAGTGAGAGTTCTGAGCAGAGAAGCCTTGGCTTTACTGGGCGATTGTAAGATCTGGAGGGATTGGTCTGAGCTGTTGATGTCCTCAGTTGGGCCCTGAATTGGGAATTATGGAACAGAGTCCCATAAAGCCAGGATGGATGTGAAGGAGAAAATGGAAACTGATGGCTAGGTGTTTGCAAGTGTTGGAGTACCATTCATGTCATCCTAATCAGGCCATCCATTGAGCAAAATGGCTGTGGATGGTAGGAAGGTGGACTTGCTCTCCTCAGCAAGGCCTTTCTGATGCTTTTGGAAAGTGTGCATTATGAGGGCTGGATTAGCTACACATTAACTGTGTTAATTTAACAGGTTTGAAAGAAGTCTCTGGACCATAATGATTCTCACAAAGGGAGGGGGAAGGTAATGCAAGAATTAAGTCAGGTCACTTTTAGTCAGTTTTCTAGAATGCAGATTATGTCCCTTCTGCATGAGTGAGATGAGAATCAGTGCAATGTCAGAGACAGAGTTTTGGACTAGGACTCAGGAGATCTGGGTTCAAATTCTCTCTCAGCCATGAAAACTCACAGGAGGAGAGCAGTGGTAAACCATTCCTTGAATATCTCATATGTCTTGAAAACCTTATTGGGGTTGCCATGAATCAGAAGCAAGTCAATGGCAAAAAAACTATGGCAAAACCAACAACTCCAAGCCTAGCTGTAAGGCAGTGTCTTCTGGATAAATTTTATTGCAGCTCTTGTTGCCTGCAAATAAGTGGGTGACAGGAACTGCACTCCACCAGCACATCTGTTGGAGCAGACTGGCCAAAGGTGCCATATTCCTATGTATGAAGAATTAGACTGTAATCCACAAAAGCCTCTCACTAATACAACTGTGAATCTGAAAGATGCTACAAAGGGCTTTGTCTGTTACACGCATCCGCATCTTTGTGTGCCACAGTGACTAACAATCAAGTGTGGATACTATCCGTGTGCTGAGTTCAAACAACATGATGCCCTTTTCTGTAGGCCTAGGAGGCAACTAAGTTATGAAAGTGTTTGCTCTAATAAACTTAAACTTGCTATGTATTACTGTCCTCTGAAGATGCCGGCCACAGAGACTGGCGAAACATTAGGAAGAACAACCTTCAGAACACGGCCAAAGAGCCCGAAAAACCCACAACAACCATTGCCTCAATTGTTTTATATCTGTTATATATTTATGTTCTTGATACTGTATATTGACATTAGGAACTCTCGAGTCTTTATGAGAAAGAATCTTGAAGACTCTAAGCAGAGCAGTGTGATGTACGCAGGTGCTAATAACTTTGCAAGCAGTAGAAGCTTACTAGGGAATTCAAGGCTTTGATGCCCTGGGGTCTGCTTCAGGGCTTGTGAAAGATTCTTTGGGTTCCCGATCTATAAAGTATAAATAATAAAACACCTGTGGCACCTTAAAGATTAATAATCATTCATGTGTTAAAAGTTCGAGGTCACTCATTTATAAGTTTTCCATACGCTGGGTGGCTTGATGGCATGTATCAACAACAAAACCTGTTGAAGACAGCTATGAATTATGTGGTCTTCGTACATTTGGCAAAATAGCTGGGGGTCAACACTCCCGATGGCAATGGAGGGACCTTACCCTGGGAAAATGACCTTCATGATCTTGGTATCTCCCCTGCTAGGTAAATGTGGGCTTTTATGGATTTCCTCATATACATGGAACATAAGAGATAGGCCACAAGTCAATAGACACAAGAGTAAAAGATTGTGGGATGGGGATGTGTAGGATGGGGAAAAAAGATAATGAACTTTCAAAGTGACACAGGCTTAGTAACTCCAGTAATAATCAAAGTGCTGATTACATAGAAGCTGTATTATCAGCAATCAAGTAGTTTTCAGAAAGTGTCCTGTGTTTAGAGGTATGTCAAGGAAAAGCACTTTTGGGGCATAGGTATACACAAGGATATGAACTGAACCAGAATACAGTGGTGCCTCGCTTAACGATTGCCTCGCTTAATGAGGAAATCACTGTACGATTAGGTTTTTGCGATCGCTTTTGCAATTGCAAAACGATGGTTTAAATGTGTTTTTTTCGTTTAACGATGATGGGTTCCCTGCTTCGGGAACCGATTTTTGCTTTACGATGATCAGCAAACAGCTGATCGTCGGGTTTCAAAGTGGCCACCGGCTGAAGAAAATGGCCCCCCGCTGTTTTCTAGGACGGATTCCTCGCTTTACAGGCACCGAAAATGGCCACCGTATGGAGGATCTTTGCTGGACGAGCAGGTATTCAGCCCATTGGAATGCATTGAATGGGTTTCAATGTGTTTCAATGGGTTTTTTATTTCGTTTGATAATTTCGCTGGAACGAATTAACATCGTCAAGCGAGGTACCACTGTACTAGTACTGTATATATACATGCTAGGAATTCTTGGTTCCTATTTAGTCTTTTTGATGTACATTGAAATACAGTCCACTTTTGCTAGTTGCTGCTGGACTTGAAGTAGGGAGAGAGAGAAGAGGGTTTCTCCCTAATTCCTGTTTCACTGAAGATATTTAGCACTCCCATGCACCTGACACTTAAAGCAGTGGTTGATGTTGGGTTTTGCAGGGACAGAAACAGTATGTGCTGTACCATATCATTTAGTATATGCTTAGTCAAATGCCACGGATGCTGATGGCACTAAATGAGTAAGAAGCAACATAATTATTTACTCAGGCCCTTACTTGGAGGAAAGTAGGATACAACTATTGACCTAAGGGATGCGCGTAGGGTGGGGTGGGGATGGAGAGACCTCAGAGGGAGGAGGCTAATATGGTATAAATGTACACATATTATTATGAGTACTGCGTCTTCCTTTTCATTGGGACCAAGGACTGAGGAGTTAATCCAATGGCTTAATAGAAGAGGAGGAGTTTGGAGGAACAGGGAGAGAGGTGGCAACAGGTGTTCTGGCAGTTCCCTGCCTAAGGGGCCCACAAGAGAGAGTGGGCAGTGGCATTTCAAAGAGCAACAGGTAACAGTTTGGCAGCACCGTGGTTGACGTGGAGGGAGCGAAGAGTACAGGCAAGAGTGTACCTGGGCATCAGAATAAGGTGGGACTGTCCTGTGGAGAGCATTAATGCTAAGGATGAGAAGCTTGTGACGATGCAATGTAAGGAACGAGAGAGAGTGGATAGACAGACAAACACTGTGGGGCCAAGCTTTCATGCCTGTCACTTGGGGTAAATGAGGATGTAGTTGTTAAGTCTCTGACTGTCCCAGTGGGCCTGATTTTCCCGTTGCAGGGCAATCCAAGTTAGGTCCGAACATTTTGTGTTTCTGTGAAGACTTGTGCTTGGCTGTCTATCCTGTCTCATCTCCTACATATTTTGTTTCTTCTTAAAGATGTGCAGCTTGGTGGTAGATTTTCATAGCTGGTGGGAATCTAAACTTCTGAAACAAAATAGGACAAGGATTAAGGAGGCAATGTGTGTGTGCAGAAAGTAAGCAAGAAATCACTAAGACTCTTTCTCCACAGGCCCTGATTCACGCTGGAGATGCAGTAATTGGGAATTTTATATACCCAAATCCTGTAGTAATGGATCAGCAGTAGTATTTTTCTTTCTGTTAACAGCAGGATTATTGAAGGCATTTCTAGGTCATGCTGGGCCATTGGGAAAGGGGGAGGATTGGCAGAAGGGATTCTAGATTAAGGAGGAGCTAGTGTGTGGGAGAAAGTGTAAGGGGCACATGTGGTGGGTCCCACGTATGAAATGGTGTTAAAGCGAGAGCATTACATCAGCTCCAGTGGATGTGATTTTTTTCAAAGCTGCATCTAATGAAATAGATGCTCCCACCCCACCTTACCCCAAATTCCTTCTCAGCTGCAGGTCGGAGGAAAGATACTTTTATCTAGCCACAGCAGCAGTTGGTGGATGTGAGGAAAAGGGAATCACAGTGCTTTGGACAGTGATTCTGTGCATTCTATCTAATGCCACATAATAAGTTTTGGATTCTGTTTTGTCTCTTTCAGTTAGGACATCCTGGAAAGTATAGCTAGTGGTAGTTGCTTCTCTCTGTGTGTATCACCTCTGATCATGTATGTCAGAGCACCTTTCCCTGAACAGTTTTTTTTTTAAAAAAAAATCATCCAGTGATAGTCTGAGGTTAGGTTGACTGTCTTTCTCTTCTGATGACAAATAACTTTTTAAAAGTTAATATAAGGACAGTGTCTTTGAGCATGTGCAGATTGTTTCCTTCTTTGAAGGACACAGTTTAAAAAAAAACAAAGAACAGGAATCTAGTAAAGCAAACTTTCAAGTACTGTACCCTTTTTTTTGTTTGCTTAATGTATTTGTTTTCTGGCAGTGAACCTGAAGGGCTAAATTCTCTCCTGGTCTTTGTTTGTTGATTTATTTTACTTGTTTTACACAGTCTTTACATTCCTGAACATAGCTTGGAATTTTTAAAATAAGCATAAACAAAATATAAAATTATGTTAATGCTGGCATTTTGATCTTTGATGAGGGAATAATTAATCTGTTAACTATGTCTGCACCTTCCATCTTGATTCATTAAATTTTATCTCTGTCATTTTGTTCGCCAGGTTTTTTAAGGGGGGGGGAATGACTCCTCCTTTTGCCCTGTTCTAGGAACTGCTTCAGTGATTTTTGCCTTTCGAGAAGTGGGAGCGGCTCCTGGCACCATCCGCTCCTCTTTCCTAGAATACTATCCCTTCTTCCTTTTTCTTAGCTGTTTGTAGGCAGGATGAAATCTCTGTAGAAGAGACAAAATGGATGAAAGGCTACAAAGAGGGAGAGATAGGGAAAGCTCCTGGTCTATGCGAAGTCACAACCGTCAGAGCACTTCTACTTTTCTTTCCTGTGCCCCTCCAAAATCTCGAACCAGACATTTTTTCCTGCCCACTTTTCTTAGCTACCAGTGGTGGCAGGAAGCCAACGTCTGGCTTACGTGTGCTGTGCTGAACTCAGCTGAGGCAGGTTGTGGCTTGCGGGTGGCTTCCAGCACCCGAATGAAGTTGTGGTTCTCCCACAATTCCTTCTCAGTACCAAACTAAAATTAATTTTCCTTAAATGTCTCTAAGCCTGTGGAAATCAGATTTTGCCCACAAATGGCTATAGACCTCTCGTTGTCATTATTGACCAGGGAAGCCACTGGGAGAGAATCTATATTGCTGCTGTACAAGCACCTGCCCATGTTGGAACAGGTACGTGTCGCTATGGCAACAGACCAGGGTCCTTGTAAAAATGTCTCCAAACTTAAGGGAGGTGCTGTCTCGGGTTTAGGAGCAGGCTTCAGGTCTGTTTTCCAAGAAGAGCCCCCTTTTGGATTTGTAAGCATTTATATTGCACTGTAACAGCCCTGTTTAAAGGTATTGGCAGTTGATGGCCAACAGGAACTGGTGAGCGATACTGTTCAATGGCTGTTGGGACTGGTCATACAGGATTCTTGACCAACAGGTGCAGGTGATGCTGTTGGCAATATTTTTGTGGACTGAGGTGCTGACAGTAGTTGCACGTTGATGGTAAGTGGGTTGGCAAAGTACTGAGGATAGTGTCTCGATTGAGCTGGCAAAGCCGGCGATACAGATCTGGAGAATGGGCGGGTGCCGGTGTAGTTCAGGAGCGTGCTGTGTAGGATGGGAGCAGGCTTGCCATATTGGTAATGTGGGGGAATTGTGAATGCCGGTGCTGCTGAAGTCTTTGGTGGCTGATTTCTTGCCTCTCTCTCCCTCACCAGCTACCTGAGGTGGAGGACCCTGACCGGGGCCAGCCGTGTCAGGCGTGTGGGGAGCAGTGTCCAGGCTTCCTAGTGCATGGATGGAGGTAGGAGAATGTGTTGACCTCTCCCTCACACCACCAAGTTTCCCTTCATCCTCTGTGTAATTATTCTTGCCACTACTCCCAATCCGTTTGGGCCCATATGACTTGCTGTATCCTGTATTTCTTTCTCCCTCTTTTCTCTCCCTCCCGTCCTCATCCCCTTTCTCTTTCTTTTTCTCTCTGAGGCTGTGGCCTGTTGAAGGTAGTGGGACTTGCCTCTGAGTCACCATGCATAGCATGGCATGGCCCGGCTCTCCCCACCCTCCTTCCCTTCCATTCATTCTGACTTCTTCCTCTTGTTGATTTTAATGCCTTGCGCTCCTTTTTTTCTTTTGATGATTCATGTCAGTTTTAGACATATTGTACTTAGTACCCTCTCCAATGCCCCTCCAGCACTCTGAAAAAGAAATCTATGTACAGTATATAAAATGTTAGCTCTAACCCTCTGCGTCTTTTCTCCTGTCATTTTAGATTCTCTTTGTATGCTTGTGTAGATTTTATTTGCTTCTTGCTTCTCTTTTCAAATTCTTCCCCCCTTTTTTTCTTGCTTTAAACGCATCCCTCCCAGATTCATCCCTTCCTCTCTTTCACATTCAGCCATGTTTCTAAATAGGCACTGCAGTAGAAAAGCAGTAGGGTGAAAGAGAATCTTTCCTTCCTGTCTCTTTCCATCATTTATTGCCTTCTCATCATCATCAGCCCCCACTCTGTGTGCCTCTGCATTTCCATGCGTGCGCACATACATTATGCCACTGCCTTATTAACCTTGCCTTTCTTTCTCTGTCTGCAACCCATAGATATGTAATGTATACAGGAAGGGGAGCTTGGGAGTCTCCCCCCCCCCTTCATCTTTAATGAGCCAGTGACTGCATCATGTTTGGGCAGCACAGGGCCTTGGGCTCTTCATCCTACACCTTCAGTCCCGATTGCTCAGTCTTGTGGGGTTGGAATGACTCTCGTGATGGACAAGTCAAGAGGGGTTGGGAAGAAGACATGGCCTGTTTCAAAATGCCTTTGCTTTCTCATGTTCAAGAAAAGTTGTAGTCCTGTCCTGGTCTCCAGCTGAGTAACCTTTGCATTGACTTATAGATATAGTGGAGACACCAAAAAAAAAAAAAAAAAAAAAAGCTGAGAGTTAGGACAGAGGATGATAAAGGATTAGAATTAATTAGCAGTGTTTCTTTTTAGCTGCCTCCTAGTTGCCATGTCTGAATACATTTAGGTAGCTTATTATGTCCACTTTCCCCTCTGCATTGCTTGTGTGCAGGTTAATTATCTTTTTCGGTGGTATGAACATCTACATCTAGGAGTGAATGTATTTATGTGCATGGTGGTGCATGTTAGGTATTTCTCATGTGCTACTAAATACCCATTGTTAATATCTTTTAGGACATGATAAATTGATTAGAAGTGTGGCACAACAGCGCTTGCTGTTGTGTTATAGCAGGAATGAGGACTGTACAACCCTCCAGAAATTTTTGGACTTCAGTTCCTGTCGTCCTCAATGTTGGCTGGTGCGGATTTGGCTGGAATTATTTGCAACTTTTGTATGCTGCCTTTAAGAGGTTTTGGCTGGGAGAGACCTTTCTTGGTTGGAATAACTGTCAGTCAGTCCAGCAGAAACCAATTGTTCTCTCTCTGTCTCAGATTTTGAAGAGAGTCATGTCTCTGTTTCAGTCTCTTTTTCAGTCAGGAGTCAGTGTCCAGTTAGAGCTACGTAATTAGTCAGTCATGTAGCTAGTTATGAAGCTATGAATTAGTTAAGCTCTATTTGGGTAACCAATTATTATTTTTCTACAATATGTGCTTTTTAAATTGATTCAGAACTGTGAGTAAATGGAAACCTTTTATTCTTACTCTTACCAGTATCTCTGAGTGAGTTATTGAGACAGTAAGTGCCAGTTAAGGAGGACTAAACAGTGTAACCTGCCATGGGGAGACTTGAAGCTAATTCTACTCTGTGGTCCTTTAACTTTCCATTGCATAGCTAGCAGGTTTTAACCCCAAAATTTCCCACTCTGCCAAGAGGTTTTGATCAAACAGGACTGCTTCTTGATCATTTGGAAATAATAGAGCTGTCCAAGGTGACTTGTTCATCAGTAGTTGTTTTAGGGATGACTCGCTGTAAGCATTTCCTTTCCTCTTCAGGAAGATCTGCCAACACTGCAAGTGTCCACGGGAGGAGCATGCGGTGCGCATGGTGCCTGTTGACTTGGAAAGGATGATGTGCCGCCTCATCTCTGACTTCCAGCGCCATTCCATCTCAGATGATGATTCGGGCTGTGCCTCGGAGGAGTATGCTTGGGTGCCCCCAGGACTCAAACCTGAGCAGGTGATGATGCCTATGGTGCCAGTGGCAAGGGCGAGTTGGGTTCTTCTGGTTCAATCTTGCAGAGGAAGGATTTTCCTAGTAAGAGAAGGAAGGGTTAAATTCTGCTTCCTCATCTGTTGCAATCCTTAGTATTATCATTAGCTCTCCCAACAGGTGCTTTTTTTGTATTTTTGAAGTTTTGTGCTAGTTTAAGTGCCATGGCTCCTCCACCCTCACCCCTTGGCAAATCTGGGAGTGTAGTTTGGAACATTTCTTGATCTTTATTAACCCCTACCAAACTACTGTTTCCATATTTCTTAGGGTCAGCAGATGACTGTTAAACCTGTTTATTTTTTCGAAATACAGGTTCACAGACTGAGGTTCAGAATCACAATTACACAGCATGTAGTTTTATCATTTGGAGGAAGTAACAGAGGAAAGAAAGCAAGTAGTTGATGGATTTCAGAATAGGGCAGGGAGCTGACAATAGAAATAGTATGTGGCTTGGGGCCCAGTAAGTCAAAAGGATGCCATTCCTATGAACCCCTCTGGGTCTTCCTGGCCCAGAAACACTGCTACACCCTCAGTCACAATGTGATCATCTAAGATTACAATAATAGCTTTTATGCTATTGTGCCACAAGCTGTTTTCTTTGTTTCTTAACATTGATTGTAAGCAGAGACAGGTGTCTGACTGTAATAAATAACTGAGATGCACACCCTGAACCTTCATGTCTGGAGCTCCATGTTTTCCCCAGGGACCTTCCAGCTCATGTTATTTTAAACCTTCACACAAAGAAGGAAGGAACTGCACAACAGAGGCAGCTCAACCCAATAGGTATTGCAGGGGCTGCTTTGGATGGCCGAACTCCAGGGCTATTCAGGGAGATCTTCTGGGGTAGGGGTCACAATGAGAGGCCCTCCAGATGTTGATGAACTCTGAGCAGCCCTTGTCATTGGCTGTGCTATCTAGGGCTGTTGGGAGATACTGTTCGGGGCTGGACCAAGGTCACCCAATAAACATTATAAGCCAAGTTGCAAACTGAACCTCAGTTCCTCTGCTTCTGCTTTGACCCTATAACTGGGGGAGAAGAGTAAGTTCCAGGGGTCTGGGGAGCACCTTAACCGATAGGCTCCACTCCCCCTCAAACCTGAAACCAGGAGTGCTTAATACAGTAGTTCACTTAGGATTCCACCCTCACCTCACCAGCCCCTTGACAAAGAAGATACGGAGGATACACCTTGTTTTAAAGGACAGCTGTGCTCCTTGAGGGCTTCCACCTCTTAATTGCCACCTTGAAAGCGAAACTGAGCAACAGAGTTACTGACTTGGGAGATTTTTAGCTGCCTGGGTGACTAGATACAGTGTTTGTCTTGATGCTTTAGCTCACACCTTAAGCCTGTTGATAGCAGTGGCCTTGTGGCATCTTCTACAGAAGGAACCCTTCATGTATGTAAGAGGATTCTCTTGGAAGAAGGTGCAGATATCCCTTGCCTGTACGAAGTTCTACCTCAGCTTTGCAATTGCTGAGTCATCCAGTCTTAGGGGTCAGAGAGAGACTCTCAAGGGGCTTCTGTAGCAAATAGTGTTGGCCCAGACAAGAAGGCATCTGCCCAGGAGCTGGACTTCTAGTTGACACTTACTCCAACACTGGCAGCAATCAGCTAGATTGCTTTCTGTATGATCCCTAGATGAGGAAAGTCATTTTTGGCATGGACTGTGTGTGTTAAGGGGGGCGTTGTACCTTGTAGAGAGTAAGAACTTTCAGTGGAGAGATCTTATTTGAAACTGCTGTATAAATGCTCCCCAAAAAGGTCAGATTTTCCTGTTGACGCAAACGTTTTCTCAGTTTCAAAATCTTGATTCTCTCCACATCCATTCCACTCATTAGAAGTGAATGGCAACAATTCCCACAGATATAACCCTTGAAACAGACAATGGTAATGGGCTGGATGCAGACAATTTACACGGTGGGACAGATTAGCCGTGATTTCAAATCCCATGGATTGTGATGAGAACTAAGTTATTGAGGTACCTCCCCCTTTTTATTTATTGAATCAACATCAAAGTTACTTTTTTCTACTACAACTCCCAGTTTGGGAGATTCTGGGTAACATATTCCAAAAAAGGACCTGAGTGCCGATTGAGTGCTTTACGTTCTGGAATTGAATTTTTTGAATTGTACAGAATTTCAGGCAGAAATGCTCAAAAGTACTGTTGTTTTTGAAATGCTATCTAATTATGTTGCTGATTGTAACTTTGATAGTTGGATATTCTCCAGAATAAAGAGACAGGAAGGCTTAAAATAGAGGACTCTGTTAATTTATTTATAAACCAGTTGGGATTCTCTCTCTCTCTGTATGTATTATGTAACCTGAGCACTTCAGCAAGGCCAGACTGCTTGTAATCTGATTAGCACAACTCTTGCTTTAAACTGATTACAGAGAAACAGTTCTTTAGCACTTTCAGTTGCTTTCTGTAGGACTTTTCATTGTACAAAGTGTTTACACTTCTTATCTTAAGGATTATCAGGAGAAGTCTGAGAGGGAGGGTAATTGGACCAAGAGAGCATGCATTTTTCTGAGGCTACACCAAGAGCCCCTAGTTGGGAGGAGTGATAGGGAGGCAGTTTCTATGCTGAAGAGCTCACATTGTTTTCCTTGGGGGGTCTGACAGCACCACTCTCCTCCCTCTTTGGACAGAGAGATTGGGGGTAGACTTAGAACTCTCCTTCTTCCTGCCTATTGTTATGCGCAGAAGATAAGACTTGAAATGGAGATTCTCTGAACACAGCAGGCAGCCTGTGTGATATATAGGGGACAAAGTGACAGGCTAGGACATAGGAGACTTGGGTTCAAATCCCTGCTTAACTGTGGAAACTGACTTGGGGATGTAATTGTAAAACCACTCCTTAAATATCTCACATACCTTGAAATCCTGGAAGAAGAGTGTTGGAAAGATCTAAAGTTTCTGGCAGGTTGAACTGTAGCTGGTCTGATCAAGGTCTTGTCTTTCTTGCTTGAGGCTTTCTTGTGTGCATGGCAGGGCTCTTCTAGAAAATTTGTAGGGAATGGATGGAAAAGCCTCTTGCCGGGCCACTGGTATAGCTTGGAAGAGTTCTTTTTTTTTTTTTTTTTTTTAAATGTCAGCTCCCAGAATCCTGCACTTCTGGTATGACCCCTGGCCATGTTTCCTCAGGGGTTCTGGAATCTGTTTTTAAAAAAAGAAAGAGAGAGAGAGAGAGGCATTTTTGTAGCTCTGACTGCTGAGCTTCTTGTCTAACCTCTGCAAGATTTGGTGTGCTGCACCTCCTCTTTTTTTCCTCCCCATTTATCAAAGTCTCTCCTGGCCCACAGGTGTATCAGTTCTTCAGCTGCCTCCCAGAGGACAAAGTCCCCTATGTCAACAGCCCTGGGGAAAGGTACCGCATCCGCCAGCTGCTGCACCAACTCCCCCCACATGACAGCGAGGTGAGGGGGAATTGTACTGTTATTGCATGGAGTGGGAAATGAGGATGGTGGGTCTGCAAGAGTCTCTCTGAAACCAACTGCTTGAAGAAGTTCTCTCTGTGGCTTGGGTTGCCAAATGCAAAAGAGGGCAGGGCTCTGCCTGCTTGACAATCACGCAGAAATGGGAATTTACGCAGTTCTCATATGTAGCGATCAGGCTGTTTAAATCGCCTCCTCCAGGCATCAATGAAAAGTGAAAGAACAGTGTCTTCTTTTGTGCTTGGCCACCCTAAACAGAGAGGGGTGTTTCTGTGCAGATTCTCTTGTGGAAATCACTGCATAGAATATGGTAATTTTGTAGCTCCTCTGCCGTGCCACAGAAAATTCTGGACCAAACTCCATCTACATTCTATAATTTGGACTTTACAGAATGCGGTAACCCCCAAAGAGGGTTGCAAAGCAGCAAAATTCTGCTTTTCGTTTATTCCAAACTTGGAACTTTGTTATTTTTGCTCCTTACAGCATAGTGTGGGGAAATGGGTTCATACAAGAGTGAGTTCATAGGTATGATACTGTGAAGGAGTGTAGTTGCATATATCATAACAAGTAGGCTTTTCACATGGCTAGCTGGATAGCTCAGTGAGTTAATTTTCTGGCTAGAAAGCCAAAGGTTGGGAGTTTAATTCCCAACTGTACTCCCTGTGAATGAAGCCAGCCTGTGTGGCCTTGGGTAACCTGGACAGTTCCAGGGTGCCATCAGAAGAAAGGAATGGTAAGTCACTACAGTGGTGCCTCGCATAACGATCGCTCCGTTTAGCGATGAAATTGCATTATGATGGACTAAAGTCCATCGCAAGAGCGATCGCTTTGCGATGGCCCCTAAGGGGACAACTCCCTTTGCGATGATCGCGGGGGAGCGCTCCCCCACGATCATGGCAAAGGCCCCGCTGGCCAGCTGTTCCAAAAAAATGGGCTTTGCGCTGCTCACGGGGAAGCACTTCCCCGGGAGCAGCCCAAAGGCTTGCTTTTTAGAACAGCTGACCGTCGGGCGTTTGGGCTGCTAGCAGAGAAGCGCTTCTCCGGGAGCAGCCCAAACGCCTGCCCCTCAGCTGTTCCAAAAGGTGTGGGTTTGGGCTGCTCTGGGAGAAGGGCTTCTGCCGGTGCAGCCCAAACCCCTGCCTTTTGGAACAGCTGAGGGGCGGTGGATTGAAGCCCAGACGCCCGCCCCTCAGCTGTTCCAGGGAGTCCCAGCATGGCTGGGATAGGCGGTTGGGGCGGCTCCCGGCGGCGGCGGGGGCAGGGGGATCTGGATGGCTTCCAGGCAAAGCATTGGAATCCATCCGGACCCCCCCCTCCCTTCCCCCGCTGCTGCTTGGAGCTGCCCTGCGCCCGGTTTCCCAACCATGCTCAGACTCCTGGAGTCGGGGAATCAGCTGTTTGGCGGTTCCAAAATGGCCGCTGGACACCTGAAATGGCCCTGCGCAGCATTTTCGCGCCCTGCCCTCGCTTACCGAGGGCGCGAAAATGGCTGCCACTATGGGGAAACATCGCAGAACGGTGAGTTTTGTGCCCATTAGGAACGCATTAAACGAAGTTTAATGTGTTCCAATGGGTTTCCCCGTTCCGTATAGCGATGTTTCCCCATAACGAAGGTTAATCCAGAACGGATTAACCTCGCTATGCGGGGCACCACTTACTGAGTATTCTTTACCCTGGAAAATCCTGAAAAGAGTCACCATAAGAGAATTGACTCAACAGCACACAACAACACAGATTTTCACAAGCTCCATTTTATATGGTGGCTGCAGTCAAAGACCTGTCCTTTGGCTTGTTACCTTTGGAAATTCGATGCACAAGCACTAATGGTGAGACATTTTTGAAAGAGGCACCACCATTGTGGAATTTATTTTCTAGGGGGATTAGACAGACTACTACTCTTCTTCTGTTGTTTTTTTAAAATGGGTTGGAAAGCTTTTCTTGAGACAGGTACAGTATTTGATGTGTGTGCTTCTGTGTTTCTTTCTGTTGTACTGCTGCTTTATTGTTTGTAGCTTCAAAACAATTTTAGTAGTCTGTACTGTACTGCTAGTCCCAAATAGAGTATACCTGTTCACTTTGTGGGATTTACAAAAGTATTGACTCGTCATTCAGCAGTTGTTTCAGTGAAGGCTGCTTGTAGTTGGGACTAACAATGTGTTACTGATAACTGGGTTTTGTTTTGTTTGTTTGTTTACATTGTTCTGAGTATATTTATATTTTAAAGAAGGTTAGGCAGGAGAGAACCCACTTGATCAAAGCTAGGCACAAGAGAATCAAGAACCTGTTTCTACCTATTTAAGATTTGGCCAGTTTTGCTCAGTATTTTGTAGAGCGAGCAGATGCAAAAGAGGACAGGGTTCTTCCACCTGTCATAGTGTAGTTTTGGTACCAAGGACATCTATTAAAGGTGCAGGAATTCCGTCCTCTTTTGTGTCTGGCCACTCTAGTATTTTATGATCACAGAAAGCAGCAATGCGTATGGATGTTTTAAATGACTGCCTCACCATTTCAGCACAGTGTCTTGCCTCCTGGCTTGGGTGGGTGATTGACTGAGAGAGCAGTAGCCCGGACGCAGTCTCTGCACTGGCATCCCATGATTGTCAGGACACATTTCTGTTCATTAGTCTTGGTTCATAAAGCCCTTGAGGGCTTGGAGCCTACATAGCTCGGAAACTGCCTGTGCTTCACTTGCTCGTGGCAGCCGGTCTGATCTCCTGAGAGCACCTCCTGATGTGTCACTGTCACCATCCAGGCACTTGGTATAAACGGCAGAGGCACCTACAAAGCTGTCCATGGTGCTAACTACAGAAAAACCTCCCCAGGGCCTGGTCTGAAGCCAAGCCTGAATGTCATTTATAAGAACTTTGTATGCAGTTTTCCCGACTGCCCTGGATTCCTCATCAAAAAAGAACAACCCTATGTATTCCTATGCGGTCTTTCCTTATTAAGGCTGTTCTGCAGGGGTTTGCTGAAGGTAGGTCAGGAGCTCTTGATAGGTCTCTGGGTTAACTGCAGTCTGTCAGGTGAAGGTGTGGGACTTTTCAGCCATCCAGAGACAGAAACAACTTAATGTCTCTTCCCCTCTCCTAAATCAAATTATTGAAACAAAGAAAAAAAATATCAGGTAACTAAGAATGAATTTTCCTGTGCAAAGACTTTGAAACCCAGTATTACTCTGGTCCTCCCAGCAGGTCGCTGGGCTCATAATTCAGTGAATGCCGCTTGGTCAAATTTGTTCCTTTGTATCTGTTTATTTGCCGAATGAGGAAAGCTGTGATATACAGTCAGCTTAAGTTGATGTAAATGGCTGTCCTTTCCCTACTTCATTTTCACAAGAACCCTGTGAAATAGGCTGAGAGAGAGTGGATTGGGCCCCCAAATCTAAGAGCTCTACTTTTTAAAGAAAAACAAACCAAAAAACTAGTAGATCCTAACAGCCTGCACATCTGTTGTTCTGTACATCTGTGAGGCCGAAGTAGAGAAGGGCGGAGTACCATCTCCTCCTAAGAAAATGACAGACATTACAACTGCGGAACTAAAAGAACTGATGGACAAAATGGGGAATGATGGTTTAAATGTCAAGATGTTAGAAAGTCTGGGGAAAAAAGCAACCGGAAGCAGGGCTGTTTTGGCAAAAGGAGAAGAACGTAAAAGGAGAGGAGAGGGGGGTGAAGCACCAGGAGGAGTAGAAGAAGAATGTTGGCTGTCAGAGGAAACAGTGGAAGAAGAGGACTGGGTACAAATCGTGAAGGAAGATCCATATTCCAGAGAGTGGGTGACCCTCAAGGTGCCAAAAGAGCTAGCACAGAGGGAGTGGAGAGAGAAGCTGGCAAGAGAACCTCCATATTGGATGGAAACAGGAAAGAGAGAGAGGGATTTGTTTATGAAACCAATACCCTGGAGAACAGGAGAAAATTATAGAAAATAGAAAATTCTCCTGGGAAGATCCAGCTTCCACGCAGTCTGCAAAGACCTGGGCTGACAGGTTTGGGAACCTGAGGTGGGATGGATTTCTCACAAGTAGATGTTGATGTGATTTTCACGCTGTTAGTTGGAAACCTGTTGTTGCCTGTCAGTTGCTTGGTTAAAAATGAAGAGACGGGTTCTGAGAGCGTTAAACAGGAACCATGGAACCCGAAAAGGGAAACTTTGAGTTTATATTTTATTGAAGAAAAGAAAGAACAAATGCATGGTGCAACTAATAAACCTTTTGGCATTAAAATGGAGTCTGTGCCTGATGATGTTAAAAGAAGGAAGGCTTCTGAGGAGGGAGGGGGGCTGGTTGGAACCACATAACTGCATTCTGGGCAGATGGGAGTCAGTAGGCATAATGTCTGTGTGGGTGCGGTCCACACCCCAGTGAATGCAGCGGTGTTGATTGCCGACTCCTTGAACTAGCCCCTGCCCCTGCCCTTTCACCACAGTTCCCTAGCCCCACTTTGGCAGCAGAATATGTCATTAACAGCAGGGCTCTGTAGGATGTACAAGACTTTCTGCCCAGAGTAAATCTGTATTATTTATTTATGTTCTACATTTATGTCCTGATTTTTCTCCAAAGAGCTCAAGGCAAGCAGGGCTCTCCTCTTCCCTAGTTTTATCTCCAAAACGACTCTGGGTGAGAGCCGGTGTGATTGGCTTTTGGTCATCTGGTGAGTTTCATGGCTGAGTGAGGATTTGCACCCAGGTCTCCCCAAGTCCATGACTAGCACTCTGTCCTCTGTACCTCGCCTGCTCTGTAGATCGGATAGCAGGGATGTTGGCAAGTCTTTGGGTCTGAGTCTTTGGTTCTTTTGGCCTGGTTGTTACCCCTTTCACTTCTTTTTTTCTTACTCCACTTTCTTGCTCGGCAGGCGTGACCTTCTAGGCGGCTCCTCCTTTCAACTCCTACTTGCAAAGTTCCTGCTGAGATTCTTGGAAGGAGAGAGAGAGAGAGAGAGAGAGAGAGAGAGAGAGAGAGAGAGACAGCTTCTCTCCCAGTGTCGATCCAACCACTTCCGTTCTCAGGCCTTTTGGGCCAGTCTGACCATATGTCCCTGTTTTTAGCTCCGGAGTATATTCCTCTGAGAAAACAGTCAGGGCCAGTAGTCAAGACAGTGAAAAGCTGGCCGGAGGGAGCAATGGAGCAGTTAAAGGACTGTTTTGAACAAACAAATTGGGAAATTTTTGACCATCCTAATCTGGAAGAACATACAGCTGCAGTGTTAGGGTATATGGCACACTGTATTGACACGGTCACAGTGGATAAACGTATCCGGGTTTATCCCAATCAAAAACCTTGGATGACCGGGAAGGTTAGACGCCTGTTGTATGCTAGAAATAAGGCTTTTAAGTCTGGGGATGATCTAGACTACAGTGCAGCAAGAACGAATTTGAGGAGAGGCATTAAGCAAGCTAAGGCCGAATACAAGAGGAGAATTGAAGACTGCTTTCTCAGCAATAACATGAGGCAAGTTTGGCAGGGGGTTCAACAACTAACAAACTACAAAGCAAAAAAGGTTTCCTCAGGCGGAGGTGTGGAGGTGGCTGAGGAGTTGAACAACTTTTTTGCTCGATTCGAGATCGATCAAACTGAAACTGTTCGTTTGCCATCATTTACTCAGCAGAGTCCCCCCTTCATTGTGAATGAGCAGGATGTGAGACAGACTATGAAAGTGGTTAACTCCAGAAAAGCAGCTGGACCCGACTTAATTCCTGGTCGGGTGGTAAAAGACTGTGCTGATCAGCTAGCCGGGATATGGACTGTAATTTTTAATAGATCCCTGACACTATGCGCAGTTCCCGTCTGTCTCAAGGCTTCCATCATCGTTCCACTGCCTAAAAAGTTGCCTACAAACAGTCCGAATGACTACAGGCCGGTGGCACTAACTTCAATCTTAATGAAGTGCTTTGAGCAGTTAGTTCGGAAATATATTATCTCCTGCCTTCCTCATCCCTTTGATGGGCTTCAGTTTGCTTATAAAGAAAATAGATCAACCGAGGATGCGATCAATACTGTGCTTTATATGGCTTTATCCCACTTGGAAACACAAGGGAATTATGTAAGAATGCTGTTCGCGGACTTTAGCTCTGCTTTTAACACCATTATACCCCACAGATTAATAGACAAACTTAAAGATCTTGATTTTCCAGATTCTATCTGTCTGTGGATTTTGGATTTTTTAACAAATCGTCCACAAAGGGTTAAACTGAATGACCACATCTCTACTGACAAGATACTCAGCACTGGCACTCCACAAGGCTGTGTCCTTAGTCCACTACTGTTCTCCATTTATTCATCGGATTGCACCAATAACCATCCCAGTAATAGGATTATCAAATTTGCAGACGATACTACACTAGTAGGACTTATCTCTGGGGATGATGAGTCTGCGTATCGGGACGAGGTATTACAGCTATCCCGCTGGTGCAAAAAAAACAATCTTTTATTTAACATCCAAAAAACCAAGGAATTCATAGTGGACTATAGGAAAAAAAGAGCAGACATTCAGCCACTGTATATAGATGGAGTTTGTGTGGAACAGGTGGTTGAATGTAAGTTTCTTGGGACTATCATAACAAATGACCTGACTTGGAGTGCAAACACCGCTGCGTTAATCAGGAAGGCACAACAACGGTTGTATTTTCTAAGGATTCTTAGAAAGCAACAATTGATTGAGAGTTTGTTAATCACCTTCTATCGGAGTTCGATTGAGAGCATATTATCCTACTGTCTCTGTGTATGGTTCACGAGCTGCACAGTGGCAGAGAAAAAGGCAATTCAAAGGGTGATTAAGACGGCCCAAAACATCATTGGCTGTTCACTCCCCTCTTTGGAAGAATTGTATAAGAACAGATGTAAGAGGAAGATATCTAACATACTGAAAGACTCCTCTCATCCGGGATATCAGCTCTTTAAACTATTACCATCAGGAAGGAGATTCAGGGTATTGAAAGCAAGGACAAGCAGATTCAGGAACAGTTTTTACCCAAGTGCAGTATTGAGTTTAAATGTGGGGCCATAGGTTTTTGGTGGATTTTAATTGCTGAGAGAAAACGGGGTATCTATATTTGGATGGTGAAAGTTGTGTATATTTTAACTTTTTTTTGTAGTGTTGTCCAGTTTTACCTTGGGGAAGAGCACCTCATTTCGTTGCACCCACTTGTGAGCGCAATGACAAATAAATTTCTTATGTCTTATGTCTTATGTCTTTTGTGTCTCTGGATGTTCTGTCCAGATTTTGAATTCTAAGGGGGTGAAAGACATTTTTGTCATCAGTGCCAGAAATGAATGTCCTGATGCTGGTTTATCTGGTGTAATCCCTCCCCCCTGGCGTTTTGTTAAGTTGAGGGTCTTTGCCTTTTCACCTGCTCAAGCTGCTGTCCTCTTGTCTTCAGTCCCCCGGGAGTGCATTCTGCTTGGTGTGCATATTGTGCAATCCTGTCATCCTTGTTTGCATCTGGGATAATTGAGGTTAATCTGTGTGTACATATGGCAGTGCTGATAATCACCATGGAAAGATGTCCATCATTCTTGCCACTTGCTATGCTGGCTATGTGAAATGCACAAAGGACTTTATTTATTCTGTGTTTGTCCGTTAATTTCCCCCCCTCCTCCTCAGCAGAATAGGGTGCATTCTGTAGTGCATAATTTTTTTTGTTTTTCCTGCTTTGGATTACTAACTTTGCTTTTGTTGCCTTAGAGGGCTGACTGACAAGGTTTATGTCATGCAGTAAATCTGCCTCATTCGCAGAATTGTGCAGGAGAGTCTAAATAATGGACTCTTCCATGTGTAATCCTCCTGTTTTTTTCTTGCTGCTTGTTCAGTCTTTTTTACTTAACAGGAAAATAAGTCTATTCTGGAGAAGAATGGAGTAGCTGCCCGATGCCTTCTAAGCGATGTTTCTTGGAACCATCTGCTTCAAATAAATCATAGATGGAGGAAGGAGGAAGGCTGAGCACTGAAACCTTGCCCCCTCAATTTGGCTTTTTCCTTAAGCATTGCTTAATAAGGGCTTGAAGCTTGCTTTTTCAAAAACAGAAATCATTAAGTCCTCAGAATATATCCTTGTACAGCATGGCAGAATGGAGGCCGTCTTAGCAGTGCATGTGTGTGTGGGGGGAACGAGGAACAGAAAGCTCACTTCCGTTCAGGATCAAATGAGATGAAGGTTTTTGTGTTAAGGGCTTTTGCCCATCCTTCTCAGTTTGTTGGCATATCTTACTCTCAGGGGGTTGGATTAATCATTAGGCTAAGTGCTCTTTAGAGATGAGGCTCAATCTGGTGCATTTTCCCAATTACTCCCTGGTATCACAAGTGTAGATAAATGGCTTCTCCTTCTGGGCTTCCTGAAAATTTGCTCTCTCAGGACAGGAAAATTGATATTATGTCAAGGCTACATAACATGCTAATAGCAAACTACCACCACTATCTCACACATACACTTTTGAGCAAAGGCTGATGAGTAACAGGAAGGCAAACTGATGTATACTCAGGATGCAGAAATGGCATTTATTAATGTAGCTCTTCCTTCCTTCCTTCCTTCCTTCCTTCCTTCCTTCCTTCCTTCCTTCCTTCCTTCCTTCCTTCCTTCCTTCCTTCCTTCCTTCCTTCCTTCCTTCCTTCCTTCCTTCCTTCCTCTCTCTATCCTTTGCTGCTTTGAGAGGGACAGATTGTTCCTGCAATAATAACATTATCTCCAGGCTTCAGAAATTGTACTTTGGGCTTCATGAAATTACGCTGAAGGCTGCATGGTTGCCCATTGTGTCGTAGGCTGCTGAATGACCTAGTGAATGGTTGGTGTTTTCTGTTTGTTACTGCTGATGCTTTTGTTGTTTTGGTCTTGTTAAGAGGTTGATTTAGACGTGTCTAGCTTCATCTCATGTCCTAAAAGCACTGAGATTTCTGTCATGTCCATAAAAATACAGTACAAATAATCCTGATTTACTGTTTATTGTTTTCTACAAGATGTCATGTTGTTCTGTCTCTTGGTGGTGAAATCCCTTGGTACCGTGCATTAGGAGTAGAAAACAAGTGCAGTTTCAGACGGGAAGTGCTAACAAGAACTGCATTTGTGATTCTACCTTTTCACTATGGTCTGCCTTCGCAAGTGGAGGGCTGGTCCCCCCATGTGAAAAAGAGAAACTACATCTGTGGAGGAGGGGCTTGTCAATGTCAGGAGTAATATGAGCAGGAATTGGGCAGTAAGGACTGGGGTTAGGGGTCATGATGCATTTGGTTACTACAGTTTGGTTCATGGAGATGATGCATATGGAACCCCAGAAATTGCCCTCAAGTCAAGCCGTGTATCTGTAAATGCCTTCTGGGCCCTGTCTCAGAAGCAAATGTCATCCGACTGGAAGATGCATAAAAATGGAGGGGGTCTGGAAGAGTGAGAGTGAGAGAAAGAGCATGTGTACGTACACAAGAGGAGATTGAAAAAAGATTAGGGCTCTTGACCTCCAAAAGAGGACTGGAAAAGAAGGATCAGATAAAGATCCTGATTAGTGTGGAGAAACCAGCTGTGGGACTGTAATTTATCCTTTCTTGTAATAAGAGAGCAGGAGACAGCTTGCTGAAATTAACAGGCCTGCTAGGAGGAATGTGGGAGTTTCCCCATGCAGGGCTCAATGAGATGGCGGAGCCCACTGCCAGGGGACAGTTTCTAGCCAGGAGTGTCAGACTGTCTCTTCCAGGAGAGCAGGGACTGCACATGCCACCAGTTTTCTCCTAAAGTGATCACATGACATAAACTTTTTAAAAAAAGACAATATATTAAGGCAGCACTGAATAATAGCCAGCAGTGGATTTGGCTGCTTGCCAAATCTGAGAGGAAGTTTTTAATTTTAATTTTATTTTTTTATACATGATATAGTGCATCAGCACTGCCCTAATACAGTATAATTTTTTTTTAAAATAGCAAGACTCAGTGAACTGACTACCTAATGCACATACCTAACAGGTAATTCACATACCTCATGCTGTTTTAAAAGTAATGCAGTGCATATTTGCTGCTCTAATACACACTTTTAAAAGAAGCCGAGGAGGTGTTTAATTTGCTAGTATCCTGAGGTGGCTGTCTTCTTAAGCCACTTTAGAATATGGGAAATTTAAAGAAGAAGAAGAAGCTGGCCCAAATAGGCTCGCTTGAGGTGCATATGCCATTTGGATGTGAAGATCAGACCAAATGGCACACTGTACTTTGACTCAACCTCTGACAATCCTATTTAGTCCATTCCAGCTGCTCCAAGGAACCCATGTAGACAAACCCTATATCAGTTTGTGTCCACTTTATGGATGCAAATCTTTGTCTGTAAAATAGCGGAGGAGAGCTTCTAGCCCCAGCTCCCCTCCCTGCCAGCAAGGAGACTTCTCTACGTGCAGCTGTCCTTCCCAGTTGGAAAGGCGAGAAACATGCCTGGGAATCCCTTTCACATCTCCATCCATTGACATTTCAGGGATCCCTTAATGCCCTCCAAAAGCTGCTGGTGTCCATTTCTTGTGATGTTTTGTATTTCGGTGTGGGAGCCACAGTGCCTTTAGTTGATTCTAAAACATGGAAAAGTTGTTCTTTGTTTCTGCAATCTGTGCTGCGCTTCTAAAAAAAGTTATTTTGTGTGTTTTTGTTCTGCTGAACATGTGGAGAAACCAGTAGGAGTGACACCCCTGGACCAATGGAAGTCTTAGGGCAAAATTAGATGATAGTATTAAATGTGTTTATGTATTTAATATGTTTTTTTTAAATAGCACCAACAGGAGGGAGGGTGCAAGGCCATCAGGCTTCACTCTTTAGTTTTTTCTCAGATCTAGTTGTCTCAGTTATGGGGCCACAATGAGAGTTATCTGGCCAAGTCTGGTTTCAGTTTAATTACACTGGATGTGTATTGGAACTTCTTTGTCTTTTCTGTTTGGGGACATACGCTGAATGCCCCTGGAACAGAAACAGTCCCCCCTGCCCCAGAGACATCTGTGCAAGAAATCATGACATAACTGCTTTTGGTATTTCCTGGTTGATCCTTTTCTTTTCTCTCCTCCACTGACCTGGAAATTATTTGTCCAGGCTCAATACTGCAGCTCCTTGGAAGAAGAAGAGGCAAAAGAGCTGAAGTTATTTTCTCAGCAGAGAAAGCGAGAGAACCTGGGTCGCGGGACAGTCCGTCTCTTCCCTGTCACCATAACCGGAGCAATTTGTGAACAGGTATCTGGGCTTCATTCTGTTTTTGTCTGAAGAAAAAGAAGCAACAGCACAGCTAAAGGAGAGCTGGTTTTAGCATGATTAGGGAACTGGAGAACTAAAAGAATGTAAAGAACATAGGACCAGCTTGATGCTTAGAATCCACTTTTTCCCCCTGAATGTCTGAAAAATAGAGGGAGGGAGGGAGAAGCAGCAGATGGGAGAAAGATGCTTACTTAACCTGGCTCCTGAAGGCCACACTCCTTTTCCTGCATTTCCCTGGGCATCCTTCCCCAGCTGAGATTCCTAGTCATGCAGTACCAGAGGTCAAAGGGAGAGGAAGGAGAAGAAGTGGCCATTTCTCCTCTCTACCTCATAGCCACCTTCTTTTCTGCCACTTTTTAGATGTCAGGTGGCACAATTCATTCCCAAACACTGGTCTTCTACCTTGCTGTGGTAGATTTCTGCAGTTCAGTCCACAATTTAAAGAGCAGAGAAGCCACTGCTTTCCTTTTAAACTTGGCCTTGAATATGAGATCTCACAATGAATTGATGTCATTAATGTCTCGGCATTTATCTTCCCTAATTGGTTTTCACCTTTGGGCTCCCTTCATGTGACACGGCAGCTGCTGAAAGTCTGGGTGCTCAGGATCTTTCTCTTGGTTCTGACACAGGAGATCTGTAGGCGGTTCTCTGGGTTCATGTAGTTACTTCCCCTCCCAGCAGCTTTGGTGTCACGGACAGATCTAGATAAGGCCAGGGACAGTTGAGGGGTGACCTCCCTAAGTTCCTCTTTGGAAGGAGAGGTTGTTTCACTGGTTCTTGAAACAGAGTTGTGATCTGTTGGCAAGGATAAGGATTATCAGGATGTTTCATGAACAGATTCTTGGTTTACTAATTTGGAGTATTCAGAGGGCGCTGGTCAGGAACGCCTGTCTCCACCTAGCTCTGCTGTGCATGACGTGGCTCCAGTCCACATCAAAGACTGCATGTGGTGAGAATCTGGATGACTGGAACAGTGAGCATTTCTGAGAGCTCCTGCAATCATCACCAACTGGCCATTAGTGCTTTTACTGCCCACCTTTCTGCAACATTACCTGGCTTCTTCTTGGACTCTTTGCGTTGCAGGGAGGATTCAAGAAGTCAAAGACATTCTCTTTGCTGATCTACATTGGAGAAATTAGGTATCACTGAAAATAGTGTGAGGTGGTTCTCTGGGTATGACTGACAGTGTAAAGAGGAGTTGCCAGAATTACGGAATGCTATTGCTACTTGGGGGTTCTGTATATTTTTGAGTCTCTTCATGGAGTCCCTACTTGGCCTTGATCTGCATCATTTACAGTGGTGCCTCGCATAACGAGCGCACCATTTAACAACGAATCTGCATAGCGATCTATTTTTTGGGATCGCTAATGCGATCGCATTGCGATGTTTTAATAGCCTAAACATTGCATTGCGATGATCGGTAAGTGTTTCGCTTACTAATCTTCGCATTGCGATGTTGGTGGAACAGCTGATCAGCGGTTCCAAAATGGCCGCCGGGTGCCCAAAATGGCCGCCGCAACCATTTTCGCACAATTTCCTCGCTTACCGAGGCGGCGAAAATGGCGGCGCTATGGAGGATCTTTGCATAACGGTGAGTTTTCGCCCCATAGGAACGCATTAAACAAAGTTTAATGCGTTTCTTTGGGGTTCCCCCCCCCCCGCATTGCGATGTTTCCGGATAGCGACGATTAATCCGGAACGGATTAATCGTCGCTATGCAGAGCACCACTGTATTTGAAGATGTGGGTGTTGACAGAAGGGTGAGTCAGGAACCCTCTGTCTCTGGGAGATCACAAACTGGTGAGGGGATAGAGAGGAACTTCAGTTATTAAAGATGAAGAGCTGGAGGATGCATAGGAGTTACACTTTTGGAAAAGACCAGGCTGTACAGAATTCAGTCTATATGTATCTGCTACCTCCAGAATTCTAATCATAATTCAGTTAGGGTTTAGATTAGTTGTGCCTCTGCTAAATTGAGTTGTTCTGCTCAGCTGTTATAAAAACAAATATAAGGGAGCAAAAGTGACATCTAGTGTTCAAAATGAGCACCTAGTTCTCTTGGCTTTCATCTGTAAATCCAGATAATTCTCTCTCACACATACACCTACATACCTTTACTCATCTGCTCTTCACTTCTTCATTATTTAAAATGAGATAAAATTCAAAATAAGTTGCACTGGGAACTATACAGAGAAACAAAGAGCAGCCACAGGCAAGGCCATTTCATAGCACATTTGCCCTTCTAACTTGTCTGAGAAAACCAAAAAATATCTGTGGGCAGCCTGATTGGTTACAGGTTATGTTTCCTTAGGGAAGGCAGTCTACAGTTAAATTGTTTGTGACTTGTGAGGAGACCCACGTCTTGAGCATTGCAAGGCCCCTTCCCCCCAAAAAATACTCCTTGTCAGCAGCCCTTCACTCCTCCACGCCCCTCAAAGAATATTTGAGCCAGATGGCCATCAGGAGAGGTGGAAGGACCCAACAGCAGCTTGTGTGACTGACTGCCAGTGAGTACATGTGGGGGAAGAATGGACATGCCCTGACTCAGCCCCCCTCCCCCGTCGTCCTGATCATGCTCTGCTGACCCCACAAGCACATTACAGCACAAGGTAACATTAGTGCCAAGCAGAGAGTAAACATTTTGCAGTAATTTTTAAAAGTTTTAGATATGGCAAGCAGATGCTTATCAACATAGGAATTTGAAGCATAGGGCAGAATCCTGTAGGTATTTCTGTAAGATCTGAGTAGCTTACTGTAACAAATTGATGACTCAGGACACACATCTGGTCATGTGCATGATTGTACAACCATGATGTGCCCCAGGGCCTAATCAGTTAGCCTTGGCAACTTGCACACATGTTTCTAACAATGCTGGTTTGACTTAAGGAACGGCTGCAGCTGTCACTGAGGTTAGCTGTCCACTGTGCCTTGGATCCTTTGCAAAAATGCTACATCTGTTCTGAGTGTTATTTGACTTGTCCTTCTGTTGGCAGTGCGGGAAGCAGATCTGTGGCGGAGACATTGCGGTCTTTGCCAGCCGAGCAGGGCATGGGGCTTGCTGGCATCCACAGTGCTTTGTTTGCACCACCTGCCGGGAGCTCCTTGTGGACCTCATCTACTTCTACCAGGAGGGAAAGATCTACTGTGGGCGGCACCACGCTGAGCGCCTCAAGCCGCGCTGTGAGGCCTGTGATGAGGTGAGGGGCTTGAATTGCCACCCATGGCAGGGTTTGGAACTGGAGGGGAAACCTTCTTTAAAGAAAATTTGTTTCATACTGCAAGATCTCTATAAACGAAAAGTCCTGCAGTTGGGATCCTTTGTGTCTTTTTTATCTATCTATCTATCTATCTATCTATCTATCTATCTATCTATCTATCTATCTATCTATCTATCTATCTATCTATCTATCTATCTATCTATCTATCTATCTATCTATCTATCTATCTATTTTTTCATTTCATTTCATTTCATTTCATTTCTCCCCTCCCCCCCCCCCAAAAATCTGGTCAACTGCGTCAGAAGGCCATTTTTTTTATATTGACAGCGACTCAAAAGATTTTGCAACACAGATTCAAGAAGCAAATGATGTTATGTTGGAAATAAATAATTTAGGAGGGCAGGTTGTAACTGGTTCTCAATATAAGAAAAATATAGCTATGAACTGTTTCACCACCTGATGGATGTCATTAGTGGTGATGATGATGATGATTGAAGCTGCAGAGGGCAAACGAAGAGGAGCATGTGTCCCTCTTTGAGTTATCCTTTGATATTATCTTCCCCTTGCCATTACAGGCCGATTTCCAAATTCTTTAAGTTGTATTGACCACAGCATTTTTATTTGTTTACTTATCTGCCTTGCCGAAGTTGCTAGTGGGGTGACGCCCAATGTAGGCTACATCACAAGGGAGATGAAGAGAGGGGAGAGCTGGGGAGAGCAAGAGCTGAACATGATCTGCTGGGGGCACAAGTCACCTGCCACTCGTGTGCAGGAGATAATAATAAGTAGCGTACGTGGCATGAGCTGCGAATAGGAGAAGAGGTGGATCTCTTTTGCAGAACTAAAGTTGTGGGCAGCCATTTTCTGTGGACTTCATGTTCTCCTTTCCCCACTGTTTCCCCTGCCCAGATTATCTTTGCAGATGAGTGCACAGAAGCTGAGGGCCGCCACTGGCACATGCGCCATTTCTGCTGCTTTGAGTGTGAAGAGGCTCTTGGTGGACAACGGTACATCATGCGCCAGAGCCGCCCCTACTGTTGCCGCTGCTATGAGAGCCTCTATGCAGAGTACTGTGATGCTTGCGGAGAACATATTGGTATGGAGAGCCAGTGCCTGCAGGGCGGGGGGGGGGGAGGAAGGGTGTTATTATTGGAGATTCGTGGGAATGGCAAACAAGGAGAGGTTCCTAGAGTCTTCTCAGATCAAGGTTTTCTCTAGTCGTAGGGAAGCTAAGAAAATGTGGACCTGATCCATGCCTGGAGTAGGGTGGAGGAGGCCTTTGGCCTACAGCTCTTATTGGTTCCACTCCGTATGACCAGGAGTCAGGGCTTACAGGAATTTTGGCCCAAAACACATCCCTGGCCCAGATGGAAAACCATTGGCTGCCCCACAGGAGCCATTTAGAAGAAACATCTACACATTCTGTCAGACATCCAGGGATAACAGTCTTGCATGGGTGGACCTCACAGTGCAGAGGGGGCGGACCAGGAGTTTCAGTGGAGGTGTGTGTGTGGTTTGTACATGCATGTGTCCTTGTTTCTTGCAGCTTTAATTCTGATTGCTGCCCTCCCAGAGGTGTTGTTAAAAATTAAGCTTAGAAAAGTTAACTACAACCATATGTTTAACAGAATATGCACTTTTGCCCCCTTTCTAAATTAAGTGTGGGATAGGTCTTTCCTCGTCTGAATATCTTCTGCCAAGTTTGGCTGCTCATCGGATGTGGCCGTCACAGACCTCCTTGTCTGCTGGTGTTGACACTTTGAGAGGCCTGGAAAGCATAGAAACCGGGCCTTCTCAGCAGTGGCGCCCTCTACTGGAAGAGTTACATCAGGCACCCTGCCTTTGCACTTTTAAAAAGCTGCTGAAAACAGCTTTTTAGGAAAGCTTTTGGGGAGATCCTCCCCCATCATTTGAGACCACAGGAAGAGGAAGGAGAGGCACATGATATGTCTAGTAACCTTTATGTTGCTGCCTGTCTTGTTTCGTTATTTGTAAGGATCATTTCAGTCTTTCTATAGTTAATTTTACAATGTTTTAAGGTCTTTTTTTTTAAAAAAAAATTCTGCCAAAACAGGATATTTGCCAGGCTTATACCTATCTGTGTTCTTCCCTGGGACACAACAAAGAGAACAACTGCAGCTTGTCTCATGTGGTTCAGAGCTCCCCCATTTCATTCCCACTGCCCAGGTCAAGAATTAGAAAGCAGAGATGAAATCCCTCCCAGCCCTGGCCAAAGCGAGAGGGGATATCTCAAAATCTCTTTTCAAATGATAGTTCAGGGTAGACTGCATGCATCCACCCCCTAAGGGGCAAAATCCAGGCTCCACATCCCTCCAAAAAACCTTTTTAAAACTTTTTTTTTTTTGGAAAAAAAATGAAGATGTAAAATTGCTCTTGGAGTATGAAGGGGTCAAGGCAAGGCTGTTCTCTGTAATGTGATTGTAGTGTTAGGGCTCAGAGTCTGAAAATGGTATGCTTTTGATTGATGTTACTTTTTAATAATTTAGAAAGTAAAATTCTGTTCCTGGTGAGCCATCACAGTCAGTTTGCACATATTTTGAGATGAAGCGGGGTGGGAGAAGGCGCCTGGGCCAGAAATGGCTTGTTTGCCTGGGGATTCTTTTGAACCCTGCAGCTGTGTCAAGTGTAGTGAATTTCCTGCACCCACAATAGAACTTGGATGACCTTCCACCATTGTGTTTTTTTTTTTGAAAGGAAGCACTCCGACAGTCTGGCTTTGTCCCTTCATTGCAGGTATCGACCAGGGCCAGATGACCTATGAGGGCCAGCACTGGCACGCCACCGATGCCTGTTTCAGCTGTTCCCGCTGCCATCAGCCTCTCCTCGGGAAGCCTTTCCTGCCCAAGCAGGGCCAGATCTTCTGCTCCCGGGCCTGCAGCCTGGGCGAAGACCCCAATGGCTCAGACTCCTGCGACTCCGCTTTCCAGAGCGCCCGTTCCCAGGATTCTCGACGGGCCAGCTGGCAGCAGCGCCGCATTCAGGCCCAGCGCTCCATGTCCTCTCAGGTTGCCCGTTCCGTTTCCTTTGGAGGGCAGCCGACGCTGTCTAACTCAGCTCCCAAAATCCGAAGGAGCTGGAGCGGATTGTCTGGTGCTGGGGAGGAGATGCCCACCGAAGCGGAGGAGCTTTCTGATCCAGATAGTAACGGTTCTGCCTGTAGCCATAGCTGTGAGGAACCTGTGAAATGTACTTCCAGGGGAACGTCCACTTGCCCACCTCCGGTCAATGACGGCGAACCAGGAACAGGTTTGGAAGAACCAATTAGAGCATCACTGTCACAAATATATGGGGTCAGTGGGGGGAGTCTTTTAAGTTTAGGGTGTGGGCCTCACTTTCTCTGTTTTGTTTGTTCCCCAGGTGCTGACACTCGGCCATGTTTCCAGCGTGCCTCTCCCTTGCGCCACTCCATGCCCGAGTTGGGTATCCCCACCTCTAAGCCCTCTGACTGGAGCAGCAGTTCTGCTTCCAAGCTTCAAGCACCTCCCCGTCTGCGACTCAGTGAGGGAGCGGAGCTGGGGACAGGGAGCTTTGCACGGGAAGGCGTCCCTCGAGTAAGCTTTCGGGACCCTTTAGTCTCAGGAGAGCCCAGCAACCCTCGTCCTGAGCAGGCATCCACCGATCCCAAGCTACTTCAGAACAGAGATGCCGGCAGGGGACACCCTCGCTCCACCTCAGACAACTCTCTCAACTTGGGGAACCCGGGCTGGAGGCCAAGGAAGGGCGTCAGGGAGGGGAGGAGAGGCCATCTCTCCTATTCAGCTTCTGAAGGTGCTTTTCCTTCCTGGCATCGACGTTACCCCCCTAGGGGATGGGACTTCAGCTCTTCCGATTCCTCAGATTCCTCCTCCGAGGAAGAAGGCTACTTTCTGGGGGAGCCTATACCCTTGCCACCCCACCTCCGAGGTGGAACCAACCCTGTAGAGACTGCACCATCCACTGACTCGACACTTAACAAGCAACGCCGAAGACTACGGGTTGTCCGGGACAAGAATTGTGTTGTAGCTTAACATTATCTTCTTCTCTCATGGACTTCTGGGCAGGATGATCAAGCTTGAAGTCAGGGTTTCTGGGTTTTCAGAACCTCATGTATTGAACATTTCCTGGTGTTTGTGTGTGTGTGTGTGGCGGGGAGGGGATGCCTCTGAAATTTGGCCTGGCAGCACTGCCTGTTGTGTCCTTCCACCATGACCTCTTTAACTTGTGGCCCTTAACCAGGGAATCTTCTCCACTGGATCTTCCTCATGAAGTGACCTCTTCATCACAACCATTGAAATCTTTTTAACTTTCCTCAGGGACACTTGAGCACTGGCTTTTCCATGGTGACCTTTGACGTTTTAGATGTGTGACCCTTCTGTGATGAATCTTGAACTCCAGTCTGTGGTGGTCTTGCAACTTTTGCCTGTTTTCTTTTCCACTGTGGCCTTTTGACCTCTCAACTGTGACCTCTTGAATGCTGATTTAACCTTTTCATCTTGAACCTTTTGAAAGAATGGTCTTCTAAACCTGTGCCCTGTGAGCTCCAAATTGTGCAACTTCACCTCTGAATTCTTGAACTCTGTTTTTGACCTTTCCACTGTGACCTCTACATTTTTGTCACCTTTCCTGTGGGTGAACTTTTTGACCCTTGATCGTTCAAGTTGCCATTATTAATGTAAGTGTGTAAAAGTTGTGTGGTGTCAGCTTTTGGGTGCATTTTCTCTATAATGAAGGTGTTTAATTATGTGTGTGCTGGGGTGGGTGGGGTTGAAAACTCCATTCCTTAGCTGCTATAGCGGTCTTACTCTGCTGAATATGGGCACAAGGTGTCGTTTATGGGGCAGAGCCCACAACAAATCGTCCTAATCTAACCGGAACTGCTGTTCTCCTTTCCTCCGTCCAGTTCCCCTTGCACTTTGTGTGTATCTTTCAAGTTCACAATTTTTAACGTTTTGTTTTTCTAATTAAGGGTTTTATTTAAGTGAAATTTAAATAAAAATCTATGAAAATGTTTTTTGTGCTGCACAAGATCATTACAGGGTGCTGGGATTTAATAAGCAAATCAAAGAAGTGGACTTGGAACATATGGAAAAAGCAGAGAAAAAGTGGCGTTGTGTTTCAGGACTTTATGGCAAGCAGTTCTTCAGGAGATGGTCTGCCACAGAATGCTGAGCTGTAGGAATAGTTTTCATCTTACAATAATGGCCCAGTAAAAAGAGTCATAGTGGCTTGTTGACAGCCATCTAGGAAAGTGGCTCCCAACCTTGGATCCCCAGATGTTCTTGGAATACATCTCCCAGAAATCCTGGCCAACACAGGTAGTGGTGAAGGCTTCTGGAAGTTTTAGTCCAAGAACATCTGGGGACCCAAGGTTGGAACCACTGATCTAGGACCAAGTAGTAAATATATAAAATATTGCAGTGTACTTGAGGACAAAACTCTTTACTAGCTTCATAACCAAACCATTAGAATGGGGTACATACCAATTTCTCATCTCCCTACGCCTCCAAAACCTACAGTGAGCAATACAGTTTATCACGTTTGGATGTGATCCTCCTACTAAAGGAACTTTATTCACCAGTGTACACTCTTGCAGGGGAAAGCAGGTGGATGGAGTTGAAAACATTTAAATAAATTGAAGCTCCAGTTCACAACACATTGCCTTTTTAGTTTGCTAGTTATATCAGGTCAGAACTGATATAGGGACCCTAATAGGCTTTCAAGGTAAGGGAGATATTTAAGGAGTGGCTTTACCAGTTTTGCTCCTCCAGTGAGTTTCCATGGCCAAATGGGGAGTCAAACCCTGGCGTCTAGAATCCCAGTCCATCGTTCTATCTACTTTACCACACTGAGGCTACTTTCTTAGGACACCTACAGAAAAGGAGAACAGCCTTAACTGCCCTGTGGCACTAACAGCACCTTGAAACGTCTTTCTGATTGCTCAGTTGTTCCATATAATGACTGGATAAAAACTAGAACCTCGGTAGGGATTTAGTGCATGGAGGAGCATTTGCTTTTATGAGCAATCAGCCAAAACCCATTTACGTGTGCAAGGGAAAGGAAAAAACAGGGCCATCTCCTGAGCTCATTCAAGCACACGGATGAAGCTCATTCCCATCAAGCTCTGTGGTACCTCTGGCTTCTTTTCTGAAAAGAATGTCTCCTCGTGATTAGTATCTGTTTTTACATAAATGAAAGATATAGACCAGCAATACACTTCTCCTTGGCATAGTTCAAGCCACAGATAAGACTTGAGTCATTGTCGTTTAGTCGTGTCCAACTCTTCATGACCCCATGGACCAGAGCACGCCAGGCCCTCCTGTCTTCCACTGCCTCCCAGAGTTGTGTCAAATTCATGTTGCTCGCTTCAATGACACTGTCCAACCACCTCATCCTCTGTCGTTCCCTTCTCTTGCCTTCACACTTTCCCAACATCAGGGTTTTTTCCAAGGACTCTTTTCTTCTTATGAGATGGCCAAAGTACTGGAGCCTCAGCTTCAGGATCTGTCCTTCCAGTGAGCACTCAGGGTTAATTTCCTTTAGAATTGATAGGTTTGTTCTCCTTGCAGTCCAGGGGACTCTAGCACCACAATTCAAAGGCATCAATTCTTCGGCGGTCAGCTTTCTTTATGGTCCAGCTCTCACTTCCATACATCACAACAGGAAAAACCATAGCTTTGACTATGTGGACTTTGTTGGCAAGGTGATGTCTCTGCTTTTTAAGATGCTGTCAAGGTTTGTTATCGCTTTCCTCCCAAGAAGCAGGCGTCTTTTAATTTCGTGGCTGCTGTCTCCATCTGCAGTGATCACGGAGCCCAAGAAAATAAAATCTGTCACTGCCTCCATGTCTTCCCCTTCTATTTCCCAGGAGGCGATGGGACCAGTGGTCATGATCTTAGTTTTTTTGATGTTGAGTTTCAGACTGCTTTTTGCACTCTCCTCTTTCACCCTCATTTCGAGGTTCTTTAATTCCTCCTCACTTTCTGCCATTAGACTGGTATCATCTGCATATCTGAGGCTGTTGATATTTCTCCCGGCAATCTTAATTCCGGTTTGGGATTCCTCCAGGCCTGCCTTCCGCATGATGTATTCTGCATATAAGTTAAATAAGCTGGGGGACAATATACAGCCTTGTCGTACTCCTTTCCCAGTTTTGAACCAATCCGTTGTTCCATATCCAGTTCTAACTGTTGTTTCCTGTCCCACATATAGGTTTCTCAGGAGATAGATAAGGTGGTCAGGCACTCCCATTTCTTTAAGGACTTGCCATAGTTTGCTGTGGTCCACACAGTCAAAGGCTTTTCCATAGTCAATGAAGCAGAAGTAAATATTTTTCTGGAACTCTCTGGCTTTCTCCATAATCCAGCGCATGTTAGTAATTTGGTCTCTAGTTCCTCTGCCCCTTCAGAATCCAGCTTGTACTTCTGGAAGTTCTTGGTCCACATACTGCTGAAGCCTACCTTGTAGGATTTTGAGTATAACCTTGCTAGCGTGTGAAATGAGTGCAATTGTACGGTACTTGGAGCATTCTTTGGCACTGCCCTTCTTTGAGATTGGGATGTAGACTGATCTTTTCCAGTCCTCTGGCCACTGTTGAGTTTTCCAAACTTGCTG
Source organism: Pogona vitticeps (assembly GCF_051106095.1). Taxonomy (NCBI): domain Eukaryota; kingdom Metazoa; phylum Chordata; class Lepidosauria; order Squamata; family Agamidae; genus Pogona; species Pogona vitticeps. The sequence goes on along the minus strand of NC_135784.1, from coordinate 177,016,880 downwards.
GTGTATTGAATGTAGCACCTTAACAGCATCATCTTTTAAGATTTATATAGTTCAACTGGAATGCCATCACCTCCACTGGCCTTGTTGTTAGCCAGGCTTTCTAAGGCCCACTTGACTTCACTCTCCAGGATGTCTGGCTCAAGGTCAGCAACTACATTGTCCGGGTTGTCCGGGATATCCAAATCTTTCTGATATAATTCCTCTGTGTATTCTTGCCACCTCTTCTTGATGTCTTCTGCTTCTGTTAGGTCCCTTCCATTTTTGTCCTTTATCATGTCCATCTTTGCACAAAATGTTCCTCTAATATCTCCAATTTTCCTGAACAGATCTCTGGTTTTTCCTTTTCTGTTATTTTCCTCTATTTCTTTGCATTGTTCATTTAAGAAGGCCCTCTTCTCTCTCCTTGCTATTCTTTGGAAGTCTGCATTCAATTTTCTGTAACTTTCCTTATCTCCCCTGCATTTTGTTTCCCTTCTCCTCTCTGCTATTTCTAAGGCCTCGTTGGACAGCCACTTTGCTTTCTTGCATTTCCTTTTCTTTGGGATGGTTTTTGTTGCTGCCTCTGTACAATGTTTTGAGCCTCTATCCAAAGTTCTTCAGGCACTCTGTCCACCAAATCTAGTTCCTTAAATCTGTTCTTCACTTGAGTAGCTGGGCCAAAACGGACAGCCAACCATGAATGTAGAGCAGTAAAGCCACAGTAGGCTTAGCCCTTTCTGAATAAACAGAGCCTAAAAATGGAAGCTGCCATTGCAGATAATGAACAATACAATTTTGGCTTATAAAAATGCTTTGGGGAACAGACGTGCAAGGGGTACGAATGTGGTCCCTTCTAATGTGTTTTCAGACAGGCTTTTTTTTAAACACAGGGAATCCAGGTATCATGTCTGATTTAAAAATTATTGCTTGGCTATCTCTACTGAAGAGGAACATGCAGCCTTTCACATGGTGTTCAACTGCATATCCCACCAGTCCTAGGTAGTGTAGCTAGTGGTATGGGATTATGAGAACTGTAGTTCAACAGCATGTGAAAGGCCACATGCCTCCCAGAACTAGACTGGGAGAAAAACGGAGGAAGGAAGAATTAACATGAAACAAAATGAAGTGATGCTGTCTACTGCAGGGAGGAAGTGGATATCTGATTTCACATAAAAAGAGGTTACTTACCTGTAACCATAGTTCTTTGAGTGGTCCTATGTGAATTCACACATATGGGTATTGTCTGCGCCTGTGCTAACTCTCTCGGAAGATTCTAGAGCTAAAAGTAACAATTTTATGGTGTGATCCTCCACGAGGTATATGCTCCTCCCACCCATCATCTTTCCCAGTTCCTAAATTTTATCCGCCGGGTATGAAGGAAAGAATTAATTAATTACATAATTAACCCGTGACGGATAGAGGGGAAGGATGGGCGGGTTGTGTGAATTCACAGAGGACCACTCAAAGAACTATGGTTACAGGTAAGTAACCTCTTTTTCTTTTTCGTGGCTTCTGTGAATGCACACATATGGGTGACTAGCAAGCTGCACTTACCAGTTGGTGGGTCGTCACGGTAAGAAGGATGACAGGACAGCTCTGCCAAATGCAGCATCTTGGCGTGCTCTGACGTCCAGACGGTAGTGTTTGACAAACGTGGACGGTGTGGACCACGTAGCAGCACGACAGATGTCAGGAACCTCGGTGCCACGCTGAAAGGCGGTAGAGGTGGACAGCGCCCTGGTGGAGTGAGCTGTCAAATGTTCTGGAGGGGTTTTCCCCGACAAGCTATAAGCAAGGGAGATAGTCTGTACAATCCAACATGCTATGGATTGAGAGGAGGCTGGGGCCACTTTGTTTGGGCCGTGAAAGCAAAGAAAAAGTTTACTGGATTTTCTGAAAGTTTTTGTCAGTTCGACATAGAAGGTCAGGGCACATCTGACACTGAGGTTATGGAGCATATGTTCGAGGGATGAGGAAGGAGATTTGAAGAAGCATGGTAGAATGATGGGTTGGTTGAGGTGGAAGTCGGAGACCACCTTCGGGAGGAAAGAAACATCAAAGTAAAGAATCACTTTATTGGGATAAACTGGATAAAGGGAGGATCAGCTTGACGAGCGGCAACTTCACTAGCTCGTTTGGCTGACGTGATTGCAACAAGGAAGGCCGATTTAAGGGTTAAGAATTTGAGGTCGATGGACACCATTGGCTCGAATGGAGGTCGCATCAAGGCATTAAGAACCAGCTGCAGTGACCACTGAGGGGTGATACGCTCTTGGGGAGGGCAAATGTTGTTGAGCCCTTTGAGGAACTTCTTGACAGTTGGGTGAGAAACAACTTTGAGGAGGGAGATTCGTCCGGTTAATGAGCCATAATGGCCGAAAGGTAGACTTTTAGTGTGGACTGGGAAAGGCCACAGGTAAGCTAGTAGGGTCTTCAAAGAGACAGGTATAGCAGGTAAGTCATTGTCATGAGTATATTTTAGAAAGGACTTCCATTTATTCTCATATAGGAGGGTAGTGGAAGGTTTTCGGGCTCGAAGGAGAACATTCATGATGTCGGGAGTATCTTCCAAGCTGCAAGACTGAGAGAGGTGATGTCTGGGTGAAGAACGAGGCCGTGGTCGAGCGAGAGGAGATCTGGGTGGAGAGGGAGGTGGAGCATGTCCGACGACATCGAGACCAGGTGAGTGAACCATGGCTGGTGGGGCCAGTACAGGGCTATCAGGATCGCATTGGCCCTGTCCTGTCGGAGACAGATAATTACCCTCTGGATGAGAGGCAGAGGGGGAAATACGTAGAGGAGATCTTGGGACCAGTCCATCAGGAATGCGTCTCCCAGAGAGGAGCTGTCCCGTCCCGTTCTGGAGCAGAATCGGGGACATTTCTTGTTAGCATCGGATGCAAAAAGGTCTATTGAAGGCGTGCCCCATCGTCGGCACAGCCGCTGAAACATGACATCGTTCAGAGTCCATTCGTGCGTTCTCGTCGGTAGCCGACTGAGCCGGTCTGCCAAGGTGTTGTCGTCGGTGGAAATGTGGACGGCAATAGGGAAAACATGGTGGGAATAGCAACACTCTCAGAGGTCAACAGCTAGGTAGAGCAAGGAAGGGGAGTGGGTGCCCCCTTGCTTGTTGACATAGAAGAGTGCAGTGGTGTTGTCTGTTGCCAACTGCACTACCTGTCCTTGGATTAGGGGAAGAAAGGCATGGAACACTTTGATGATTGCCAACAGTTCTAGATGGTTTATGTGAAGGGGCGGTTCTTTTTTTGACCAGAGTCCATGGACTGTGTGTTGAAGGCAATCCCACGGGGCTGGCGTCGGTTGTGACCTGTATGGAAGGTCTCAGAGGGGAGAAGGGTCTGCCGATGAGGAGGTTGTCTGGGCAAGTCCACCAGTCGAGCTGGGAGGTTAGCTCCGGTGTCACCGGCAGTAGAGCAGATGGAGGATCTGTGATTGGATTGAATAGAAAAAGGAACCATGCCTGCAGGGCACTTTTCCTCTTGCACGGATGGAGTCTACCTCCATGCCTATGAACTTTGCCGTCTGTTTTGGGATCAAGTGCGACTTTTCGAGGTTGATCTTGAGACCGAGGCTTTGAAGTGTATGGAGGGTTGTGTCTCCTGCTTTTATGGCATTGAGGTACTATGTCGCCACTATCAACCAGTCATCGATGTAGGGATAAATGTTTATTGCCTGCAGCCGGAGGAAGGCAGCTACTGGTGCCATGCACTTGGTGAAACTCCAGGGGTTGAGGGAGTCCGAGTTAGGTACCGGAAGAATGGCGTGTTTTTGGAGAAGTTTGGTAACCTCATCCTGCAGAGCAGAGGAATAGGGGGTGTACCGAATAAACCCCAAGGGAGGTAGATTGGAAAATTCTATGAGGTAGCCAGACACTATGATGGACAGAACCCATTTATCTGATGTAATGGCTTGCCAACAATGGAAAAATGGGGCCAGTCTGGTACAGTTCAGTGGGCGAAGAGAAATGTCAGAAAAAAGAGGCAGAGGTAGTTGTCAACATTGCTTACCCTTTCGCTGTTCTTTACAAAAGGATTGACGTTGACAGGGTAGGCTTTGAGGCCGGTACGATGCCATCAGAGGTTGAGCGGCAGGTAGGGACCTGTCGGTTTGATGGGGGCGATACTGTCTTTAAGGCTGGAACCTTTGGTTCTGGTATTGCTTGGGGTGAAACTGGCCCGAGCGGTAGAAGGGTCGTTGATAGGAGGTAGATGGCTGAGCAGAATAAGAGCGCGCAGTCTTGTGCTTCTTATGGAAATCCTCCATGGTATCGTCGGTTGTAGAATTGAACAGGTCGGCACCATCAAAGGGCAAGTCCTCGATTCTTGACTTGGTGTCATCAGAGATCGTGGAGGATTTGAGCCAGGCATGGCGTCGAATAGAGATAGAGGTAACTAGAGTTCTAGAAGCAGCCTCAGCAGAGTGTCGCGCTGCAATCCTCTGGTACTTGGCCAAAGAAATGGCTTGTGAATGCATGTTGATGAGATCAGATCTCATGGGTTCAGGGACTGAGTCAATCAGAGGAAGCACTTGGTTCCAAAGATGACGCTGAAAGGCGCCCATAGTTGCCTGGTAGCTAATGCTTCTGAGCAAAAAGGCTTGTAGGGAGTAAACTCGTTTTGCCATTGTGTCAACTTTCCTGCCATCTTTATTGGCAAGGGTAGGTTTGGACCTGGCCTGGGTCCGAGCCTGACTGGACTCGACAATAATAGAGTTAAGCACTGGATACTTATTGAGGAATTCGGCATCGATGCCGTGGGTCCTATAGAGGCCATCGGTGTGGTGAGAGATCTGCATAGTGGAAGGAGGTTTTCCCCAAGTGTCCTTAATGAGTTGAAGGATAGACTTGTTAAAGGGAAGACTCAAAGGAACGGGACGCTCCTGGTTGATGTCGTCGAACACTGGCTCGGCATCAGCAGACAAGGGTTGTTCGGTGTCAAGATTCAGGGCTTGTGCCATTTGGAAAATAAGAGTCGAGTATGAGGAGAAGTCATCCGAAGAGGAAGATGCATGGCTGCCCCTCGTATCTGGGATTGGAGGGGGAAGCTCGGACTCATGGGAGGATTCAGAGTGTTGTGCCTCCGAAGATGCAGGGGAGTCTGGAGATGAAGGGTAGTCCAATGGACCGAAGCCCTCTGTCAAGGGAGCTTGGTGTCGTTAGGTCGGCAGGACCTCAAAAGGACCTTGAGATGTCATCCGGTCCGGCATCGAGGTGCAGGAATCAGGGGTAAAGCCGTGGGGGCCTTGTCTCACATTTGAAGTAGCGGAGTTGGCTTAGATGGGGCAGGAGGGCATATGGATGGAGCCAAGACTGCCGGGGCCAAAGTGGACGCGCGGAGACGGTTCGAGTCCATGAAGGGGATGGCATGAGGGAGTTCCGGCGTCATTCGGGGCCGTTTAGCCTGGTCAGGCTGGTACCTTTCGTATAGGGTTTGCCAGATGAAGGGGTCAAAATGGTATGGTACCATTGGAAAGGGACAGAAATCACCTTGCGATGCCACGGACCTCGGTGGGGAGAGGTGCTTTCCTTTTTCCATTCTCTTCCGTGGAGGAGAAGGGGGAACCTCCAGATCGGATGCTGAGCTTTCCGCTGCCCGCCATGAGTCAGAGTTTGAATGGGCTGAGGCTGGGCTGGACTGTGGCGCAGCTGCAATGAGGTCAATGCTCGAGTTTTGGGGCGGCATCGCGGGGGGGCTCAATATCATGGGCTTCATCTCCATCCGAGGCCAAGTCAGGAGCTTCTCTGGATGATTCCTCGAGAACAGGGGAGGGCAGAGAAGGCTGGGGGGGGCTCCATGCGGGGAAGCCTGTCCTTTCGAAGCCTCTTAGGGGCAGGTTTGGGTTTCTTCTTCGAGCTTGGGTCGTGCGCTCGAGACTTTTGAGAGGAGGGCAACTTGTGCTTACCAGACGATTTTGTTTTCTCAGTGTCCTTAGCTGGTAGCACAGAGGTAGAGTCAGAAGTAGACTGGCCCGCTGGAAGTCTATCGGCTGAGAGGACAGGAGATCTAGCTGCCTCTGAAGATGTAGTAGGAGGATTCATGTCTGTTTGCCAAAGGTAAGGCCGAAGTCTTTGGAGCCTCTGCATAAGTGCCGGCTTGGTTAGGCTCTTTACAAGCAGGGCATGAATGGGTTGGATGTTCCTCACCCAAGCAAAAAAGGCACTGGCTATGGCCGTCAGAAAGTGTGATTTTATTCGCACAAGTAGCACAACACTTGAAAGGAGACGGCGATGCCATAAGCAAAAGACTGGGGGAGGGGAAGGGAAGGGGGAGAGGGAAGGGAATAAGAACCACGGGAAGCCAATTAGGCAAACAAAAAGACGCGGAGGATCACTAAGTAGGTACTTAAGGTAAAGAAAAGCAAACAAAAGCTCAAAAGAGCCTAGAAAAATAGCCAAAAGGCAAGTAGCGAAGCGCTCTATCTTTCCTGAGAACCGTTCAGCTTGGCGGAAAAAAGGAACTGGGGAAGATGGTGGGTGGGAGGAGCATATACCTCGTGGAGGATCACACCATAAAATTGTTACTTTTAGCTCTAGAATCTTCCGAGAGAGTCAGCACAGGCGGACAATACCCATATGTGTGAATTCACAGAGGACCACTCAAAGAACTATGGTTACAGGTAAGTAACCTCTTTTTATGTGAAATCAGGCGCAGACAATACCCATATGTGTGCATTCACAGAGACCATGAAAAAGAACTGTCTCTTTCCATGAAGGCTTAGGCCCATGATTCAAAAAAGAAATTTCCTTGTGAGAAAAAATTGTTTCTCAAACATAGAAATATATGAAATGACTACACAAAACGCAGCCATCCAACTGCTGAAAACGTTTGCAGAGCCAGTCAAAGATTCAGTACCAATTCTGCCAAGTTTTATTTGAATTGTAATCCATTTATTTTTGTTTCCTTCAATGAGCAAAAACTATATATATTCAAGCTGCCTGAGGAACAACGAGAAGAAGTAGAAAGCGCAAGAAAGAATGGGACAGGATGGCAGTTTAGGAACACATACGTACTTCCTTTTTCCCTGTACCTCCTCCCAGTGAGTGGAAGATGCCTTTTAAACTTAATGTGCTGTAATAATTCCCCTGAAAGAAAAAAAGTCCCTTTCTCTGTGTCTCCTTCTATATCCACACCTATATATCACAGAGCCCATGCCCTCTATATACAACATGAAAATAATCCAAATATCTGCACCAAGGCAACCCAGATTCTCTGCTAGGAAAAAGTGAGTTGTTACCTTTATTTATATGGATTTGCATATATTAGCTGGTATCTTATTGCTTAGTCCTAGCCACAGTACACCTGTTGACTCAATGGGATTTACGTTGAGTACTAATCTACCATTAAAATGATTGATTCAATGGATCTACTATTAGGTGGGACTAGCAACAGAATATGGGCTATTGCTTCTAATCTAATCCAAACTGTTTACTTTTTTCATACAATTTATTCTGCAAGTGGGGGGAAGGGGGAGGAGTGAACTGTCCAGAGCCCTGTGAACCTATCTCAGAAAGTAGTTTTAGAAGAGGTAGCCGTGTTAGTCTGCACTAGCATGTCAGGCCAAAACAAAAATAAGAAAAACAAAAATGTTGTGGCGCCTTAAAGACTAGCAGCTGTAGTTTAATGTGAGCTTTTGTGGATCACGTCCACTTTTGTTTTTGCTTGATATAACCCATAAAGCTTCCCCCATCGTCTGCACAATTTTGGGCAGGTCTTGTGTGCCAATTTACAAGCATTTCTATATACCCATCTTTCTGTTTGGGCAGAATTGTGGCACACACAACCTTGCCCATAATGTTTGCCTATTGGGCAGCTGCCACCCCATGAAAAAGGGGGGTAGGTAGAGCAGATTTGCCATAAAAATATTTCCTAATGAGAAAAGGAAGATTATTATCGAATACAGTAGAAAGGACTGCAAAATATAACTTTTTGATTTTTGTTTTAAAGAAAAATTGCCAGTCACCTCTCATCATTAGTAACAATCAACTTAGCTTGATTATAAAAAAATTAAAACTTTCCTAATAAGGTTTGTAGGTAAATCTCTTCTCAGGTGTTATATTAAAAAAGGTTTCTTTTAAAAAAATCCTATTTATCGGATTCCTTCAAAACTGTGCCTCCTACCTAAAGACTTCAGCACGAGACAGGATTACAGATAAACTCCAGCCTCTGGTCCCCCATCTCCCCATTTTTTAAAAAAGGAGAAATTGGTACAAAAAGGGACAACACTCGATTTACAGAGCCTTCCTCACTTCTCCTCCCAGGTCTCCATTTCAAAAATGAGACAGGAAGATGGAGTCACTCCTCACCTCAACCGATCTGAAGCCTCCTACACACATAACCTCCACCCCATTCTTTGGAGTGGCCAGTATTTCCTCCTTCCTTAAAGGACATGAAGCTTCTTTCCCTTTCCACTGTTAGGACGGAGTCAGAAATGGGGACAGAGATTGTGGCAACAAGAAGAAAGGAATTATCTGGACTGTGGTCCATACAGAGACAGGTGAGGAAGAGAGAAAGAGACCACAAGGGTGCCATTTTGGCAGACAAGGGTTATCTTCCTTCGGGTGGCAGTTCCAGCAGAAGGTAACAGGAGATGGGTTCAATGTGTTGCTTTGTTGTAAAGGAAGAGGAGACAGGCAGTGTCTTCACACCCCGTCTGTAGATCCTGTAAAGGAGCAGACATGCCATAAGTGGGAGTGAGTGGGATTATTCTTGCAAGCTTCCCCCCCCCCAAAGAGAAGATGCCACCCCTTCCCACATCAGTGCTTTCCAAATGGTCCAATTGCAAAATTCCCAACACGCCCAGTCAACATAGCTATTGGAAAGTAGCAATAATGGGGAAGACAGAGACTGGGTTGCTTCACTGACCCCTTGTGAGTGAGCTTGGTAGCTATAGACATGGAAGTCTGGGGAAAGATAAGGAGTTACACCTTCACCAGGGCTTCAGAGAAATGAGTCCCTCATCTCCCCAGGCTTTGTGTTTCTATTCATGCCCCCTATTTTGTCAGTTCCCTTTAATGACTTGGCCACTTCTGCTTCTCAGGCATAGAGAAGTTCCTTTCTCAGTTACAGAGAAGTTTCCACTAAGGACACCTGCCTGGCATCTCTAGCAGTTACTGTTTTATCCTTTTCCCACTCAAACTATCTTCAGGCATGATCAGAAGGGGAAATAGTTCACATTCTGGACTGCCATTCAACAAAACAGTTCACCCAAATGCTTCTTACAGTCACAGCCCATTTGATTGCTTTCTGTTGACTCAGGTTAGAGAGCATCTCCTTTATCCATTTGATTAACCTCCCAAAATTGCCCCCACAAAAAGGTTTGGGGGGCAGGGAAAAGGTTAGCAAAATTACTGACTTCCCCTAATTTTATTCTTTTAAATCACAAAATAGCACTTTTCAGGAATATTACTGAAAACATTAAAAAGGAAAGAAAGTCATGGGGGAAAATGAGAGAAAGGCTGATGTTGCAACAATTTAAAGACTACTCAAGGAATAAATCAGAAGGTATTGTGAATCTCCTAGTTCCAGTCAATGGAGGGGCCATTTCTTGGCTTTTTGAATTGTGGGTATAGAAGCACAATATCCCACATTCATAAAGCAGAGGTTTCTTGAAGAATTGAATCTGTAGACAAATGAAATTATACTATCTCCAAGCAAGGTTTCTGACATCCATCTGACTCATTGCTCAATGAAAAGAGGGAAACACTCCTCAGGAGTCACCTGGAAGAGATCATAGATCACATCTGCCTGTTCCTTCAGCAAGAGGACTGACTCACCCGTAGGAGCTGCTGTATGTGTTTTCCTGAGCTTTGGAAAGATGGTGTAGGCATCATAGCCAAAGAGGATCGCTGCCAGAAGTCCAATCACCTGTTGAAGGGAAATGCAACTCTACTTGAGCTACGCTTTATTTTATACAGTACATTTCTTAACTAGAAATTCTATCATTTTTCCAAGGAAATGCAAACATAATAAAAGCCATATGAAGAATGAAAAACCCTGAAGAAATCAGTTTCAACAAAATATAATTTCGAAAAATCAACCTGTATCAAGAACAGGTGAGTTTTTTAAAATAAAAAAAAAAATCCTTAAAAGTAGACATAGATTGGGTCAGCTTTCCATTTCTTGGGAAGAAATCCCAAGGCACAGGAGCCACCACTGAGAAGGTCCCAGCTCTGCTACCCATTAATCCTGTTTCTACCCTGTTTCCCCGAAAATAAGACCTAACCTGAAAATAAGCCCTAGTGTGATTTTTCAGGATGCTCGTAATATAAGCCCTACCCCCAAAATAAGCCCCAGTTAATTGAAAGCCTGCCTTCCACCATTCTGCAGCAACCAGAAGAAGATGACATGAATGTATTTGAATAAATGTAGTGTTGTACATGAAAAAATAAAATAAAACATCCCCTGAAAATAAGCCCTAATTTGTTTTTTGGAGTAAAAATTAATATAAGACCCTCTCAGGGAAACATGGTATAAATGTACTTATATGGCTATGGTTATATTCCAATATGGCTATGGGAACTGAATTCTGGGGTTATCTACTGGGCACAGTTCAGAAGAAAAAAAGGTGGTGGTGAGAGAAACAGAAGACAAAAGTGTACAGCAGCCCTAGGAAAATTAACACAGTCTGGTCCAGACACAGTGGCTGAAATTTGTTGCTTAGCATAGAAAATTGCATTAAACTAGGGTAGGCAGATTCAGTCAGTGGGGATTTGGAGCCTCAACTCCGCAATAAGGTATGTTGATCCAAACAGACCTACTCTAGTGTGACTTACTAACACTAAGTGATAGGATTTCAACCAGTGACTTGTGTTTGGGCTGTTTAATAGGATTCCTGCAGGATTTTGTAGCCAGGCTTAGCTTTCATTATGTATCCTTCCAATAACTTGCTGGTCTTCATGGAACATGCAGCAATGGGAGCCTATCAATGGCTTCCAAAACATGGAGTAGGGACAGATAGAAATAAGAGTCAGAAATTACTGTCATATAGGAATTCAGTTTTTCCCCCCTCTCCTTAAAATACGTAGGAGCAAAATGGTTCTACTTTTCCAAGCACTTAAATTGATAGGTGGAGGGCTATGGTTAATAAAAAGTCTGAAAAGTGATCGGCATTTCAATTCTCCATTTGTTTCTCATGACTGAGAGAAACTGTGGAACAGGGGTCGTCCACCCCCCAGTCCGTGACCCGGCACCAGTCCGTGGCCTAGGTAGGACCGGTCCACGGACACAGATCTCCTGCCCCCCACAAGAGTGCCACGCCTCCTACGAGCAAGCGAGCCCCTGCTCACCCGCGAGGGTGGGGGGTGCCCACACACACACATGGACCCTGCCCCCCAACTGGTCTGCGGTTGGGAAAAGGTTGGGGACCACTGCTGTGGAAGGAAGCATGGAGGAACCACCAAGACACTGAAAAATGCCTTTGCACACCAGAAAAAAGCATAAAGGACTTGAGATACGTAATGCAGAGGCAAGAGTGGAGCAAAAAAGAGGGCGTCTCTTGAGAGCAAGAGGACTTGGAAAATGAGGAATTTGCAAGATGTGCGGGGGAGGGAAGTGTTCTCCTCAAGAGAAAAGGGTCTGGACTTTTAATCAGAGGAGATTGGCTCCTGCCAATTCTTTCTTGTAAAATCACTTCTTTCTTAAAATGTTTTTTTATTTCATCAGGTGTGTGTGTGTGTGTGTGTGTGTATGTGTGAGAAAGTGTGCACTCCCGTTCTACCATAGAAGATGAGCTAAAGTCTGTTTCCTACCCTGTTGTCTTGCCTGAGCAATTACTGCATGGAGAGGGTGTGGGTGAAGGCTACGATTTTAGCAAGCTGATTTTTTAAAACTGAACTAAGTCTAAATATTTTCGACAATACCGAAATATGTGGGAAACTAGACTTCCTGTTTGTTACATTGAGGACTATGAATAACCTTTTTCTTTCTTCCAAAAGCTGCACATTGCAAAATCTTGCACTATATAAAATATCAGAATTCATCAGTAATTATAGAAAGCTACCGTTGGTTTATTGCATCTATATACCTGCAGTTCTAAGATTATTTTTATTATCAAACCAACTTTATTGGTGGCTGAAGTGCAATCTTCCAGCTAAATCCAGTTTTCATTGCAAATAGTATCTTGGGAGGCAGTGAGCACTTCAGCACTGGAGGCATAGAAAGTTAGACAGCCACCTGTCAGATATATTATATTTTTAATTCCTGCACTGAGAAAAGGGTTGAACTTGATAGCCTTATAGGTCCCTTCCAATTCCAATATTCTATACGATTCTGGAATAAATTGAAATCAGCAGGAAATCAATGAATTGATGAAACCAGCTGCAATCTTAAACACCAATTTAATATTAACATTAACTTAAAACCTTGCCCCATCCAACTTAAATGTCAGTGAATTAAACCAGTCCACTAACTGTTAACTCTACATCTCTGGTACCGATTGCAGCAGGGTGTGAGGTGAGGTGCTGCCTAACTCTGCGCTTCCTCCGCTCCACACATGCATTTTTGCCCTTTTGTGTTAACTCCAAGGATAGTTCCCCTACCCCCACTCCCAAGTCATTCCTTGAGAGAAGTTCCTGCTAACACAGTCTTAATATATGGCTTTCCAAAGCTTTGGACTTAACAACAGCTCTTACCATACCCTGCAAGGCTAATAATGGTCAGGACACCTCAGAGTAGATGTTCAATCATCTGATGGACCAAAGGTTGAGAGGGCCTGTGTGCATTCCACCCAATGCTTTTCTAAGAAAACGCCTTCTGTACGGAATCCAGCTTTGATCTCTATAAAGTGCTCCCTGCTCGGAAATACTGAGCCTGCCTCTCCTTGATGACATCAGCATTCCTGGAATGTGCTGACATTCCTTGCCAAATCAACATTCCAACTTTCCTTCCCCCACTCTTCATAAAGGCATTTACCCCTGCAGCGATGCCAGCTCCATCGTGGTGCCCAATGAGGACGATCAGGGAAGTGATGAGAAAGGCGACAGCTCCGATAAGAGCCCTGATGAAATCCTAGAACGGGCCAGAGAAGGGAAGAAAGAGTTAATATCACACTACATCCAAATTTAAGCAGCCACCTGGTTCAATCCATGTTCAGGCTGGTCTAATCACAGCCTAATGCTCCACATATCTGCTCAGAAGCAAGACCATTGAGTTCAATGAGACTGATTGCCAGGCAGGCAGATATAGGATGGTAGCCTTAAAAGCAGAACTGGGCTGGTTTCTTCCATACTGATTAGCATTTTTCCATGGCTAGATAGATAAAGCGGACAGGTATACAAAAGTGATCAGAACTTAGAAGGGCATACTGGCTGGGGGATTCTGGGTGTTGTGGCCCAAAAAGTAACTCTTTCAAACTTTTAACATACATAACTTTATTTTCTTTTACCTTCCTGGAGGCAAACTCACCTTATTCTCTTAAGTGCAATGTTAGGCAGGTAGTTTTGGAATTTGTTGCATCCTCTAAAGAGCAACCATTACCCAGAAATAGATCAGAGTCCATATTTGGCCATGTGTCCAATCTTCGCCTCAGTCCCATCATTTCCATTCTAAAGTATTACATGAAGCAGAGGCAGGAAAGACCTCTGCCTTGGACCTCATTCAGAAGAGACAGTGGTGTGGTGGTCATGATGGTTAATGCATGGTACTCAGGCTTGGAAGATCAAGCTTATAAATCTCTGGGTAACTTTATGTCAGATCACTGGTGTTGGGGGTGGAGAGAGAACAAAGAGGTGAGGGGTGTTATTCAGACACCATGCTGGCTGCAGTATGTCAGTTCAGCCTTCCATCCTTCAGATGTTGAGTACCCAGCTTGATAGGGTGGTGGGGGTGGTTAATATCTACCCTGCATAATTAAATTGTAAACTGCCCAGAGACTGTTTTAAGCACTGTGGAGTGTACTTTACTTTGATTTCTGATTCTGAAAAGCATACATATTTATAGTAACATTTGAAGAGAAGAGCTTCTGTTTGCAGCTATCTTAAGCAAGTGTAAGAAGAACAGTCAAGTGGAATGGTTTTCAACAAATTACGAAACATAGCTCCTTTTTAAAAAAATCATTTTACTTACACACACACACACACTGTAACATATAAATGAATTCAGTGGAAAAAATATTTTCTTTCCCAGCACAGAGCCTCAGCTCTCTTTTCAACAGGCTGCATGAATCACCTACTCAGCCTCAATACTTACAGTCCATCCCCAGTGGATGAAACTCAGCTGGTTGTCCAGTTCACATGTGTAGATGATGAATATGACAATACAGTAAACCAACATGCAGACAGCCAGAGAGGTGTAGCCAAACGTAACTGAGGCTCCATAGCAGATTAGGATGATGATACATGCGATCTGGGAGGGGATAAAATAACATACAAACAGGTTCCATAAAGATAATTAAACTGAGTTTTAGTACACAATCCTCAATAATAATGATGACCAGGACGATGACTCTAAGAAAAAATTCCTAGTTTTAGAAACTAGTGCTGTCAGAAGATACAAGGTTAAAACAGCACTAGAGAAAGAATATATAAATCAGTAGCAAGGTAAATCCATAAATGAGGGGTTTTTGCCAAGACATCTTCATTGATCATTTGCATCAGCCTTAGACCTTACAGAAAAGCAAATGAACAGAGCAGTGGAAGATGATCTTCAGAGTATGGTCAGGAAGTACTTCTCTACACAGGAAGAGTACAGATAAGCTTACCGTATATGGTGAAGGCAAACCTTTAAACAACCAAACTTCTAAGAAGATTTTAAAGCCCATTCCAGGACTTTGAATCAAGCTCACAAATACACCAGGAATAATTGTAACACATCTGGCACCCTACTAGTATCTGGGCAGCCACATTCTGCTAGGGTTTGAATTTCAAAACTGTTTTCAAAGCCAGCCCCACATAATGGGCATTACAGTAATGCAGTCTAGATTATCATAATCATCATTTTAGAAATGCAGAGCTGAACAGGACCCTATGGATCACTGAGTCCAGTCCCTGTCAAGGAAGTGCAGTGGGGAATCGAACCCTCAACCCGCTTATGCACGCATAACCAAGAATAGACATGGTGGTGCTGGCCAGAACAGTCCTAGCTACCTGCATTTCTACAGACAGTATTGCACCCAGGAAAAAAAAACCCAGGCAGTGAGGATGGTTCTTCAAGGAAGAGACGGCCTGGTTCTCAAACTTTCTTCTTGGTTAGATGGTTTCCTCAACCTACAGGCCCTCCACCCTAAATAGACTTTTGGCTCCCCTCTCGACTCATTGCCAAACCCTTGTTCAAGACTTCCATAGCTTCCTGTGGATTTTCAGATGGAAAGGGCAGAAGTAGATTCGAGATGCCATCTTCACAGGGAAGGAATTCCAGCCCTACGTTTCAAAGAACTTCTCACAGTGGCTTCATGTAGATGCGAACCTGGGGACAAAGCCTACAGGCATCCTTAGGCTAGGGCTAGGGCACTCTTGGTCTGCCATATATTCCCCAGTTCCCATTTGATTAGCCAGTCTGGTTCATGGTGAGGTATGAACAGATCAGGATTTCACCAAAAGCTGGAGGTTTATAAGCCAAAGGTCTTGAGGCGGGCGGGCAGGGGATGGGGAAGGCCTCCAGCCTAGTCTTCTGAGATCCACAATCTAAGGAGGACCAGAGTCGCCAAAGCACCATGCCTCCTAGGCCCAATCCAAACAGGTGACCGAGAAGGATACCTTGGCAAAGAATAATGAAAGCAGCTGAGAGGTACAGGAGAACCAATAGGTTTGTGCTCTCAGTAATCCAGTCCACAGCGTAAGTCACCAACCAGGATGACCAAAACCATCCTCCACCTTGAAGCTAAGCTGAAAGACAGGTTGGAACGGATCCAAAACATCAGCATCTTCTAAAAACCACCTGGGAGTTGACACGACACACACACAAACGCACGAATGCACACCCTCTTTGGAACCTTGGTCAGAAAAAGTAGGTTTCAGACTGAACAAGATTACCCCAGGCCATCAGAACTAAACATCTTTGTTCCTTTTTAAAGTCAGTGGTCTAATCACATCCTTCCTACACCTGAAGAGAGGGAACTATGGCCTCTCTCACAGGGAAGTCTTCAACACCTCCAAGACTAAGCTCTGCAGAATCATTGTGGCAAATGCTAATATCTGTGAGGTTACAATTATTTATGAGGCTTCACATTTCCAAGCAGCTTATCTACATCTTCAGTCTGCACAGTCTGAAAAGCATCCAAAACAAACAGGATCATTGTGCCAGCCACACCCATCTCTGATACAGTTAAAAACCGTGACTTCCAACTCAGTGAACACTTCTGCAGCATTTTAGTCAATCTTAATAAAATCTGTTGCCCAACTATGTTGCCTAATCCAGTACACCAGTAATCCAGTACAGTCCAGGATTGTGATATTGAAGCTGTTTTTTTGAAAACTGTTTCTGGTGGGCGCCTTATAGGCATGCATGCATTCTTAAAAAGAAAGTGGTCCGGTAATTCACTAGGATCTCCCACTCTTGAATTAGAACCAGGAAGCACCTCCTAGTGAGCAACTTGTTAGCTTATCTCTTAATCCTGACAGGCCAAAGGCACAGAGGATGCAACAGAGGAAGTCACGATGCTCCGTGACAACTGTATGCTTCTATCTTTGCCAAGCATCCGGTTCATAAAGCCACCTTCTCAATCCACCCCCCCCCCACAAAAAAAATATGGTGTTTTCTCAGAGAGCTAAAGGCAGACTTTCACAGTGTGGGTTATCCACAGATAACTTTTCTGTCCTCACCAAATTTCTCTCACACACACACATACACAACTCTGCTTTTCTCTCCATAAATGGATAAAAATAACCTCACCACTCAGTGGATTTGGAGCTATGCAACCAGCAAACCTCTCCAGTCTCCTCATGACAGTCCCTTCTCCACATGTAACTGCTGGAGTGGCACCACGACCCGTATGTACAATTCCTCAAATGATTTTTTTTTTTTACTATAATGCATGTTAAGATTTAAAGGGTGATTTGCCTGGAAAATTAACACAGAAGCCAATACGTAATGTGAAATACTTCAAGGTCGTGGTGGGGAACAGCTCCCGGCACCTCACTTCCCTGGCACTCTCAAATATGTTTTTTTTTTTTTTTTAAAAATGTGTGAGGAATTTTGAAAAAAAAATTGGCTCAGAATTCCTTTTGAGTTCTTTAAAGAGGATTTTTTGCTTATGTTTTGAGGGACTCCCAAAGCCTCCATCCCCACACATCCCAAAATAAATTTTAAAAGGTCTTCTGGTCATGGGATGTTTCAGTGAAGTGTACTTTTTCAGCTAAACCCTCCGCTACTTTTGTAGGAAGAATATTTTTGGATAGAGGTAGCAGGGCAGGGCCTGGTGCAGGGATTACTAGTTTAGAGATTGCCCACCCCTTCTCCAAGTGCTGTCTAGGAGCCTGTCCAGATAATATGTTGTCTTTAGTCCTTCTGGGATTGCTCTGGGTCCTTCTGGTCATTTTTGTTACGGGTTTGTGTATCTTTTTTTTCTACATGGGGGAATATTTGTTGTTGGTTGTGCTGGGATGTACTGGGTCGTCCTGGTACCACCGATCCAGGAATTGTTTCCTGATGTCTCTGTCCCAACGCTAACCACTCTTCCTTCCTGCCTACCTTCCCTGTCTTCACTCCGCTCATCTTCGCTATCCTCTTTCTCCTCTTCTTTTATCCAGCCATTATAGCAAATTCCAGCAGGACAAACTACATCTGGTAGTCCTTGACCAATTTTTAAAGAACTGGCACAAACGGTGTGGTATTTTCCAGTGTAGTCACATCATAAATCCTACTGTAGAGGAAGCCTGGATCAGCCATCTAATGTTCCAAAATTCCATTTACAATCAGAGCTTCTAGACAAAATTAAACATCGAGGCCATGCCAACATATGTTGTCAACTGAGAAAGAGCTGCAAATGTCAGGCCCTATTCATGTCCTAAGTGCTAAACAGCAGACCAAGTTATTTTGGCACATCAGTCAGAAAATCCCAAAGCCCTTTTCCTCATCTGTGCAAATAAAAAATGCAGTAATGCTAAATTAAATAACTAATAATGTACTGCCTTTAAAAACAAACAGACCAATATCTCTAATCTGCTGCCTGAAGCAGCTGCCTCACTTTATTTCATGGTTGGACTGATCATGAAAAGCATGTTTTAAACTATGTTTAGGTTTGAAAAGAGAAGGATGAGAAGGGATATACCTTAGCTATCTATGTGAATGGCTGTTACATGAAAAACAGAGCATGGTTGTTTTCTGCAGCTTCAGAGCATTGTCCCCAAAGCAATGGACATAAATGGCAACAAGCATTTTTTTTGATTGAACATTAAGAACCTTCCCAACATTAAGAGCTGTTCAACAATGGAATCGGGTACTTCAGATGGTTTTGAGGTCTCCTTCATTGAAGGATTTTAAACAAAGCCTGGATGACCATCTGTCATGGGATGCTTTTGCTGTAGATTTCCTGCTTCTTCAGGGAATTGGACTTGATGGTGCTTAGGATCCCTTTCTAGCTCTGCAGTTCTAAGATTATTGTGAAGATGCAGAAATGACAGTCTTATGACACCTTAAAGTCTAACAAGTTTTACTCAGCACATTACTTTGTGGCTTGTACCCCATTTCTTCAGATAAGCAAAAAAAGTGCATTTGAAAAAGTGGGCTACATAGTTCAGAAAAGCTTATGCCAAACAAAACTTGTCAGTCCTTAAGAGCCACAAGACTATTGCTTTTATGTTTTCAAGCGGCAATCTCAGAATTGGCCAATATAAGAGAGAATGAGGGAGAATTTCCCTGTAGTTGTCTATTGTGTTGGTCCAAGGACACCAGCACCTGAGTTGCCCACGTGTGAAGGAGATCAGGAGGCTAGTGTACCGTCCTCAACATCAAGCACACCCAAAGAGGAAAAAAGTGTTGATCAGGAGGGGATAGAGTGTATGCCTAAATTGATAACAGAGGAGAAAAAGAACATAAGAGATCTATCTGGTAGAAGAGAGGAAAGGAAAGAAAGGGGAGGCGTTAAGGTTGTCAACATGAGAGGAGGATATAAAAGAGGAAGAAGAAAGGGGTTTTGGAACCATATTGAGGAGAGAAGAAAGAGAGGAAAGAGAACCAGTAAAAATTAGATCAAGGGGAACTAAAGTATAAGTGAGTACGGGATTTGCTGAAGAACTTCCCGAACCTAAAAGTGGGAGGAGGTCTGTTACCTGATCCAGAAATCGTGAAAGAGGGAGAAACAGTGTATGAAACCTTAGAATGGACAGTAATAGTATTTCCACACGGGCAAGGTCAAGGGAAGAAAGTGACACATCCTGGACCAATCTAAAACACTCCGCCGAAGGGAGGAGATTGGCAGGTCACCCATGCTGTGGAACAGTATGTGCGATGTGGAGTGCACCCCTGAGAAAAATCACTGACCGTGAACAATTCGGCCCTGCACCGCAGTGAGTGGAGCACCAGAAGAAGTGAAATCTTTATGGACTAGCTCTGGCCAGCTGCCTGATTTATCTTGTTTCAACCCTGTTGGTCTATTGTTAGAAACACCATGAGTTAATAAAGTTGAAGAAGAAAATATTGTAAAACAGTCTCAGCCTCTTTTTCCCGCCAAGTTGGAGGAACTGTCAGAACTTTCAAAAGAACCCAATCACAACAAGGTTGGGAACCATCGGCCTAGAGGAAAAGCTTCTCCCACGACACACCCTAGCCAATGGAGAGACAGGGCAGCTGCAGCAACATTACAGCTGCAGCAACTGGTAACCACATCTGGCAGCTAAATATACGAGGAGTGGCCCTGGAGACAAAAGCCCCATCTGTTCCTTACTGTTGCTGGATCTAGGCTAGGCCCTTCGGGGCGGGGCCATCACTGGGGCAACCACTAAACAAACAAGGTGCCTGGCAGTCAAGTATGCCAGGATTCAGAAGGAAGAGTTAAAGCAACAGACCAACCGTTCAGAGGCAGAAAGACTCCAGAGGAAGGAGAAACAGGAGAAAAGCATTGGAAAAGTGTGGGGGGGGGGGAAGAGGAAGATACGGCAAAATAGGTCCTAGAGAGTTAAAAGCAAACAACTTAAATGAGACGGCAAAATCAAAATGAGCAGCGGAGGAAAATTGCTGGGATAAAGCCACCAGAGCTGGAACCATTCATTTTGGCACCTGAGCAAGTGGCACAGTTCCCACTCCCCACTACTGCCATGAGGAAAGGCTGGGAACGCCCCCTCCATGAAAAAAGAAGAGAATACAGTACGATCCCACCCCCAGATAAAGTTTATGCTTTTCCAAAAACAGTTTGAGAGGCATTGTTTTTTTTATTTTCCAAACCCTTGCCTCACTTCCAGATTTTGGAGCTCCTCTCAGTCTTGCTGCCCTGAGGAAAAGCCCGAGTTGCTCCGCCCGAGTTACAGCACAGCCCATGTGAAGCTAAGATATTTTGGCTGGCTGAGGGTTTAAAGAGAGCAAAAGGCACCCTTTCTACTTATAGAAACAAGCTAGAGCACTAGCCGAGTCATACGTCAGCATTGTTGATGTGACAATGGCCTGTAACGGTTCTCCTACTAGTGGACGCAGAACAGCAGCACCCACAGCGCTGACTCTTCCGAAGACCTTAGAAATGTTCCTTTTTGGGATATCCATCCAGGAATTCCCTACCCACCCACCCCAGCCAGCACAGCCAAGGGAGGATTGCCGGGGACTGGAGTCCCCAAAAGGAAAACGTTTCAAACTCTGCCTCCTCGCTGCTGCTCACCATCATCTGCCACCTGAGGCGATTCGCTCCTTCTGCATAAAGAACAGGAAGGTGCTGACACTGGCTAAGAGCAGGTCTCACTCAGCAAAGCAGGTTCATTACAACAAGCATGCCCGTTATGACTATGAAGTGTAACTTGCATATCCCCTCAGACGCAATGCTGATATCTGAGCCAAACCCAGGGATATGAATCAGAGGAGCCTGATTTGAGTCAGGAAACATGAGTTAAGTCATGAATTCACTAGCTAGCTTTAGGTAAGCTACTCTTATCCTTTGTTTGCAACAGAAGGGTAACAACATGTATAGTCTTACCTTACAGGACTGCTGTTAAAAAAAGAGTTTCTGAGTTCATGTATGTCCGTTGCTTTGAACCAGAGGCAGGAAAAGCTATTTCCTTGATTTGTTGGCCAAAGGGCATGCAGTGAGTTGGTTGCCCCAGGGCTTCGGGAAGTTCCAGTCCAACAAAGTAACTTTTCCTGTCTTTGGTTTGAATGCTAAATTATTATTATTATTATTATTTATTTACTGGCCAGGTATGTAAACCATACCCGGAATTTAATATGGCTACCGG
The DNA here is from genome assembly GCF_051106095.1 of Pogona vitticeps. NCBI lineage: Eukaryota > Metazoa > Chordata > Lepidosauria > Squamata > Agamidae > Pogona > Pogona vitticeps. The sequence goes on along the minus strand of NC_135784.1, from coordinate 176,995,573 downwards.
CCACACTTAAAAACAATACACACACACACACACACCATAAACAGAAAAATTCACAAGACAATTAAGAACAAATTCTACAAAAGCCAATTGCCTCAACTCCCAGTTGCGTCAGATGGTTACAAATTCAGCAGTTTGATGGCACAGGGAAAAAAGCTATTTTTGTGCCTCGATGTTTTAGTATACAGCGTCTTGTATCGCCGACCAGAGGGGAGAAGATTAAACAAGTTGTGACCAGGATGCCGTGGATCTGCCGCGATCTTTTCCGCTCTCTTTTTAACCCGTGCAGTGTACAACTCTTCCAATGATGGCAAATCAGCTCTGATTATTTTTCCAGCAGTTCTGACAGTCCTCTGAAGCCTGTTCTTGTCCAGTTTGGTTGCGGAACCGAACCAAACAGTTATGGAAGAGCAGAGGACAGATTCAATAATGCCTCTGTAAAATTGGACAAGCAGCTCCTGAGGCAGATTGAATTTCCGAAGTTGTCGTAGTAAATACAGACGCTGGTGAGCTTTTTTAATGATGCCATCGATGTTAATTGACCATTTCAGGTCCCGAGAGAGTACAGTGCCCAGGAACCTGAACGACTCTACTACAGAGACCGTGCTGCCTAAGACGGAAAGTGGGAGTATACAAGGGGGGTGTTTTCGAAAGTCCACTACCATCTCTATCTTTACTTAAAAGCCACACTGTAAATAACTAGTGCCAAAAGAAAAAGAAAAAAGAAAAAAAGGAGGAATGCCGTTTGTCCCCCAACTGTTGGAAAGAAATAGAGTTCCCCCAAAAATGTCTCAATAAGCTGTTACAAAACGATGTGGCGGGTCCAAGATTCCTATCCCTGATCTGGTATTTTTGCTGTGTCTGGAGGACAAGGATTGCCAAATGACCCGGACATGCAGAAGCGCCAGCCAGTCCATTTCACAGCAGAATTTAGCCTGTGAAATTTTTCACGGCACAGAGATGAGTATTAGTGTAACCCCTATGAAACACTGGTTCAGCCCAAAGGGGCAGGACTACAGAAGAGCAGAGCTGTAAATAAAAATGTGAATCCAGAAAAAACTGAAGAGCTGAAGAAACTGGAGCTGCTGTGGCCACTTAGACTGCTAGGGCCCTTGCCAACTTCATCTAGGGTTTTGAAGCCTCTGCATGTGGAGCTGATTCTTCTATGTTATGAATACCCAAGCCCAGCGGAAGAAGGAATCTTGGATTTCTGCCTGCATTTGAAATTCAAAAGGACACTTGAGCTTTGCAATTCTGGAAGCAACTTCTGTATTGCTACTGCCACCCCAGACATGGGAGCACACATTGTAGCATTTGGTGTTTGTTATAATTGGTCATGTTGTCTGTTATACACCTATGACTAAGAAGAGACTCATTTTTGTGAAATTGTGTTTGCAAGGTTGATCAATAGGTATCTAAGTAAACAAACAGTCCCACAGAACTTTAAAGTGTTCCATTAGCACTTGTTTTGCATCAAGATGCCCTCCAATATGCAGAACCATGGGCTAGTTAAAACCTGACAGCCTTTTATTAAGGCCTGGAGCTAGCTGATACACTAAAAATCAGCAACCAGTTATCATTGGTTGTTGTCTGTTTTTTATTTTAAAGAAGTATTTTAAGTGCTATGATAAAAAACGCTAACAAACTGAACACCTGGTCTGGATACCCTGCCCCTGCAGGTGTCACGAAATCATTATATATGATCTTGCAATTGTGAGATCATTCACCTGATATCTGGCACTGCATCCGACCCTCACTTTGATGTTGGACCTGGGGAAGTTATGTATTCTCCCACCTCTTGGTCCATTTGAATACTACAGAGCGAGCAGATGGGGTAGTTGCCCCTGACTCATCTCTAGATCGAAAGGACCGCGGGGGGGGGGGGGCTGGCCAATGAGAAAACCAAGGCTGGCTGTTATCTCAGTGTGACAGTTCCTGGGAGGCAATAGGCCTTTGATTTTGATTTTATTTTTTAATCCTGTTTAAACTGGAGAGCACTTGCTTGGTTCACATCCCCTCCTAGACCTTAAACTCACGGGATGACCTTGGACCAGTCATACTGTTGGCAGACCTACCTCAAAGGATTTTTCTGTAAATACAGTGAGGAGGAAGAGGGTCTTACACACACACACGTCTTGAGCCCACTTAAGGGGAAATGGGATATTTGAAACTAGGTAAAATTCCCAAAACTGGTATGTGATCCTCATGGTATGGTGGTGGATGAGATCCCATCACTAGTCCTGAAGTAATATCCATTTGTCGTCATTTTCTGTATGTGCACTAGGGGAAGAAGCACTACCTTGTCTTTTGCCTCAGGCAGCAAATTGCTTTGGCATCTATGCAACTATGATCCTGCTGCACTTCAAGCAATGCACAGGAGCATCAGGGCAAACAGCTATAGCTAACTCAAGACAGCCAGCCAAGCCACAATTATTCCCAAGCACACTGATATTGTTTACTGGAAGAGGCAGGATCTGAATCAGAACAATGAGAGAAATGATATCTGGACCTCACAGAATGTCCCTGTCTCCTTGATTTGTCTATTTTGGACACTGCCTCTGCCAACTTATCAATCTGTAGAGGTAGACTGATAAACTGATTATGTGGCTTGGCTCGCTTGAATTATCCACAGCTATTTGCTACTAAGTCTGAAAGGAAGGAAGAGTGAGTTCAAACAACCATTTGACTTTTAGTTTGTTAAGGAAAAGAGTGTCCTTTTAAATAAAGAATTTGTATCAAGCAATTACAGTACAGTACAAGTACTTTTGAACCTAAAGAGACACAATGACCCTTCTTAAGCAACCCAGTAGACTAGAAGCTCAGTGCTTGGATGAGACAGGAGTTAAACAGTGCCTGAGTCTAGCCAATAAATAATTACAGCTGATGAGCATTTTCCATGTTATCTCCCCTTAGAAACTAGCAGTGGAAACTACACCTTTTTAATTTTGTTAAACCTTTTAGTACAGCCAGTTCTGTCTCTCTATCCTGCCATTTTTAGACAGCTTGAAATTTTTACTTGTACATTTTACCCAAATGAAAAAGAGTGAACATTGTAGCTAAAATCCTCTGGCTTAAAATAGTAAATTGCATTAGAATAAGCCTATTGAATCAGTTCCTCTGTAAGTTCTGTTGATTTAATTGGGCCTATTCTAACTGTAAGTTACTACAATTAAGAAGGTCACACTAAGAGTTGGACCATTTGAATCAATGGAAGTGAAAGAGAAATTGACTCACCAGATCCCCAATGATTCAGTGGGCCTACTCTAGTGCAATTTATTATACTAAGCAACAGGATTTTGGCCTAGAAAGTAAAAACTGTAGTCTTCTATGGTTCCATCCCACCCCTGCATAGGCCTAGCTTTAGGTGGAACACATCTACTCCTGGATGTGTTTCCCAGGGAAAAATCTGAGCAGCACACCAATGGCAATATGCAGAACCCTGTCTCTTGGAAAGATGAGTCTGAAGAGCCTTTGTGGTTTCAATAGATAGTCTGAGGTTTAATGTTGCTGCCGACTGTTTGCTTTGTTATTTATTCAGTGGCTTTTGTACACATTAGGACCCCCATATCAGCTGGGGATTGGTTCCAAGCTCTCTGTTGATATTGAAAACTGTGGATAATAGTGAACACTATATATCTATTGCCGTGGTTCTCAAACCTGGATCGCCAGATATTCTTGGACTGCAAATCCCAGAAATCCTGGTCAGCACAGCAAGTGGTGAAAGCTTCTGGGAATTTCAGTCCAAGAACATCTGGAGATCCCAGTTTGAGAACCATTGATCTATAGAAGGCTTGTCCAACCTGTGGCCCGTGGGCCACATGCGGCCCAGGTCGGCTCGTAATGCGGCCCAGTGCAATTTTTTATTTTTAAAGAAATTCCAAAGTTTCAAGTTACACTGCTGGCACTTGCGGCCGGAATGTGGCCGGAGCATGTCACAATGGTAGGGGGGGGAGAGAGGGAAGGAAGGAGCGGAAGGGGAGGGGAGAGGGGGGCTGCGTGACTGCATTGCGCCATCCCCGTCAATAGGTGGACCACCTCCCGGCCCCACAAAGCCACCGGAGTCGAAGCTGGCAGCCTCGGCTGTCTGAGATCGCAGCTGCCGGCAAGCGCGCTTGGAGCGGGGCTGCGGAGGACAGCTAGGGCTGCCCCCCCATGCGGCCCAAACCAAATTTTCATCTTCTAATGTGGCCCAGGGAAGGTGAAAGGTTGGACACCCCTGATCTATAGCATGGTAAAAGGGAAAAGAACAGAATTTTTTTTCATGAATTACCAGAACTGGCCATGAGAGGGCACCAGAGACCTTCTTATGTATTCTTCACTAATACAGTATTCATAGCATGGTATCTGGCTCCCTCTATCAGCCAGTTCTGGTAATATATGTGAAAATAGTTTTTTTCTGCATTTTTTTTTCTTTTAATATTTTTTAATATTTTCAGACCGTGGATAAATGAAACTGCAGATACTGATCCCATGGATATGGGTGTCCTACTATATATAAAAGTTTGCTTTATCTGGTTTTTAAAATGTAGAAATATACTGTGCGTGTTTGTTCGTGTACACGTCTTTACTAAATGAATTAAGAGAAAAGACTATATATACGGTTATTTTTGATGGAAGACTGTGATAAAGGAAAGAGATTTAGGCCACAGATCATCCCCCACTCAAAACATTGGCATATTAATGCATCTTTTTACCTTCTACGTAAGTAAACATAAGCTGTAAGCTTCCTTGTAAATTCCTAAAGGAAGAAGCGTGAAGTTTTCTAGGACTAACTCCATTAAACCCAATGACCAGAATGTTATCAGTTGGTTAAACCAGTATAAGTGCAGTGGTGTAAATCATATTGGCCAACTGCCACTAGTTAACACGTCACCACTTGTATACCTCATCACAGACCAATGGTGTGAGTTAGTGCACAATGAGGAATACAACCATGAACTCACTAACCAGCAGCAATTCGCCACTGCACTACCACCTGCCTAACTAGCCAACAGGATTCTGGCCAGTGAGATTTCCATTTCCTTGCCTAAAATATGAATCAAGTGGACTAGGAAGAATTATATTGTATTACTGTGGGTTGGACTATGCCATAGATTTACTGTTAAAGCCAGAGTTTAATTTCAGCTACTCCACACCATTCATATTGTGGGGAGTGGTGTGGCAAGTAGAATTACACTATGATGTTTATTTGGGTTAGAAATCAAGGTATGAAAAGTTAAACAAATCAATATACTGTCCATACTGTGTCCAAGGGGATTAATCTGTGGCCTGGACTAGTTTGTGTTTGGTGGTAATTTTTTTTGTTTGAACTGCAGCTTTTTTTTCCTCTTTGGGGATTAAGAAATTTGCAAATCTCAATAGAATTTAAAAGCCATACTGACAAAAGGTGACAGAAGCTGCATTCCAATACATCTCAGAACTTTAATCTACATTTTAGGACTTTGTTTCAATAGGGATAAAAATGCATGCTCTTCAACTATTGCCTTATGTGACCCAGTCTGGCGTCTGCAATTCCATGCCAATATTTTCTTTAAAACTGATCTCTGGCTTTGCTAATTGAAAGGCTACAATGACTTTATTTTTTTGATGCCTCTTTTCGAAGTGAACAGTGAGTTCCCAAAAGTGCAAACTGAATGAAGATTGGTTTGTGGCCTCTCAAAGAAAGAGCAGCCCTTCCTTTTTCTTCTTTTTTTTCCTACTCCAAGACGTTTTGGCACAATCCCAGATCCTTTGCAGTGGGCACAGAACTAATTTAATTTGCCCACAAAAAACTTCCTGAATCATCATCCCACGGTGGCAGGCACAATACTTTTTGTATGTCCCCATCTCCCAAACATGTCCTTTCCTTCTTCCTTCAATTGCCTTCCCCATGATTCCCATTTAACATCAACGCAAGAGGAACATTTTTGAAAGCCAGCTCATCGTGTTGCTACTGCTGTTTCTAGAGGCAGTATCTGTAGCACTCTGTTGCAATCAGAAACAATCTTGTTAGTAGAGAGGTTGCTGCAATTGTTATTTTTCTTTTTTTTTTTCAGGCTGGGTTTTTCAATGCTGTCCCTTCCTGTGGTTTTTCTGCCCTCATGTATGACTCAACGTAGAGTTGGGAGGGTGTGTACACAATTAATGCATGAGAGAAATGAAAGCTATATTCAAACCTACGTTGAGACGTTAGGCCTTGCCTCTTAAGTCATACAGGACGTGCAGAGGGGAGTCTTCCCTCAGAAGCAACTGAGCACAGAGAAAGACACTTGTACTGTATTAGGAGCTATTTCTCCCACAATGCAACCCTCAAGGAAAAGACTCAAGCAGTATCTCAGAACCCATATTTGTATACTCACAGCCCATACAATGAAACAAGGGATGTGTTCAGATGACACCATCGGTGAAATTGGGTGTGTGTGTTAAATATATGAACCTATAGTCACTATAGTGACTATACTATAGCACAGTAGCTTGGTTCAGCTGATTTTGCCACCCTTTCACCACACATTCCTGTGGGTGAGGTAGAATTTTAATCTGAGGTAAAAACAGTGCTGCTTGAGATATTTTGCTGCCTGAGGCAAATTGTGTCTGCCTGCCTATCCACTCCTCCCTGTCTACTCCCCAAATAACATCAGGGTATGTAATATTCAAAACCAAATGGCACGCCACCCATCCCAAAACCTGGCTGGTAGTAAAATGACAAAGGCAACAAAGTAAATACCTAACCCTTTTCATGATAATGTAAAACCTGTTGCTTGAAAGGCAGCAGCCCCCTCACTCGGCCTCATGACAGGCCTGGCCCTGGACAGCAACTGCAGGTATTGATTGAGCAGCTGTGATTAATTGTTCCAGGTTAATCTTTCTAGAGTCTTTTTTTAAAAAATCCTTTGACATGCGAGTGTGAGAAATATCTTACAGTGGTACTTAGTTACAGAGAGCACCACTGCTTTGTTCATCCTGCAAATAATTAAACTGGACAGTTTCCTGTTTCCACTGCAGCAAGAGAAAAGTGCTACAGTGTTTGTGCCCTTCGTTTGTGGGCGAAAATGTAGAGAGACACAGTAGATGAGGCAGCATGGCACCGGCCTCCTTGGCCTAACAGAGTGTGCCACAGTACAAACAAGGGAGGAAGTTGCCTTCTTTCTTCCTAGGTCTAGTTGGAACCTGCAACCCTCACTATTATTTTGTTTTGTAAAGCAATCCCCGTGCTGATAGCATACTCCACCCTGCAGCCTTAAAGAAACATGCTTTGCTTTAAGATTAGGTCACAGGTCTCATGGCGCTGGAAGTAACAATCTTCTCCCTGGTTTCTGTAAGAGAGAACCCATGTTGTGGACTACAACTTGGGAGGAAAAAAGTTTAAGGTCTGCACTAAGCCAAAAAGCTGTACCAGACACTATCTCTCAGCCTGATCTGGCTCACAGGTTACTGCAAAGACAACGTTGTATGGGGCAGGGAGACCTGCTCAGGCCAACACAAGCCCCTTGCAGTAGAAGGCAGAACAGAAACCTCATAATTGCTCTGAACTTAGAAAAGAGCCTTAAAAGGTACATCCACCCTCACCCTCACTTAAGTTATGAAGCCGTGAAATCTGCAGAGACAGAATCATTGGACTGGCAATCAGGTTCCTCGGTTTACCTTGCCAATTTTCTACGTTCAAAGAGACGTCTGTTAATTATTAAAGAAGGTGGTAGACATTTATGGAGAGAGGTGGAAGAAGACAGAAGGAGGGGCAGGGAGGGACAGCTCACCTAACTCTTCAGGTGCAGAGGGCAAAGCAACAGCTGTCCCCTTGTAAATATCCTGCCCCACTCCTTTACCACAAGGCCAACAGTTTTTTTGTTGTTTGTTTTAACTCCATCTCCAATTGCCTTTTGCAAGGAGAAGGCTGAAACAAACACACTGTCATAAACATATAGGAATATCACATGAGATCTACAACACAATGTAGGGTGGAGTCTGCCATGCAGGGTTCTAGCTAGCTGTGCCCAAGAGGTCCATTCTATGCTGTCCGAAAAGAGGAGCGTGGAGAAGCTATGAGATCTTTGCAGGAGAAAGAATACTTGCTTTGGCCTGGGAAGAGATCTGATGGGCAACACATATATTTATTATTGGGGTTTTTTTTGCAATTAAGTGAATTCCTTTAAAAATTTTAAAAATCCTGAAATACTCGATGTGTCTCAAAGTTGCAATATTAACAAGGAAGTACATTGTAGAGTTGCTGTAAAGTATTCTCTCTCAGCACCAGCCTCCAAAACTTCCAAACTCCAGAAGAGGCAAGAGCATGAATTATGTTGGACAAGGGTAGTCCTCTGGTGAGAAAGTTAGCCTTCCCTTACCAGCTCCCACCAGCCCCAGTACTACCTCTGGTCAGGAATGCTGGGAGGTACAGTCCAACTCAAGCAAGGCTGTTGACAACTCAACCCTGCAATGTTAAATTAGAAACAGCAGATAACACAGAGTTTCATTCCCCTGTGCCATTTTACCCACAGTAACATAGGGTGGACACATTACCCAACCCCAGATACATTAAAATACATCTGGACCCCCATATCCGCGGGATCAGTATCCACTGATGTACTTATCCATGGTCTGAAAATATTAAAAATACCAAAAGAAAAATCATAGAAACATTTATAAAGATGAAGTCACCAAAACTGGCCATTAGAGGGAGCCAGAGGCCATGTTATGTATAGCAAGCACCATTAAAATACAGTAGCATTTGTTGTAATCTGGGTTTTTCAGCATCCACAGGCGAGGGAGGTGCTTGGAACTGATTCCCTGTAGATACAGGGGTCCTATTCAATTTCTACATCAATTTCTACAGTATGCTTTCACCCTAGGAAATCTTTTAAACAGCCTCTCAACACGAACCAAGAAGTGAGCTATTCAGACAGACAATTTGCATCTTTATCACTGTTCAAAGACAAGAGTGGGTGATGCCTTCACTAGAGCAATATCTGGCCACGGAGTCAGAGGGAGTTCCCTTCCCCACTGTGCACTCCAGGAGAAGAGCCAGTCTGTGTAGAGGCTTGAGCAAGCTGTATCATGGGTGTTCCTGGAAGAAGGGAATGGGAAACCACTTCCGGGCACACTCTGCCTAGAACATCCTGAGAAAGGTCACCCTAAGTTGGAATCAACTAGTCAGTACTGTATGTAATTATTGTTAATTATTAAACTATATCACAAGCAGAAACTAGCTTTCGACTCCTATTGAAGTCTTCATCAGGCTGGGCACCAACGAAAAAGTCAAAAGCTAGTTTCTGCTTGTGATACTGTACTTTAATGGTATAATAAAGGTTTCACCCATCCTTGTCCTGGGTGCAACACCATAGGTTTAAGTCCTTCTGAGCTCTGTATCTGTCCTTTATGCACTTCTCCTTTTCTAGACACTCTGCTCTATTCTTCCCAACCCCTTGGTTATCACTTTTATTTCCCTTCACGTTTCATGGCATTGAGTTACTATGGGGCTCTTCCAGTCCTCTGTCCCCATTCTTATGCAAGGGTCTCCCCATCTGCTAGAACTTCCATCTCATGTCTGGGTGATGTGGTTTTGGTCACGTGGCCTCACAAACTTCCCACAAAAGGAGAGAGATCAGGCATGTGCCCAGCCTTGAAATTTGCCCCTTCCCTTCCAGCAGCTTCGGAAAAGGTAACCACACCCTATATCCCTGCTACGGCTTCCCATAAATTGACATTATTCAGAGACACACCTTCCCTGCACAGGGAGGTTCCATTAAATTATTACACAGTTATAAAGCCTTGCCTTTGGATTATAGTTTGTAGGGCTGGTACAAGACATTTTGCTTCCTGAGGCAATGCAACAAATGCTTCCCACCATCACCACCACTACCACTGCCTCAGCCATCAAAGTCTATACTACTTAAGGGCAGCCAAATTGTTCTGACAAATAAGATAGAAGAGCCCATAAACACCTCTCCTCCATACTGATAGTAAACATGCAATAACAGTAACAACCAAATAAACAACCCAGCTTCCAGCCCTTTGATGATGCTCAATATCTGCTCCTGGAGACAAGACAGCCTGCCCCGTCTCTGGTGAGGTTGGTTTGTTCTCCCATGAGTTTATCTCAGCATTTCCCAACCTGAGGGTTTTGACCTCCAAGGTGTTTTCTGGGGGAGTCACGGGTCACCTTATATGTTTTGTGGAACTAATGAGAATTAACAAAATCCAGGAAGTAGTTTTAGAAGAGCTAGCCGTGTTAGTTTGTGCCAATATATCAGGCGAAAACCAAATAAACCTAAAAAATAAAGAAGACAAAAGTGTTGTGGCATCTTAAACACTAACTGCTATATCTTAATATGAGCTTTCATGGATAAGTCCACTTCTTTAGATATGAGTGGGACCTCCAGGAACACTCTCAAGATTGCTACACATTCTAGGATTGAACACTGGCATTGTCCACCTTATGCTAGCAGGACTATCTCATGTAGCGTTAGTTGGAGACACATCTCATTGTTGCTCAGTGTGATTTATTATTCTGAGATGAATGTGTGCATGATTTATTTTATTATTTATTACTTTGATTTGATTTATATACTGCTCCATTAGTGCCTAAACACTATTCTGGGCGGTTTAAAAGAAATTAAAACAAGCAGCACAATAAACAATACAAAATACAATACAAAATAAATAACAAAAACATCTAAAACCAAATAATCAATTATACAACCAGTCTTCAGAATGAAGCAAGACTGGAGGCAAGGTATTCCATTCGGGTGGAGGTGAAAGGCCTCCTTGCAAAGTAGTGTTTTTAACTGCCTCCTAAAAGAGTACAGGGAGAGGGCCAGGTGTAGCTCCTCTGAAAGTTGATTTCATAATGTTGGTGTCACCACCGAGAAGACCCTACCTCTAGTTGATGACTTTCGGGCCTCTCTCGGGATTGCAGCCAGAGGGATGAAAGTAAGAGGTTTCTCCTTCCCTCCCTGCAAGGCAGAACCTGACAACTTCTTTTTAAAAAGCATGACCCGAGGAGCATCCTCCTGCCTCTGCTTAGACCTGGACAGCAGCTTTAGCATGTCATTCTAGTCATTTCTGTTCAAAACAATGTTATAGTAGACGTTGTCTAGAGGGGCGGGGTAGAAATTGAATAAATAAATAAATAAAATAAATAAATAAATATAAGCTCTGCGTCAAAGATTTCTGGGCATCCATGCCAGCATGAAAAGCAGGCGTGCAACAAGTAAAGCCTTTCTTCACCTCTAGAAATACAGTACAGTGGGACGGAGGAAGCTTCACTGGGTAAGGCTGTGGCTGATCTCACCCACTGTGACCGACACACACAAACAAGAAAACCCTGGTTGGCAACCTGAGCTGAACCAGAACTGTCCAAGTGAACTGACTATATCATAGCTCACGTTGGCCTATGTGAGTTTGCAACCTGTCTGTTTTAAGGAGAAAGGCGGGGTATTTAAAATAAATAAATAAACAAATAAATATGCCGTGTGCCTATCGACCTCCTTCAGCAGTGGATTGTTTGGTAATTCTGCCGTCAAACCAAACCCACAGACACTCAGTTCCAATCAACCAGTCTGGCACCACCGCATACACACGCCCAGAGTCATATTGGCTGCCCATGTGGGCTGAGCCAGCCCAGCAGCAGCCCTGTGAGTCACTGCCAGGGATGTGTGAACCCATCCGGTAGTCAAGGAATGGCACACGCTCAGCCGCACCCAAAAACACCCTCCCCTTAGCAAAAAAAAAAAAAAAAGTGGATCAGGCGGGCAGGCAGGCAGATCTTCAGAACCGGTAGAAAAGCTTGCTTCATGAAAAAGAGAGGGCCAAAGGGCATGGCATACACAGCACCCTTTCCTTACCTCTTCGGTCTTGATCCTGCTTTCCTGAAACTGTTCTAAGAAACCCAGGGGAGAAATCCCGATTCTTGGCCTGCCCTGAGATCGGCCGCACCCCAGATGTAGTTCGGAGGCGGGTCTTTCCCCCAAGCAACAGCCATTTCTAATCGCTCTACTGCCTATGAGACGTGGAACTCCGGCTGGGTTTACTTGGGGAGGGGGGGAGAATGAAAATAAAGATCTCTCTAAAATAATGAACCAGAAAGAGAAAGTAAAATACACCAAACAATTCAGAGAGGCCAGGAAGGAGAAGTATATATATATATTTTTTTAAAAAAAGGTTAAAGAAAGCGAGGCGAGGAAACAGAGTAGCTGTCGCACCGGTAACGAGGCGTGGGGAACCAGCCGTTTCGACTCTGTCGCCTCGCCATCGGAAGTTCAAGATCCTCCCGCTGCTGCTTCTCCTTCCCATTCCTCCGTCCAGGATAGCAGCCTGCAAAGCGCGGCCGGCCGGCCAACCGGCCCCACTCGGAGCGGAGCGCCTTTCTTCCCCGGCGCGCCGGGCGTTTCCCCAGGACTCTCGTCCCGAGGCGCCACCGAGCGGGCCCAGGACGCCTGGGTCCCATGCCAGCTTCGGGGTGGAGTTGGGGGCTTTGGAAAGATTCGGAGAGGGACGGCCGGCCCGCCGGCCCCGGACTCCGCTCTCCTCTCCTTTCCAGTCCCAGAACTGTGTCAGAAGCCTTCAAGTCAGGACATCCTTTTTTTTTTTTTAACTGGAAAAACAGAGGGCCCGCCTTCTCTCCGTCCCCGGGTGTTGCAGTTTCGAGAGGCTTTCTGTGCAAAATCATTTCCACAGAGACAAACCGCGTTAAGCCTGTTGCTATTTAAAAAAAACACGCACACACATGTACACACAAACCACCCTCGCTGGCATTTTTTGAACTTCCACGTGTCCCACTTTTCGGGGCTTTCCCAGTTTCCCACACTCTAAGGGAGGGCTGAACTCCCCCCCCCCCGGAATTCCGTTTCGAGGGAACTTATTGTTGGGTTTCAGTCTCAGATCAGGCAGGGGCACAGCGAGCCAGTGGGGTGGAGTGGCGGCCGGTTCGAATCCCCGCTCAGGCAGGGAAACAACTCCCGGGCTGGTGGTGGTGCCAAGGCTAAAGCACGCTTTAAACATCCCGATCACATCGAATATATATGTATATACAGTATATATATATAATTTCAAAAAGCTGTCCCCATATATATATATATATGGGCATATATATCGGCGTGTGTGTGTGTGTGTGTGTGTGTGTGTGTGTGTGTGTGTGTGTGTGTGTGTGTGTGTGTGTGTGTGTGACTATATATATATATATATATATATATATATATATATATATATATATATATATATATATATATATATATATATATATATATATATATATATATATATATATATATATATATATATATATATATATATATATATATATATATATATATATATATATATATATATATATATATATAGGAGCAGCTTTCTAAAATTTTGCCAAGAAATAAAAGTGTTTCCCCTCCCAAGGGCAGTTACCCATCTGCCCCTCTCCTTCTGGGGGGTAACGGGGCGTCCACCCCGCTCCCGGGCTCCTTCCGCGCCTATTGCCCTCTTACTATTTCTGCGGCGAGAATCAGTCCTTTCTGGGTGCGGACGAAGGAGGAAAACTTCCCCATGCAGCCTTTGGAACTGCCGGACGAGTCCATGGCACCGGGAGACCCCCTTCGGGACGGGAGGGGAGAGACGACTTTTTTAAAAAGCCCCTCACGAGTACAGCTCTTTCTTCCTCCTGCTTGCTGTCAAGCGAGCGCGCTTTGGCCCCGGCGAGGCAAGTGGGAGCCGCCAGGGCGTGGTGCCGAGGGAGAGCGTGGTTGGCGCGCGGAGCCGAGCTGGGAGGCTGGCGGCGCGGCCCCTTTAAGGGCAGCCCCGAGGAGACGGGCAGGGCAGGCCCTCGCCAGACACCTAAAAAAGGCATCGAGGCAGGAAGGAGCGGGGAAGGGAAGCTGTTTTAAAGAGGCAGTGCGCTCTGGCGGAATGAAACTGACAAGAGGGCATTGCCACCCGCTCTTCAAGGCGACGACGCCTCTCCGCGCGCTTAACTTAAGAACTCAGCCCCATTGTCCGTGGTGGGACTCCCTTCCGAGTTAAGAGCCGAATAACCTGTCGGGGTGGCCAAAGGCTCTGGGTTGGTGCCCTCACCGCCGTTTCCACCTGTATACATTTAAAGAAACACCCAAGTTTAGGCTGGGCGTGAAGAGCGATGGGTCTTCCATCTACCCAAGGGGAGGGCAATGCCTTCAACACGGCAGAGCAAACTTCAGCCGCCTTGGTTAGAGACGCCCACATGGAGCCGCAATCACAACCGGGCATAGCCCTTTAACCCCAAGACTTATTTTCACTTTAGTCTTCTGATAAGTATGAAAGAAGTGTATTGGAGCAGCTATTTATTTATTTATTTATTTATTTATTTACTTATTTATTTATTTATTTAGCCGCACCATTACCAGTGGCTTCTGAACGGCGTACAACAAATATTAAAACTTAAAAATATTTAAAACATTTAAAAGACAATATAAAATATCCTATATTAAAACAATTCTTAAAACATTAATATTAGTAAGTCCCTTTTAACCCTTGGATGGGATCTGTACCTTTCATAGCTGTAGCAAGTAGTACTTGTGTCTGGGGTGAGCAATGCAGGGATGTAGAAGTTTGCTCCCACTCATTGGTGCTTGTTCTATTGCTGTGACATAGAACAGAGGCGTTTTACGGGAGGGGGGGGGGAAGCAGGAAGTTGGCAACCCTGCATGGATTCCATTTGTCCACTTTTTGATCACACTGCCACAGGTTCTATGCCCTAAGCCTTGGCATGACAGGCAGGACAGATCCAGGCTTCCTTTTTCCATGTCTCCACCTCTGTGCTAAGAAAAGTGTCATTTCTTTTTTTATTTGAACATTTATATACTGTATTGACTACACATTCAAGGGTGCTGACAGATGTCTGATCCTGCTGTAAAGCTACAATTCTATACACATTTGGGTTGTGTGTGTGTTTTAACTGCCATACAGGTTGCTGTGAATTTACTGTGGGAGGAGACTGTTATGTCCATGTGCTGCTTGCCAGTGGTACTTGCGTGGGCAAGGTGAGAACGCAGCACCCAATAGAAGAGAAGCTTTTCGTTTGTTCTAACACAGCTGTTCTCACCTTCTTAATTCTCCCTGCCCAATTGACTGTGAAAGATACAGAGTCTTTGTGCATTTCAAAAAGTCATTTTAACTGCAGCTCTATTTACATAGATCAGAATGAAGCCCCAGTGAACTCAGTAGGATTTACTTCTGAGTAAACATTAACAGCATTGCACATTTTAGTGGACATAAATGACCATACTATTTGTAAACAGATAAAGAGTTAAATATACTTATCACAGATATACCCAGATACAAGCCATTGAAAAGTGGCCAGCCCTGTTGGGTTCGTTTTAGCCAAATCTTATATACCTGGGAGGGAGAAAAGTGTTCTCTATTTCCCTCTTTCTCTTCAATAACATACAAAATTCCTTTTCAGTAATGGTCTGTTTTTTTTAGCTGAGAGGGTCTGTGGTTCTAAAGCCAGTCCTAGTCTTGACCAGGTGCTAGGATTTTGGGTGTTTCTGTGTGGGTGGGTGTGGTGTCAGCATTACCCTGGCCAGGAAGGCACGTAGCTTTTCAGTGTTTAGCCTTGTGGAATTTTTTGAAACTCCCCGGAGACGCTACTCGACTGGAGTGTTTCAGAGTAAAATGGATTCTATCATGCTCCAGCAAGCTCTTTCCTGAACTTAACTCACCTCAGGACAAAAAGGAGTGGCATGGAAGAGTGGCTATAAAAAAAAAGGGATCCTGGCCAGCTTCTGTGACATCTGTCTAGAGTGGTGCTGAGGAACCTTGAGGTACGGTTTTCAGATTTGGGCCTCTGGATGCTTTAAATCTACAGAAGACCCAGCCAGCATGCTCAATAGTAACAGCTTGTGGTGTCTTGTCACCCAAAATAACTGGTCATCCTGCAGCTTTCGGCTCCTGCCTTACATAATCTAGCATGCTGTTCCCCACATAGGCCCACCAGATAGATGCCTATGGGAAGCCCCAAAGCAGGTGCACTGCAGTTCAAAGTGCAGCAAAAGCCCACGTCACCCTACCACCAGGTGACAAATAAGACAAGAGAACTTGTCCTGTCCATGGAATGGAGAGAAACTGGGCAAAGGTGATTTATTGTTATTATTATTGGTAGGAACAGTTGCAGTAGATGAGGATGGCAAGAAAAGGTAGAGATGCATCCTGTGAAAAGATGGATGAGATAGGAGTTCAAATCCTTGCCTCTCTATGGGTGTTCTTGGGCCACTAAATGTTTCCCAGCTGAAACTACTTTATAGGTTTCTTATGTGTACAAGGTGAGAGGAGGGCCTAGTTGCAGTGCACAAATGCTAAGCCAGTCAAACACACACACACACACACACACACTTTTTTCCTCAACATGAGGCAGTCTTATCAAACTCTGTGGGTTGCGCCAACTGAAGAAAGAAGTACTTTTGATGAAATGCAATTCATGATGGAAAGAGAAAGTACAGGATTCTCTCTCCCCCCCCAAGATTATTGAAATCCCCCTAAAATGAACCAGGCTTCTACCACCATGTCAGATGTCTGTATATAAAGTTCTTGTCAGTACAATCAACATAAGGTGCCTATCAGTGTTTCCCACAGGTCTGAGTGGCAGAGAAATTGAAATCTAATCAAATGAGTATGGAAATGTTTGCATTTCACAAGTGGCTGATTCAGCTTCCTAGCCTCTGACAGGAAACTGAAAGCAGGGGTTGGCAATGGGTAGCCAGAGTGGCCAGAGAAATCTCTGTGACCACATTTTTACAAGAGACTAATTAATAAGGGGTTTTTAAAGTTATGATTTCTTTTTTGGTCTCTTTTTTCCCCTGAATCTTTTTTAGTTTTAAAAACATTTTTTAAAAGCACGAGAGTAAATGCACACACTCTGTGCATTTAAAACTTGGAAGTAAACCATGTTGCATTCCACAAACACTATCACTCAGGTAGGTGTATTTGAGTGCACTCTGAGGCCATCTAAAATACTGTAAAACCTTGCCGCCAATTGCAGAGCTCCTCCCTTTCCCCAGATTATAGCCAGACATGATCACAATGATGCACAGACTGAAGTGTGCATGAGGCCATTGGTTCTCATACTGGATTGTGGCCAAAGTGCTCAGCAGTACTTTCAAAAGTCAGCCAGAGGATCTTTGTGGAGTCGAGATATTTTGTGAAATATTGTCCCTCTCTGTGGGTTGTGCCGATGTGTGAGTACATGCATGCTTGTGCAAAGTGTGTACTTGTTAGTATGTGCTGTCAAGATGGAGTCAACTTTTATAGTGACCCTAACAGGGCTTTGAAGGCAAATGAGATTTTTAATGAGTGGCTTTACTAGTTCCATGCCTCTAGTCAGTTTCCATGACTGAGGAGGAATTTGAACCCAGGCCTCCAGAGTCCAAGTCTGTCTCTCTATTCATTTCACCACACTGGGCATCCCAAATCTTGTGGACCTCCATATATATGGATTCCTTCACTAGAAACCACCAAGCAATAAAGGGGAAACGTCACAAGTGACACTTCCCTATCATAGGCATAAATCTTCCCACCAACCAAAATCTGCACAAGTAACAAAACACAGTACTGTACTAAATGCACAGGTACAGTGGTTCTGTGTACAACGATGCCAGTCCTTCTGGAGAAGTGTTGGGCAAGTCGTCCTTGCCCTTTTGTGAGCTCTCCTTCATAAGATTTGAAGGAATTAAAGACTCATCCTTATATACACAGGAACCCTTAAGAAAACAGATTTAGCCACCTTTTAGTAGAATAAGGATGCGCTTCACACCATGTGATCCTAACTTTGGTCTGGACAGAATAAAAGTCTTCCTTCCCAATAGAGGGCAGCCATAGCAAACGCTTCTCTCTTGATCATGTCAAAATACTGTAAGCACAATTGATATCTCACTCACTGCCTTATAGCTGCTTTATATGTCACAGCTGAATGACATCCAGTCATTAATACACAAACATCTGAAATGTCTGCACATACCAATTCCACATCATATACGCAGAGAATAAACTGGTGGCTTGTCCTAATGCCTTGCTGCATAATTTAGAGCAGCTATTCTCAAACTTTTCTTGGCTGTGGCCCTTTTAGAACCACTTCTCAAGTCAAACAAAGAAAGCCTCCCACTCTGTGCAAACAAGAATACAAAATGAACAGATAAATCTGTGGCCCCCTTCAAATCTGCCAGGGCCCCCCCCAGGGGCCATATGGCCCCCATTGAGAATGGCTGATTTAGAGTGTACAAATAGTCACTTGCAATTAGTTACCTTCTCCACTAATGACAGTATAACTCTATTACGTTTGTAACACCAAGAAGGATATCTTCACTTCTGTTGTCATATAATTGTGTTTTTAGCTATCCTTACGGTTTTAGATGATGTATAGAAATCAAGGAAGTGAAAATATGGAATTTGGATATTGGGGACTTTGATGCTTTGTTACTGAGTGCTTGGGAAGTTGACCAGAGAGGCAGAGGTCAGCATGTAAAAAGATAATTCACACCTTCAAACTGACCTCATGTTATTGGAAACTTCAAAGAAAAGATTTCTGTGCTCATTTCAAAGGGCAGATAGAAGGGTGGACCCTTCCCTGCTTATCTTTTACCACTGTGCCTATTAAAACAGCCCCAAAAGGATTCTACCACTTTTATCTGTCACCCTTAACTTGACAGAAGCCAGTTCAATTCCTTTCCAGACAATCATGCAGATTTGTTGATGGGAATGAGAGCAGGTTAGGAAACTACCCTTTATTTTGACTGGACATGAAAGAAGTTAAGAGATTTTTGGTAACAGATGGCTAACGGCTCAATTACTTGTAGAAAAGAAAATTAGGAAAACTGGTTTGTTAGACTAGCTTATCTCTGAGGAGACAGAACTTTGCACCCCCTGAACTATGCCATCTCTCCACCAAGGATTATTAGCTAGAATAGCCTAGCTTTTATTATTTTCTAGCATGCTTTCTTCTTGGATGCTGTACGGAAGTCTGTCTCCACATTTGCTCCTTCATTTTTGAATAACTCTTTTTATAACTGATGGAGAATCCTTCCTTCCTTCCTTCCTTCCTTCCTTCCTTCCTTCCTTCCTTCCTTCCTTCCTTCCTTCCTTCCTTCCTTCCTTCCTTCCTTCCTTCCTTCCTTCCTAATAAACTTACATTTCTTTCAAGCAGTTGTCTGGATTTTGGCTTAGAGGCTTGGAATTCTAAAACCAGTCCTTGCCTTGAGCATCTAAGGGGATTCTTCAGGGTTTGGGTACGGGAGTGGTGGGCACCCTTCCTTTCCCAAGGAAGGCACCTCTCAGGGCTTAGCCTTGGGGATTCCTTTTTGCATTAGCAATATTCAGCTCTGATAGTCTTCCCCACACTTAACTCTTCCTTAGTCCTCCCACTCCAAGGTAAGCAAGGGTAGTGTGGCTAAGTGGCTATAGAGAGGGAATCCTGATCAAAAAACTGTGACATTGTGGCGGCCAGGTTTACTTTATACAGGTACTTGTAAGCATTTATACTAGCTACTTGTAAGCATTTGGAGCAACAGGCTATCATCTTATATGTTTTTTGGTGTTTTCCTGAAAAGTGTGTGTGCAAAACCCATATTTGTGGAGAATTGGTTACATGGATCTACCATGGATGCCTGAAACTGCAGATACAAGGGGACCCCTATATACACAACATACAAGGGGACAGGACAAAGGCCACAAGGGGATCCCTTGTATGCTGCATATGAGGTTGTGACAAACCATGAAGAAGTGAAACCACAGATACCGATCTTGCTGCTATAGGGTCTTACTGTACAAGTACTGTAGATATTTTATCACTTATGAATAAAGAGAAAAAGTGTTCCTCTTGAAAAACTCTAGTGATACAAGTAACATTACTTTGGGAGAGTTTGGCAGTATAACTGTAATTAATAAGTTTTAGAAGTCACTTTCCAAGCTCTGCTGAAAACATGTTGATATTCACATATTTGTGATTACTTCAGCACTTACGGTTTTCTTACACACTTAATCAATGAGCAACTTTTGCTACACAATGGCCAAAATCCTTTTGTTTAGCATAGTCAATTGCACTAAAGTGCTGTAAGTCCTTTGCATCAATCAAGAATTACTGAGACAACTTCTCTGTCAGTTTACTGGATTAAAATGATCCTAACTGAGACCATAGTAACTTGTAGTTACAGTAGGCCCATCTGAATCAACAGAACTTATGGAAGAGCTGACTCATCAAATCTCTGTTAATTCAGTTGGCCTATTCTAGTGCAATTTGCTGCCCTAAGCAACAGGATTTTGGGGAATGCCTAACGTTCTGTCATTGGGTGAATTTCCATCTCTTCTTCAGCTAGTTGCCCAATGCCTTGATGTATCTCTGCTGGAGTTCTCTAGGGCAGTGGTTCCCAACCTTGGGCCTCCAGATGTTCTTGGACTTCAACTTCCAGAAATCCTGGCCAGCAGAGGTGGTGGCGAAGGCTTCTGGGAGTTGTAGTCCAAGAACATCTGGAGGCCCAGGGTTGGGGACCAGTGCTCTAGGGTGTATGCTCAGGTGGCCAGAGGGACTCTGGGGATGTTCAAGTGACCAATTAGAACTGGGCATACCATATTATACCCACCACACTGGCATCCATCTTAGAGCACATCTATGGTGCTGTCATTTTTTTCCAGTTAATTAACCTGGGATAAGTGACACTTGTTCTCTCCAGCGCAATTGTCGTGCTAGCTGGCAGGCGTGAGTCCACCTCAGACAGCAGATATTGGATGTCCTGAAAGAGAAACAGACTGTTATTTAACAATATTGCTTCCAAATTTAGGGTGAGGTGGTTATAAGATTTTCTGCCCCATACAGCAAAAGAACCTGACTGACTCTGGACACTCAGTCCTGTGACATTCGTGAGGGCAGGGGTGCCACTTGCTGTTGAGCCTCAGGCAGCAGAATACCATGGGCCATCCCCGGGGATGATGGAAACTATCCACCAAACCCATCATGGGAAGGCTGCCAGCTTAAACAAGACAGGTTCAGAGTGACATTTTCAGCATGCTGCTTGGCAGGTGAGAGAGGCCTCATGGCTGTGAGAACACAATCAAGCATTACTGATAGCTGCAGTATTCCCTCATGGTTTTACACCTCTGACACATATCTGACCTCAGGCAGCTCATGACTTTCTCTTTCAGCAGGGGAGGGGGGTGATAAAGCACCGAAGAGATAAACAATCTGCCTTTAAGGCTTGGTGGTGTCAAGAAAACTTTGAAGCATTTTGTTTATAAACACAATGCTCTGCAATGAGATTTGAGATCGCCTGAGAGAGACCTCTTGGTTACAAAACAAAATTCTCTCCCTTAACTGCTGACAAGAACACACAAATGATGCTAACCTGGTTGCCAGAAGGGGCAGTTCAGGGGCCTTAGTCCTCCGGCCAGCCCTGGACCTGATCTCATGTCGTCCTTGGCCTAATTTCAAAAGCAGTAATCATTACCATGAATAAATACACTTTAAAAAATATATTTTACACTGCAATATAAAGGTGACAGTATTAAAATAATTCTTACACACTGCAACTAAGTAAAAATACAAATAGGCAGGCATGAAACACATAGATATTGGGTGTAGCACAGTCCCTCTCCTTGTTTCTGTGTCCCCCCTTCCAAAGGAAGGTATACTGCCTCCTATACAGTAGTTGCTCAGCCACAACTCTAAGACTGATACATCCTCCATGACCTTTCTGGGATAGAGTGACTAACTAACTAACTAACTAGCTAACTAACTAGCTAGCTAACTAACTAACTAACTAACTAACTAACTAACTAACTAACTAACTAACTAACTAACTAACTAACTAACTAACTAACTATCTATCTATCTATCTATCTATCTATCTATCTATCTATCTATCTATCTATCTATCTATCTATCTATCTATCTATCTATCTATCTATCTATCTATAATCATACAACACAGTATATATCTAATTATTTGCATGTTTAAATGTGTTTACTATGAAAGACCAAAATGTTGTATTTGCCTAGCCTAGGGCATGGTGAGAACGATGACAGCCACATGCCCCGTGCTGTGAGCAGGAAGTGGTCCAGACAGTTCTGTGGGGTGGATCCAAAGGGCCCGGCCATCTGTGGATCCCATCTCCCCTGGGAGACAAATACAAACACCTCATCTCTACATGAGACCCACCTCTGCAAGAAAAGAATTATGTGGTAATATAGCTCTGCCCTCAGACAGAGAAGGACCAGCGTAGCATTCACACAGCAAAGGCACATGGTGGCTTATGCCCCTCCATCATACAGTGTCAAATTTATACCCAGGCTAAATAAATTACAGTTTAAGGCCTCCAGTAATTACAGGCCTGTAAATGACACACACATGCATGCTTTACTAACTTTCAGGTTTTTACCAGTATCACTGTGGTGTTGTGGATGGAGTGTCAGACAAGGACTTAGGAGATCTGGGTTCAAATGCCATAGCCATGGAAACCGATTAAATCATACCACATACCTTGAAAATCACTTTGTTGGCACTTAATAGCCACAACAACAGAGCCTGTTACGCATGACAGAGTTCAGCATCTCTTCATCTCGCCTTGCCCACATGTGCCACTTAGGCAGCCACCTCAGTGGCCCTAATGCTGGCCCTGGCCCTGTTTTTACTGTGTTTCTTGTGCCCTACCTCTGTAAAGGGACAGACCAATAAAAGGACAAAAATTAACTAAGAGCAGAATTACCTATAATGCATACTTATTTTTTTTAAAAAAGACTGAACACAACATTAATGTCCCAGACTTGTCTCTTGTGAAAGCATGCCTCCCGTAGATGACTCAGGCTAGGAGCTTGTCCAATCCCATCGACCCTACCTTTTTGTTCTCACACCAGGTTAATAAAGAGGATTCCCTGTTCTTTTGCTTCTTGGCAAATGGGCCTGTTTTTTAGGCCTGGAGTGCAGATGGGTCCCAACATGCCTTTCTGATAGAGTGCTGGCTTAGGGCAGGGCCTTGGGGAGCATCATGTTGTTCCTTGCATGTACCGTCTTGTTTGTGGCAGAGGAAAAGGAAAACAGCACAACACAGGCAAAAGAATAGCACAGGGATAAAACAGCAAAGGGTGCCCTCTCACACTTGCAGAATCCAGATAGTAAGCCAGCCAGATAACTTTTGTACTTAGGACGAAGGAAGAATTGAATATGTGTTTCCTAGTCTTCAGAATAAAGAAATAAAAGAAAAGAAGAACACATTGACCTATCTCTCACACACACATATCATCAAAAATTAGCCATTGGAGGCAGTGCTACATTCTTCCCAATAGGAGGGGCAGTTCTGAGGGAAGTGCTATGTTTGTGCCTTGATTCTGAAGGGATCAACTCACACATTGAAACTGGCCAGGTAAAAATGCAAGTGGAGTAAAGCTGGTCAGAGCTGTGTAACATATATACAGTATTTTAAAGCCTGGTTGGTTTCCATTTTGACTAGAACCCAGCTGCCAGAAACTACCGTATTTTTCGCTCCATAAGACACACCTTTCCATAAGACGCACCAATTTTTTAGGAGAAGAAAACAGGAAAATATAATCTGTTTTCTTCGCTCCATAAGACGCACAGAATTTCCAACCCCCTGTTTTGTGGGAAAAAAGTTCGTCTTATGGTGCGAAAAATACATCTTCACACAGAGCAGGACACAAGGTTTTAGGGGTATTCCTTCTGTCGTTGCAGCAATATAGCATTCAATTTCAGATGAACATGCACTAATCATTTGTAGTATTCTGGCAATTTAGTGAAACTTCAATTGGGAATACCTAGCTGAGTTACCCATGGAGGGCTAATGTCAGCATTACAGTACATTTACAGACCCAATTTCACCAAAGGCAGTCTCCAGACCTGCCACGCTACAAGTGCCATTCTCCTCAGAATTGCACAACCATTGGTCATGGAAATTGGTGGAAGGCAGTGAGTTGCAGGAGGCTATTTGTGGGGCTCCAGTTAACAGGGATGGGGACTAGAGTTGCGGGACTTGATGTCAAGTCAGACTTAGTTGCACTGGTGACTCAATTCAGATTCAATTCAGGTATTCCCCCCCCCCCCATGGACAGACTCAACTCGGAGACTCAGTACAGAACCCACCACCCTTCCCTTTTTTCTGGGGAAAAAACTTATGGGAAAAAACAGGGACTCAGGATTGGTGCCAAAAACTCAGACTTGGGACTTGGGACTCAGCTGCAAAGACTTGCCAACCTTCCAGCTGGCGAAACTATCTTAGTAGGTTAGCACCCAACAGCTTAAGGTGATTCTTACTGCCAGTATGTTCTGCATTTTGTCTCCCTCTGACGTCCCTGTTTAACAGTGTGTACATACCTATTTCTGTCAACTGAGTATAGCATCTGATGAAGAAGACTGGGTCCATGAGAGATCATGCCTTAAATTTATTATTCTACAAATAATGGCCTGATATTTCTGGAAATGGAAAGCTTCATCCTGGAAGGTTTTCTGTGCTTTTCTTCTAAAGGTCCACTTGAAAGTCTACCCAGTGGATCGAGCTGTATTTATGCCTCTGTGTTCATAGCTTGGCTTGGCTTTTTACAAGGGGCAAATGGAACAGAGTTGGTAGGAGGAAACAACAGAGGGCAATGAAGTGGATTTTTGTTTGCTTTTCTTAATCGGCTGGCCACCAGACCCTTAAGAGAAAAGCAAACTAAAACATCCCTTGCCACCTCTGGACGTCCCCATGCTGCCACTGCTCCACTTGTAAAAAGCCAAGCCAAACAAGGTGCACATGTGCACCTAGATGCACAAACACAGAGAGAGCAAAATCACTCTTGACTGCTCTTCCAACTTAAAGGCTCCCAACCATGGAGTCAAGCCCTGAATCCATTAACTGTCAGGTTAGAAAGTAAGTAACTGTTTAATTATAATCCCTTACTAAGAGTAGGGTCACACTATTGAAAACAATTGGGAACTGGATCCTGTTTTTCGAAATGAGTTTACAGTCATGTAATAATCAAGTGGTTTCGGGGTTTGGGTGTGTGTCCTCTTGGGACAACTTTTAATCTATTTTTAAGCTGTGCTGTATTTCAGTTGAGTGGGATACACTAACTTTTAGACCATTTAAACAACTGTTTACAATCTACTGTTCATGGGCAAACTGCTCTAGAGGATGGTGACTTTTAAAATCGTTGCACTTGAGGCTTTCTCCTATGCCTGTCCATCCTCACGTTGGCATGTATGCTTGACTTATGGGGTTTGTCCATTATAATGGATGCCAGGATCATGAGGTTCAAGCTGCAGGGAAATCTTGCAGCCTGGTCCGTTATATTTCTTTTCTACCTGTAATACTGAACGACACTATCCTAGTTTAAAAGAAATTAAAAAAATTAAAAATAATATTGGAGACAGCAGCACATGTGGCTGTGTGAGGGAAAGCAGGTAGGCAGGCAGGCACTGCAAACATGTTGCATTTGAGACTTCATCCAGTGGCTGCTCCCCTCACACTGGCTGTCTCTCATAACCATGAATATTTAATATTTACATTTCATTTCTTTCAAACTGGGATACTGCTAGTTCAGACACACACACAGAGAGAGTATATGTGTGTCTCTGTATGTATGAGATCAGACTGCAATGTCCTTGCTGACCATAACTCATGATCCTGGCATCCATTCCTTAATAAACCCCACAGACACAATTTACTGCAACACAGGCAACCAGACACGCCAAAATGATTCAAAATAAACTGCATATCCAATCAATTTAAAATAAAGGACCCTGTCAAGGCCATTTAGAATACTTCACATCTTGAACAAATAAACATGCTTCCCAGCCAAAAATATTCATGCTCAGCTTGTACATCATGTAAAAATCAATTTCCAGCTTGCTCAACTCAGGAGTATTTTGACATGTAACTGCACCTTAAGAATACTTTGCCAAGATGAACTGGTATGATTAGAGCCCTTCCACATTTCCAATAGCAAAGCCACACTGACTGCTGCTAATGAATAAGGCGCTGCTTGAATTATGAAGCAGGCATCGGATTGTACACATAGGATCCTCCTGATGTGTCTCCTAGTAGAAGTTACAGATAAGAGCAGGATGTATCATTATAAAAGTTTGTTTCAAGGTAGGCCAGCAACAATTCAGAGGCCTAAACCCAATTGTTAGCTCAAACTAGAGTAGATACATAGAATCATTAGGAATCTGGTAAAGCAATACTGTACTTATGCAAATTCTATTGGTTCAGTGAGTCTGCTGCAGCCAGGATTAACAATTAGATTTAAAACAGATTATACGAGGAAGCTATTATTGTATTAGTAACTAGCTTTCCTTCAAGAAGCTTAAATTTGTGTATGGTGATCCATTGTGAACTTTCCTCACATCAGCCCAGTGAAGTACATTAGACCACTGGTTTTTAACCTTGGGTTACTCAGGAGTTTTGGACTGCAACTCCCAGAAGCCTTCACCACCAACTGTGCTGGTTGGGATTTCTGGGAGTTGCAGTTCAAAAACATCCGAGTAACAAAGGTTAAGAACCACTGCATTAGACTACCCTCTTTCCCTGAAAATAAAACCTAACCTGAAAATAAGGCCTAGAATGATTTTTCAGGATGCTCATAATATAAGCCCTACCCCAAAAATAAGCCCCAGTTAAGTGAACCTTCATTGTGCAGCAACCAGAAGATGACATGACTGTATTTGAAAAAATGTAGATTGTTGTACATTAAAAAAAAATCAAAACATCCCCTGAAAATAAGCCCTAATATGTTTTTGGAGCAAAAATTAATATACAGTATATCACAGAAGTGAGTATACCCCCTTACATTTCACAAATATTTTAGTATATCTTTTCATGTGATAATACTGAAGGAATGACACTTGGCTACAAAGTAAAGCAGTGAGTACTGTATACAGCTTGTATAACAGTGTGAATGTGCTGTCCCCTGAAAATAACGCAACACAGCCATTAATGTCTAACTCGCTGGCAAAAAAAGTGAGTACACCCCTAAGTGTCAATGTCCAAATTGGGCCCAAGTAGCTGTTTCCCCTCCCTGGTGTCATGAGACCCATTAGTGTCACAAGTCTCAGGTGTGAAGGGCGAGCAGGTGTTACCGCTCTCTCTCTCTCAGACTGGTCACTGGAAGTTCCACATGGCACCTCATGGTATTGAACTATCTGAGGATCTGAAAAAATGAATTGTCGCTCTACATGAAGATGGCCTAGGCTATAAGAAGATTGCCAAAACCCTGAAACTGAGCTGCAGCACTGTGGCCAAGACCATTCAGTGGTTTAGCAGGACAGGTTCCACTCAGAACAGGCTTCACCATGGTCAAACTAAGGAGCTGAGTGCCCGTGCTCAGCATCATATCCAGAGGTTGACTTTGGGAAACAGACATATGAGTGTTGCCAACATTGCTGCAGAGGTTGAAAGGGGGGGCGAGGTTTCAGCCTGTCAGTGCTCAGATCATGCACTACAGACTGCATCAAATTGGACTCCAGGGCTGTTGTCCCAGAAGGAAGCCTAAAGATGATGCAGAAGAAAGCCCGCATACAGTTTGCTGCAGACAAGCAGACTAAGAACATGGATTTCTGGAACCATGTCCTGTGGTCCAGTGAGACCAAGATAAACAACATATCTGGTTCAGATGGTGTCAAGCATGTGTGGCGGCAACCAGGTGAGGAGTACAGTACAAAGACAAGTGTGTCGTGTTTACAGTCAAGCACAGTGGTGGGAGTGTCATGGTCTGGGGCTGCATGAGTGCTGCTGCCACTGGGGAGCTACAATTCATTGAGGGAACCATGAATGCCAACATGTACTGTGACATACTGAAGCAGAGCATGATCCCCTCCCTTCAGAGACCGGGTCGCAGAGCAGTATTCCAACATGATAACAACCCCAAACACACCTCCAAAATTACCACTGCCTTGCTAAAGAAGCTGAGGGTAAAGGTGATGGACTGGCCAAGCATGTCTCCAGGGCTAAACCCTATTGAGCATCTGTGGGGCATCCTGAAATGGAAGGTGGAGGTGCACAAGGTCTCTAACATCCACCAGCTCTGTGATGTCATCATGGAGGAGTGGAAGAGGACTCAAGTGGCAACTTGTGAAGCCCTGGTGAACCCTCTATGCCCAGGAGGGTTAAGGCAATGCTGGAAAATAATGGTGACCACACAAAATATTGACACTTTGTGCCCAATTTGGACATTGTCACTTAGGGGTGTGCTCACTTTTGTTGCTAACAGTTTAGACATTAATGGCTGTGTGTTGCGTTATTTCGAGGGGACAGCACATTTACACTGTTAACACAAGCTGTATACTCACTGCTTCACATTGTAGCCAAGCGTCATTTCTTCGGTATTGTCACATGAAAAGATATTCTAAACTATTTATGAAATGTGAGGGGGGTGTACTCACTTCAGTGATACTGTATACTGTAACACCCTGTCTTATTTTTAGGGAAACATGGTACGAGAGAACAAAGTGCTCTCGCTCTCCCAAGAAGCTTCAAGGCTGGGTGGTGATCTGAACTCCACCTAAGATGAAACTCTAACCATGACACACACTAGGAGGATGTGTGGTTAGTTATTTGCAAAGGTGCTTTTTCAGTCCTCCAGTGAAGTACTTCAGACATTTACACCATCAGCTTCTTTTTAATAAACCCCAAACAGAGCAGTGTTCATTCCTTATGCAAAATCATTAGACAAACAGTAGCAGATGTCAATTCACAAGAAAACAAGGGTTTCTTTTTGCCACCCATTTTCCCTCTGACTGCTTTTACCAACAGAAGTGACAATTTTATTTAATAGTGGTTCTCCTCATTATTCCTTCCATTACTTAAGCAGTTTCTCAGAATGAATGGAGTTTCACAACACAAACACCTGGGAGGCAATAAAAGGGAATTTATATGTCCTTAGCCTTTTATAGCTGTCTGAAGTCAACTCTAAGTTGTTTTCATGAAACAAAAAGCATCTATATCATGAGATGGGCAAAATGGAACATGCTCTGATAGGAGAAGCGATTTTTTTAAAAAAAATCCTCTTTCTGTTTTTTAATCCTCCCCCCTCTTTTACCTGATTTAAAATGTCCATTAGATATTTTTTGACCTAGGGCGCAGTTACACTATGGAAATGAATCAGGAGATGGATCAGGGGTTTTGAAGTCAGTTTAAAGTCATGTGATAGTCATATAGTTTTTGGTTCAGTCTCTGCGTCCTCTTAAGAAAACATCTAATCTGTTTTTAAACTGTACTGTATATTGGTTGAGGGGGCTACATGGGTTTTTAGAATCGTTGCATTTGAGGCTTCACACACACACACACACACACACACACACACACACACACACACACACACACACACACACACACACACACACACACACACACACGGGGGGGGGGGGAGGGAGTGATAAATGGGCAACCAGGACTGGCAGGAGAGAAGGCATCTCATTGAGCAGCAAAGAGAACTTGACAAGACTGGAAGTTACAAAGGAGGTAGCATTTTCCTCCACTGAAGCTTTCTCTCTCTGATCGAACTGCAGCCTGAACCTTGTGATCCTGGCATCCATTACTTGGCAAACCCCATAGACACAATTTACACCAACAGAGGCATTCGTATATGTTGAAACTATTCAAAATAAATCGATTTCGCAGGTTATTTAAAATAAATTACTCGCAGCCAAGTAAAATACTTCACTTTCTGAAATAACGCTTCCTAAGCAATAAATAAATAAATTGATGCTTCTCTGTGCCTCATTTAGTCAGAATTTTGTAAATCAATTTCAAACATGCTAAACCCAATTAAAAACAGTTTTTTCTATTGTACCCCTAGAGAAGAATATTCACATGACAAGCCCCAATACTGAGATTTAGCTCAACAGTGTCCCCTAGAGCATCTGAGAAGTTCACTACTGCATATACTTCCAAATGCATACAAAACTTTAGCTGCTTTGAAAAACAATATTTGAGCTAGCTAGCTCTTTTTAGATGCAGCAGGGTGTCATACTACTTAACAAAATAACCTCAAATCAGTCCCTGCTTAAGGGTCTGATTTTTGAAACTAAACTCAGGTTCCCTTAAAAATGAGACTCTGTCTACTCCTTGTTTTCTGAAAATCTCTAATCAAGAGCCAAGATGAGACCACCCTTTCTGCAATGATTTCTGCCTTTCTGTGGAAAACATTTGCAACTGACTTGAGCTAAACTGCCTTTCAGTGCAATGGATGGGGACCAGAAGACAAGCAAATTCAACAACCCCACACCCAGAATTCCTAATGAAAGAGATAAAGGTTCCACATGAATACCATGTATTGTGTGCTGCTAAGTCACTTCTTGGCAGCACACAACTGATTTCAGGCTTTTCCAGGCAGAGAATACTCAGAAGTAGTTTACTCTTCCCTTTTTTCTGGGCGAGGGGTGTGTGTCCCGGGGCAGTGCAGCTTGCCCGAGGCCACACAGGCTGGCTGTCCTCACAGGAGGCACAGTGGGGACCTGAACTCCCAACCTCTGGCTTCATATCTCACTGAGCCGCCCAGCCAGCTACTATGTATTATGTACTTTATATTATTTTCTCTCTTGCTGAGGAAACAACAGCTTTGGGAGAAGGTGGGGTGGGAATTAAACTGGGGAAAAGGCCAGAAAGAATTACACCCATCTCCCTCAGCCCGTGATGCTGATATGATTTAAGGTGGAGTACAGAATGGTTTTAATATTTCAGAAAATGTGGTATTCTAAGCACAGATCCCTGACATCTCATATACTTGTGCCCTAATTGTTTGTCTGTTTAGCAACCATTTCCCCCCTTTGTCTCCTTCTTTCTCAGCTAGCTGCCCTCAGCTGCACAAAAACTTGGCAATTTAAACTGGTGAGGCATTTATTTCTTGGCGTTCCAAACCCTCCTGAAGCCAACAATAACAACTGGCTTTGCCCTTCATTTTCTTGAGCACCAAGCGGTTCCAAGGCAACACTTGTTTCCTTCAGCTAAGTGAACACAGGAGATTGACTGGGTCTCTGCAAGTACAGGCTTATTCACACAATTCCAATACGCAGTGTGTCTTGTTTTGGTTATGTGCCATCATGTTGCATCTGACTCATAAAGCTCCTTATGAGGTTTTCAAGGCACATGAGATATTTAAGGAATGGTTTTACCAATGCCACTACTCTCTGTGAGTTTTCCCTGGCCAAGCTGTGGATTTGAATCCCACATTCCACCACTCTGTCCATGGTGCCACGCTGGCTCTCAAACCTCACTTGATTTCCACATGTGGTGCCTATGGGAAGCAAATTGACACACTTGCAGCAGGCGACAGGTCTGCTCAACATTCCTTCGCTTTCTAGAAAGAGGGCCATGCTGCATTTCAAGGGACATCACTCTGGACCAATGGTACCCAATCTTTGGTAACTCAGGCATTTTTGGACTGCAGCTCTCAGAAGCCTTCACCGCTAGCTGCGCTGGCTGGGGTTTCTGGGAGTTGCAGTCCAAGAACACCTGGGTTAACCAAGATTGGGAACTACTGCTCTAGACCAACTCATGCCTCTGTTCTTTTCTCTTCCAGTTCAGACTGCAAAATTGGTTCCAAACTCTCACTCTCTCTCACTCCATCTCTCTTCCTCCCTTTAGCTTTGAACATTGTCACGTTTGTACTGGAAAAATTCGAGGCACTTTGTTGTTCTTTTGGTAAGTTCATGAGTGTCCAGCCCATACCCTCTAGGTGGGCTCTTTTCTTCAGATTGGGATCAAAGAGTTTGAGGACCTTGGAAGTCATATTGTGCTAACTGGTAGTTTTTGACCAGACAGAACCCCAATGGGCATATTTTATTTGAGTCCTGTTGAAGATAGAAAACCATTGATGCCTTAGAACATTTATTGTACAGATGGCTGACAGGGATCTAGCATGACACAGCATACCGCAGGCAGGCAGGCAAATGCCCTCACCGCTGGGGAGCCCTCCTGAGTGCAGCCAGGCATGGCCCTTGAGCCCAAGTGCCACATGGGGGGCCAATTGTCCATTGCAAGGAGGGGGGGCAGGTGCCACAACATGGGCAACCAAAACTATTCATAGCCTCAACTCTTCACATTGAAAGTGACAGGGAGGAGTGGAAGACACTGTTGCGGAGTTGTAAATGTTTAGTTAAAATTCCTCTAGCTGCATACCAGAAGTACAGAGATTCACAGAGCAGAATTAGTTTCAAGTTTCCCAGGGTAGTCCACCCCTTTTTACTCATCAGCTGACACTTAAAGTCTGAGTAGCTCACTGAGACATTTGAAGGAGAAACAGTAAAAGCCATTCTCTTTACTTGCAGTTGAATAGATCAAAGAGCAAACTGACAAAACATGGTTGCTGTGACCTTCAGCAATTGCCCTCAACTGATGCACTGATCTCCAGCAGACTACTGACAGGGAAAAAGATACAGAGCAGAGAAAGCCAGGGAAGGACCTCCTTCAGACTCCAACAGACAGTAGCTGCCACTCCCTCTAAGGAAGGAAAAATGTTACATGTTGAGCTGTGCAAACTCCTTCTCTGACCAGGTAAGGATGTTATCACCTTCATAAGAGAAACTCTTCGAACCGCAGGCTTGAAAATTCAGGATTCTACGTATAGTTTCTTTTCAAGCAGTGTATAAATTAGTTTTGTGTAACAAATCTGCCATCTAATACACAACTGTCCTGGTTTCTAGTCAGTACAGAATCTATAATGCTAAATACACATTCAGCATCCCCTGACAGATGGCCACTCACTCTTTATTCATATAACTCCAATCAAGTTATCATCCATCATTGGAAGAAATTATTTTCTTTCCAGTTTTCTGCAATATCCTTTCTTTGTATTTGTTTACAGTATTAGCACATATCCTGCATTTCCTTCAAGAGATGCAAAATGGGCTGTCCCTGGGTAGCCACTGATTTGGGCACTGTGGCGCATGGGCCATGGGCCATGTTTACAAGCTCCTGTTTGCTTTGGAGTTCCCCTTCAGGCTGACTTGGCAACAGTAGCCACAGAAAAAAGAGTTTTTCTCTTTAAAATGAGGCATGTGGGAGCACACACCTTATTTTCAAACCAAATTGTTCTCCTGGAAGGCTTCCAGAAGTATGATTTGGCTTAAAACAAGGCATATTTTCCCTTTGAGCCTTGTTTTAAAGGTAAATTGCTGGCAGGAGACACTTCTGTAGCCGCAGATTTATCAGGGAGGCTGTGCAGTAAGGTGTGGCCCTCAGTGGGTTCATTTTACTTTCCCAAGCCTTCTAAGTTGCTTGTTTTTGTACTAAGCACCAATCTGTTCAGCTCAAGGCATGGTTACACTTCACGTTTACCCCACAATATGCTATGTTCTAAATACAATTGATTTATAATCAAGCACGTGACAGTCATGTTGTATTTGAATTGCTCCCTGCATTTCATTTAGAACACACCAGATTTAAAGAGAGGTGTGTGGGGTTTTTTTTCCCTACTAACGTGATCAGGTTCGAAAGTAGTGTTGTTGCATTGTAGGCTGCCAGACTGTAGCTCAAGGAGGGAACATGGCTTGCAGATTTCTGCTTAGCACCCAGAATGTCCCAGCTTCAGCTTCTATGGAGCAATAGTCCAACTTGGTACAAGGTAGAATTTCTCTTTACATAATATACGCCAGGTATGGTAATGCAACAGGACCCAAAGAAGTGCAGATCACAAAGGCTCACTCTTAACTCTCAGCCTCATGGGTTAGAATATTTAATACTTGTTTAATTCTTCTTAAATATTTGTATACCGACTGTCTTTAGCTTCTACATGTTGTCTTTTTAATTATGTAAGCTGCCTGGGGTTCTTTTCAAGAAGAAAGGCGGGAAATAAATAAATAAATAAATAAATAAATAAATAAATAAATAAATAAATAAATAAATAAATAAATAAATAAATAAATAAATAAATGACTATCGCCAATTGAAACTGGTTTCCACAGATTATGGACAAATTCTTCAGATAATTCAAAGATACTGATTATACCAATTAAATAAAGCTTGTAACACTTATTTTTTGCAAAGAGCTCTATTTCTCTCCCCCCCCCCCAACAGACTTGAATGGAATTCAGGCAGGACAGGAAGGCTGTGTTTAATTAATCTGTGAAATTGTTTCTGTTGCATATGGCATAGTCTTTTAAAATAGTGGGCCCTTGTGGTCGTGGTGGAAATGCACAGAGCTGGGAGGAGTTTTTTCTTTTTTTACTACAATTCCCAGAATCCCACACCAACATGCCTGGAGAATTCAGGGAACTGCTATCCACAAATGAACCTTTCCAGTACAGTATTCCATAACAACCATTGCACTGAAAAGCTTCCAAGTAGAGCCTCAGTCCTCTTTCTGGGAATCCTCCTGGACGCAAGCATGTTTCTCAACTTAGGTCGACACCTATAAAGATTCATGCTAGATAAACCAGTTTATGATTTTTCATGTTTTTAATCATTCAGTGTATTTTAATCAGTTTGATAGTTTAATTATTTCTAATGCATAATTTAGAGGTGGGCATGGTTTGGTGTATCTGGTGTTGAGCAGGTGCTCGGGAATCTGTGCCCTGCCTCTTCCCGCAGGCACCCCATCAGAAGCAGCACTGTGGGCTTCCTCTGCCCCACCTCCTCTTCTGGGTGGGCATCTACGGGAGGAGGTGGGACGTAGAATCCATGGAACCCATGCAGCACCCATGGGCCCAATCCACCAAACCGCAATAAGTGTCTCATCTCTAGTATAATTTATTGTGGTTTTAATTCTATTCTTTTTAATAGTGTGAGTACTGTACTACCTTGAGTCCCTTGAATGGGAGAAATACGGCCTATAAATAAGATAAAGAACAAAAATGAATGAATGAATGATATTGAAAGCTAGATGTTTTGGTCTTAGAAACAGTTGCACCAGCAGGGAAGCGTTTTCTCCTGGGCTTTCGGAAGGGCAGGGGTGGATGCCTCTTTCACAACAGATATACGTTTGGCAACATGTGACAGTTTCCTCTTGGAAATGTTTACTTGTTTGATTGATTTCACAAAGCGGCAGGCATGTTGCAGAGGAAGCAAACAATGGCACAGGAGCAACATTTAATTTGTGGATTGAGCTGGCTGACCACATATCCCCCTTTATAAAAGAAGCCTGTCCACAGCTCTTTTTAAGACAATGAGAGAAATATGTCTGGGCTCAGAAGAGTGATAGAAGGCCTAGTTGTAGGTAACTATAGTTGTTGGGACACATGGCTCTCCCCCTTAACTGAAATATGGTGAGGACCTCTTAATCAGGGATCACACCCCACATGCGGTCATGCCTGTACCTGTTGTGGGTGAGCGTGTGAAGGTTGCAAGCGCCAAGGCTGAGGAAAGTCCAGGATAAAGTCCAGTAGCAAAGTCCCTTTTAGTCCATGGTCATAGCAGAGGAATATTTCTAGCCAAGCTGCCAAGGGAGAACAGGAACAAAGCACAGATGTAGAATCCAAGCAAGGAAACTGATAGCCATGTTGTTCCAAATCACCAAGGCTTCAAAGGGGAGATTTATGGTGCTTTCCCCCACACCTTTGATTTGTAATCATGACACTTTCAATGGCATGCTTGTGCTTGGTTCTGTTTTGTCTGCAATGCTGCCTGTGGCTTGGAGTCACCGTGCTCTCTTCATTCTCAGAGGGCAGAACACTCTCCTTGCTCTCGTAAGTATTTAGAGCTACCAGGATCTGACAGCATTTCCTTCAACCCTGGCTTCCTCTGCTGTAGGCTGGAGCTCCTGAAGCACCTCCTCCTTTTCAGAAGAGGATTCTGAGCACTCAGCTCGATGAGGCCAAACTGCACAAAACCAATGTCAAGGAACCTTTCCTGGGATCTACTAACCATTCTGGAACCTCATGTTGTCTGCAACGTTTTACAGGTATTTCCATTGTGGAAATATTCATCAGTGATCACCACCACCATCATCATCTTAGAACTGCAGAGCTGAGAGGGACCCCTGTGGATCATAGAGTCCGGCCCCTGTCATGGAAGGCCCAGTGGGGAATCAAACTCCTGTCCTCTGGCTCTGTAGCCAGAGACCTAGACCACTGAGCTGTCCAGCAAAAGCAAAAGCAAAGCGTGTTGCTTATATACCGCCCCATAGCGCTTCAAGCACTCTCTGGGCGGTTTACAATTTAATTATGCAGGCTACACATTGCCCCCCCCCCAGCGAGCTGGGTACTCATTTTACCGACCTCAGAAGGATAGAAGGCTGAGTCAACCGTGAGCCGGCTACCTGGGATTTGAACCCCAGGTCGTGAGCACAGTTTTAGCTGCAGTACAGCGATTTAACCACTGCGCCACGAGGCTCCTAAAGCAATTCACGCTTTTAAGATATCATTGAGACTAAAAGGAAGATCTGCAGCTCAAGGATAAGAACACATGTGTTCAAGGTAAAAAGTCTCAGATGTGACTCACTCAAGACCAGGAAATGTCTCCATCTGAAGCCCTGGAGAACCTTTGTCCATCAGTGTGGATAACACTGATGCAGATGGGCTTATGTGTTGACTCAAGACAAGCACCATCCTAGTTTCTTACTGCTTGAAGTCTGCTGACAATGTTTTCTTTTAAAGTAAGTATTGTACTGAAAATTCCTGTCAGTGGAAACACCTGGACTGTATGAAAACACTTCCAGAAATCTCTGTTGTGGGTGGCTAGCAATTTGTTGAGTTGCACCATTTAAAAACCAGCCTGCCCTGTATTGTTGCCACCACCTTTGTGGTTGCTTCATGACAGCCAGCATCTCTATGCTCTGCGTTATTGCTATTATGGTCTGGCTTGGGTTCCTTGTGTGTTTCACATACCACATGGCAAGGTTAGGTTGTGGAGTAAATTCCTGGCTTGCCTAGCACATACAGTCTACTGTAGTATAACTATAAACCCCACTTTGTTGTAATTAACAAGATACGGTATCATCACCCCTTTTTCAGTACAGACCACCTCAATAGAGGTAGGAACCAAGCTAGCTGCAAGATAAAACGTCAAGACAGTGTTGTTTCTTCCATTCAGAAAGATGGGGCAACCAAGACCATTTATTTCCCCTCATTCAGAACCAAACCCGCCATGAAGCAGAGGCTGCTGCCTTGGTGAGAGGTGCTGGGGAAAGAGCAATGGCAAACATGCAGTGGGAACTCCCATTTTTTGGCATTAACTAGAAATGTTGTACTGTGTTCCTCCCTTGGCATTAACTAGAAATTTTACGTTTCTCTTTTGACATAGACCAAATATTGTCACAGACTTAATTACTTATTTAAAATATTTTTACTCCGCCTTTCTCCTAAGAAAGGACTCAAGGCACCTTACATCATTACAGATCATCATCTTTGCAACCTTGAGAGCTGGAAATTTAAATTGAAGCGAAGACTCTCGGCTGTTGTATCTTCTATTAGAACCCACTGTAGAGGGGAAAATACACAACCCCACAGGTAGAATGGAGTCCTGCACTGTTGCTACAGCAGATGCAAATCTGGTAGTTAGGGCTGTCCCTCCAGTTAGGTAGAATGGAGCAACTTATCCAGGTGAGAGATGGGGGGGGGGGGGGACTGGTTGCCCCCTGGTGGTTTACATCAATCAGACAGCAGAACTGCATGCATCACGCACCCACCTGTCTTGCACTTCCTAATTTAGCCTGTTATTCTCAGGCGCAGTGGGGGACGCTGTTACATATGAGTACTGAAGTAATGATTTAACCCACCAGGCTAAACCTTTTGTTTAAGCAGCCTCGGGGAGGAGGTGCCATCTTTTCCTTTGTCTCTGAGAGTCTGGCCCAACCCTGCTGGAAGTGCACCTTCTCCACTTGCAGTGTAGCAACTTGCACCCAATGAGGATGACCTTTCTGGTCTTTTGCAAGGGAAAGGAGTTGGATGGGGAGGAAGACATTTCTCATTACCTGTACTTTATAACCCACTTCAGCTCACTTGATTTGATTCCAGGCAGCATACCAGAGCGAGCTCACTAGGAGAAGAGGCCGTTTCCCCACCCCCCCAGCCCCAACAAAATTCTCACAAATTCAGTCGTGAATTGTCAGGAGAGGAACAAAAGCAAGCAAACAGAAACCGCTTTTAAAAATCAGAATATTTTAATATATAGATTTTAAAAGATGTGTTTATTTACTTAAAAAATAATTTCCGTTAACTGCACTGCCGGGCAAGTCTAAAGCAATTTCTCATGCCACTGTATTTTCATCTCCTTAAAAGGCCCCAAGTGGCACCTGTCAAGTTATTCCAAATACAGGAGACCTTCTCCCTGTTGTGTTAGGCTAACCCTACAGCAGGTCATTTCCCCATCTAGAACAACAGAAGACCCAACAGTAGAAGTAGAAGGACCAACATCAGTACTGTACTTAATTTCCAGTGGGGCTCATCTACAGTGGGCTGTGGAGCATCCAAATCCCATGCCGTGCGCTACCTGGAAATGTGAGTGGGTTACAGGGGGCCTCTGAGCATGTGCAGAGTCTTTCCCCTCATCTCTGAAATGGCCAGCCTCTATAAATGTGCTGGAGAAGAGGCAGTTGGATACGAGGCAGATTTGCAACTCAGAACCCCTTTGCGCATTTAGACTGGGTGGCAGTAATGCATGGTAGCTAGCTTTGGAGGGGCTTGGTGCGGTGCACTGCAAGCAGGCTGGCTAAATACCAGGCCTTCTGAATGCTATTGGACTCAGCATCTTACGTAAACATGACATGGTCTTTGGCATGCATCTCCCCATGGGTTTCTCTTATATGGACCAATGGACGTGACCCCCTGCAAACTGTGTAAAGCACAAGCTCTGCCGAAGTGTTCATCGAAATGCATCCCGTGAACACATGCACATTTCATATCAGTTAATGTTTGCACAAAGCATACAATACTTAGGATTCTCCCCACCCACCTACCTACCCCCTGCTGAAAACTCAGACCAAAAGTGAGGGAACAAGGCACAACTTTTGCCTGTATTGCCCCAGGGTTGATCCACAGCCCTGCATATGCTGTGAAGTGTCTGCACAGATACTTCAGGGAAATAACTGAGAAGCAAAGCAGTAGGTAGGACATGAAGCAACCTTTTTCTTTCTTTCCGTAGTAGCAAGAAAATCAAAGAGTAACTTTCTCTTATGTTTATTACATGCACCGCCTGCTCAAGAAAAGTTGTTGGGGTGCTCATTTCCTTCTCCCATAATTCCTTGCAAACAATAATGCCTCATGGGCTATTTTCACCACTGAAGGAGTAAGGTAGGCCCAACTGTGCTCATTAGTAAGAGCATGTTGTGCCCGTGGGGGGCTGGGAAAAGTTTAATTTAATGGCCTGCCTGCCGGCCAAGAACAAGCTGTATTTTTTGTTATGAATAAAAAGTATCTGTGTAGTTTATCCATTTTCATGACCTAGGTTGGCATGTCTGGGTGCACATGGCACAAAAACACATGGCTCTTTGAACCATATGTGTCCCATACGGCATGCCAAGCCTATGTCACTGCACATGACAGCATTCATGCATGTGTGGTTGGCACTAGCAAAGCAGAGAAGACTCTTGTATTCTGGGGAGCTGCAGAAGAAATAAATAGAGAGAGAAAGAGAGAGAGAGAACACCAGCCTGTGTAGTTCCGTGGAATGGCTTGAGGCACTCGTGGAGAGGCAAGGTCCATGGTGAAGGAAGAGGATGAGCAGGTCTGCCGGGCGGATGTTTAGAAGCGGTTTGGGAGGGACACCTAGATGGTGTGGGGAATGGTAAGGGATGATGGGCACTGTAGTCCCATTGGAGGGCCACACATTACCTCATCCCTTCCCTAGGATATACCCCCAGAATCTTCTGCAACATGGAGAGGTCCTTGAGGAGAAGCTGAGGAGATCTATTCAGTAAATAAGTCAATGTGGAAAGAGTTGGTTTATTTATATTTTACATTTTCCAATCTCATCTTTCCTCCAAGGAGCTCCTGGCCATATGTACCATTCTTTAACCCCATCTCGTTATTCTTGCAACAATTCCCTGAGGTAGGTTTGTTTGAGAAAAGGTGCCTGGTCCAATTTCACCCACTAGGCCGCATGGCTGAGTAGGGATTTGAACCCGGGCCTTCCCAGACTTAGCTAACCGCTACAGCACATTGGCATTCAGCGAGTTCTTTAGAACTAGAGAGATCCACAGAGTGATCCTCTTCAAACTGCACAACTTCAGGGAGCTCTTTCTGCATTGATTGAAGTGTTGACAAAAACTTCCCAGGGAATTCCTGTAGGTTAGAGAGCATGCTGGACGTGTGAAAGGGGACCCTCTCTGTGGGTGTCAACAGCGGGCCGGCAGACCTACTGAATCTCACTCTGGCCTTGATAAAATCAAGAACGAAGCCTAGCACATCCCTCCCCCGCCACTCATCTCCTGCTGCCTTGCCTTGTAGAGGAAGACGGCCAACAAGGATCAAGCTGTGTTTTGAGGTAAGCGGACTTGTCATTTTACCCATCTTCTTGCTGGAGAGGCGTCTGATGAAATTTCTCACAAATTGGGTGGTGAGGGTGGGGGAGGACAGCAGCAGCAGAATGAACGGCTCTATTGCACAATTACAAGGAGGGTGGCCACAAGTAGACAGGGGGAGGTGAGTGTGAAAAGTACAATTTGCATAGTATGGATGTGAGCCATGTTTAGGGAACAGCAAAATGAAAGTTCCCATTGCATAGTATGAATGGCAGGGGGAAATGATACTGCATAGTCCAGATGGGGGTGGACAGTGCCATTGCCCCAGGCACTGAGATGTTCCCAATGTGGCTGCACGGAGGTGGTTCTAGCTCCGCCTCTTTACCTCCAAGCCCTTCCCTCTCCCTGGGTCACCCTTCTGCTCCTCCTCTTCCCCCTGGCCCATGCAGACTCCCCACAGAGCCCGGGACAGGCGCTCCTTACTGGGTACAAGCCAGGGACCCGGGACCAGATCTGAGCGCAATTTCCTGTTTGGCCTGGGCGAAAGGAGCTTGCAGCTCTCACCCCCGCCCTCTGTGTTCTTCCCTTGCTCCCGGGGTCTCCAGCCCGCGTCCCCCTCTTCTTCTTCCTCCCCCTGAACCTTGGTGGATCCATGGGGCAGCCGGCTAGAGTGGCGTGCTTTGGGGAGCTGCTGCTGTTGGTGCTGCTGCTGGTGCCTGCCATTAGGCGAGGGCTCCTGGCCGCCCCCATCACAGAGGTTCTGTCCCTGGTATTGGGGGCCCCCCGGTGGGTTGGATCTCCGGTGCCGGTGCCTGACTTTGTCCTCAGCCTCCGGAACCTGCAGCAACTTGGTGGGGCTCCGGCTATACTCACGATCTAGGAAAAAGAGAGGTGGGTAGAATGAGAGACATTAGGATTCCAGGACATCACAAAACAAGGGAATGGGGCATGGGGGGGGGGGAACGGCGTATGGCATAGATGAGTTCAAAAGCAGAACGCTTCCTCCTCAAACATTTCCATCTGCTAGTAGGATTTGCCCACTCTGGTTCCACCTGCCCAGCCTTGTCCAGAATACCATACTAGGTGCAGCTGCCAGTGTTCAGTGTCAGAAACACTGGTATTCTGGACAAGGCTGGGCAGGTGGAACCAGAGTGTACACATCCTGCGGGCAGATCCCTTCACCTCAAGAGGTTCTGGACATATTCCCTGCCCCTGATGCTTGGGGATGAAGGTAGGCAAAGTCTTTCTGTGGGCCTTGTTCGGCCCCCTGCATTCCTCCCCCTTATTTGTTTTGTTTTTTTCTAAGTAGTTTCAAAAGCCCACTTTGTGGCCTTTAAGGGGAGGGCAGGAGAGGCAATTTTGCCATCTCCTTTTTGGTCTCTTTTAAAATGGCCACTAAAGGAGGTGATTTTTTTTTCCCAGATTAAAAACAACTGAGAAAGAAAAGCAGTTCAGGTTGGGTGGGACCTTCTAAGATCTGGGAGTGGCTGTAGCTCTCAGACCTGTGGAAATTGCGTACACCTTGCCTTAAGATCCTCGGGGTCTTTGTTTACTCACGTCTAGTGTTATTCTGGGCTTCGGCATGGATGTGGTCCCTAGGGAGTCCCATCACTTAGTTCTCTTGTGACATCAGCTCTGGGTTCTGGACTATTTCCCTTCGAAAAGGTACTATTAAATTAGAGAGGTAACTCGGGTATATCATGATGTGTCTCCAGGGGTCCCGGGGGAGAGAGAGAGTACTAAATATCTTTGCAAACAGATCTTCTGTTCCCAAGCTTCCTTTGTGGCCATGGGATTTCCAGAGGGCTTGGGAGCAAGGGACTTATCCAGACTTCTCTTTTGCCTTGGGGAGGTAATGCAGGACAGGTTTCAAATCAGCCTTTGTGTTTTGAGCAGGTCTGGCCTAGCTGGCTTGGGAAGGAGGTTTCTAGGGGCTGGAGATGCTGAGGGGTTACAGCAAATTTCAGTGAGTATATAGGGAGTGGGAAAATCCAGCCCTACAAAACATGGGTCCGTAATGTTTCACAAGGTGCTAACATATGGAAAAGGGAATCCAAATAAACCAGGGAGAAATGGAAAAACGAGGAAGGGTGGCATGGTAACTGGCAAGGATGGTAGCTATGGGCAAGGCACAAAAATATCACAATTCTGCACCATGAAGATTATGTAAAACATGAATGTTTAGGTGGTGTAATTTATTCGGCTTCTGCTAGTCAATGATCTATTCCTGAAGGTACCTGAAGTCCCAGCCCCTTACAAAAGTCTATCCTCTGCAAATATGACTTTAATTAAGCATTGTTCGCATATTTTAATCCTTTAAAATATTTTAAACCTTTAAAGAGGCTGCTTTAAAATAACAGAAAGAGAAACCTAGGGATGAAGATAGGTTTACTATTAAAACATGATGAAGAATGGGTTCTTCAACTATTTGAACACACAATAGAGAAGATAAAAGTGCTTTGTGACATCACAGGAACTAGCCAATCAGCACTGACTATAGGTGGGTCCTGGTACAATACATGCAGAATTGGTCTTTTCAGAGCTCAGCCTTGGAAAGAGAAATTCTTTTTGGATTGAGTGTAATGAAATTGCTTCAAAACAGGGCTTGGGGAAGATAATTATTTGGACTCCTGACTCCCAGAATCATCCAAGCAGGCAGCTTGGCCAGAGGCAGTGCTAGGGAGAGATTCTGGGACTTCTGGTACAAAAAGTAAATGTATTGAAGATCTGATCCAAAAAGGCCACAATATAAAAATGCTATGTTTGTTTTCAGAATGAGCTCCTCAACCTAAGACTGAATCCTACTTCTTTCTTGGGTTTGTGCAGAATTGCAGGATGCACATAGCCTTGGCTATGGGAGAAGGATCAATGGGATGATGCTGGGGAAAAGGAGCAGGGAGACTAAGGAAGGGTATTAAATGGAGGGTAAGAGGAGAGTCAGGGGAAGGAGGGGTGGCTCCAGCAGGATCATCTCCTCCTAGAAAATGAGACACCTCCTACCACCTGCTGAAGATTTGGGAGAACAGTTTCCTTGGGGACTAAGGGAGAGAGGAAAACTAGGCTGAGTGGTTCTGTTGGGGGCTGGGCACCCACCATTTATGCTCGACCCGTCCCACGAGGCAGAAGCAGGGCTCCCCCCGGGGGGAGTTGGTCACGCAGAGAGCCAGACTGGCCAGCGGCTGCCCTGTGGGGCGGAGACAGATGGAGACTTGGGGGGGGAAGCAAAAGGGGAGTTACAAGGCCAGCACAGACCAGGAAGGGGTAGAGGAGGAAGCCACCACAGATCAGAAAGGTAAAGCAGACGAGGAAGGTTAAGACAAGGTTGCCACAGAGTAGGTGGTGAGAAAGGGGTGGGTGGGGAGGTCAGACAGCACCGCGGGTGGGTTGGCGTGGCATATGGAGGGTCAGACAGACGAAGGACGACAGGGCAGGAAAGAAAAGAGAAGAGGAGAGAGGGATGAATATTGAGGATTCAGAAGCTGCCTCTCTGCAGAGACCCTTCAAAGGGAAGAGGCTGCAGAGGGTCCATGTTTGAGGGAGATGTTTGTGACAAGGTCTATAAGCAGCACATTTTATGGATACATGTCACGCCACTTCCCCTGCAACAGGGCGCCTAATGATGGGTTGTTCCTCTCCCTCTGCGTTGAGAGTTGGGGAAGAGTTGCTGAGATGCGGCTTCAGGGGGCAAAACAAGTGCCGTCGGAAAGAGTGGTCCTGACCCAACCAGATAGGCGGGATATAAATAAAATAAATAAAAATAAATAAATAAAAGAAGTGGCTCTGGGCCATCCCACCCACACTGGGCTGCATTGTGAGCGTGTGTGTGTGTGTGCTGGATAA
Source organism: Pogona vitticeps (assembly GCF_051106095.1). Lineage (NCBI taxonomy): Eukaryota > Metazoa > Chordata > Lepidosauria > Squamata > Agamidae > Pogona > Pogona vitticeps. Next base: position 176,951,433 of record NC_135784.1, on the reverse strand, counting down.
GTGGCAGGGTCGGCTTGAGTCTTCTCCTATTTCTGTCATGGAGAAAACAGAGGGAAAGGACTGAAAAGAGAGAAAAGGCTTGGGCATACCATAGTCGGGAACAAAGCCATTGCCCCTCTTCAGCATCAGGCGTATCCGGCTACCCCCGTTGCGAATGTGCTCCACAGCTTGTGCATGGGTCATTCCTGCCGTCGGCTCCCCGTTGATCTCTACCAGCTGGTCGCTCACCTGTTATCACCACAGTGTTTTCAGATGAATATCACCCACAAGAGGTTTTTGTTTGGGGGGGGGGGAGGGAAATGAAATTTGTACCATGTTTTCACAATATTTTCAAAATTTCCCATTCAACTGTAAGGACTAGAAACTTGCTTTTACATATATAAAAGGAGAAGAGTCCGTCTAGTGGGGATGTGAGGGAAGGCTTTCTAGCTGTCCTTCCCCACCCACACCCACCCCTACCCCACTTGCTTTTTGAATTGCCTAGCAAGAGGTTGGCTGCCTCTTCCACTGCCAGGCAAACAACTCTCTTTTTCAGAAAAGCCTTTAGCACGCAAACTGGTCTGTTACTGAAAGAAGTTCAATCTAGCTTTCTCTTTTATTGTTACACTTCTAATTTTTGTAAAAAAAACTCCTTTATGAGTTTTTATACAACAAAACACACATTATGTTACTTTTTTAAAAAGTAATTGACATATATGTCACTTCTTTTCATTATGTATTTTAGCAAAAGCTGCCTTGAGCACCTCTCTGGCAGTAAAGAGGGGATATAAAGCAAAGAGAGACATGTGCTTTGTAATACATGCAACACATATTTTTCCTGTACACCTGAGATTTACAGACCCTAAACAATTGCAAAAAAAAGGAGGGATTTGGGCAGATGCTGTTGCTCACATCACAATGCTGCTGGGAATTTAAGAAGCTATACAGAAGTTTAAATTCCTTCCTCTGCACAACACCTAAGGTTACCTTAAGGTAAGGATTACCTATTGCAAATGTATCACCAGACAATGTAGAGCTGGGGATGGAAACACAGCCCTCCAGATGTTTTTAGGTCTACAACCACTCCCCATTAGCCCTCGCCAGCACAGCCAATGGTAATATATATCTGATATATGTATATATATCAGAGTTGCAGCCCAGCAACATCTGGAGGGGCCTGGTTGCCAGTCTCTTATAAAGATGCGACATGGGTCGCTTCTGCTCTGTAGTCTGACAAGTTAGAGAATAAGAATAAAGGGTTAGCAAGTGAGCAGAGAAACATTCAACCCTCCTTACTGCCATGCCTTTGTTAGTTTGGCCTACAGGAAGTCGCAAATGAAGCTCTTCGTGCAGGGTGATGAATCATGACGGCTGTTAAATGACTGCAATTCTAGCTGCTAGGGGAGCTGGCTAAAAAAAAAACTGGCCATGTTAGAATCAGATGGCAGTTTCTAAAAAGTGTTGTATTTCTTAGGACCCCATTTCTAGCCATATACATGCACTCTGCAGAAAAGCATGATCCTGCCTGCTTACCTGACCACCTGCCCATTCACAGACATCAACATACACATCCAAACACCAGAAGTGTCCAGCAATTTCAAAGCAAACTGAAGCCTTGGAAAAGTAAAATAGTGATCTCCAAGCAGGGGATTGACTAAAAAGCTAGCACATTCACTTATAAGAGAACCTGTATGCTTCACAATTCTGTGACTTTCCAGGAGCTACAGAAAGCTGAGGATACAGAGAGAACAGCTTTTTAAAAAGTAACCTGTCTCACTGTCTGGAGAGGTTACTCCTGGGTCACACTGAGTGCCAGTTACAGAATTTCCTAACTCTGCTGCTGCGTTTTGTTTCAGGAAAACCAGAGGTACTATCATGGCTAAATTGAAATCCTGGAATACTATATAATCTCTTATTTCTTTTTACAAGCAGCTTTGATTTCTGCTCTAAGGAAGAAAATTAAAAAGGGTCTCATGAACTTTATTTAATGAACTAATTTATTTAAAATATTTTACCCCACTTTTCTTTGGCTAGATCGTGTGCCCATGAGAATTAAATCTAAAGCCTACCTATGGTTGGGCGGCAGGGCTGAAGGTGTCCGATGGAAAGTGATAGTGGAAACGGACAGGGTTGAAGGCATTGGCCTGCCCTCATTTCCAAGGTAGCTGCCCTCCAAGACTGTTGGGGGGGGGCAGCCCTTCCCTAGTCTCCTTTTGTCTTTCAGACAAAACAAATGAATTGCATGTTCCTGGAAGTCTCAAGGAGTGATGATTCACCTTTTAAATACGTTTTAGCATTTTCTCAGATTTTTCATCCATTTTTTCAAAAAATAGCAGTGAAGTTCTAGCCAACTATAATTTCATTTAGGTGGGCAGGCAATTTTAATGGTCTTGAGTGGCTCCCAGGGGGCTCTGGGACAGGAAAGTAACACCCCCCCCCCCAATCTGCCAAAGTTGTTCACCTTTGTTCTAAGGGTTTATAATACCTTAGAGCTGGTGTTAGTTGGGGAGGCCCTAAGAGGCTTTTAAAAAAACCCACTTTCTTTTACCAAATACTGGATGTAACAGCAATGAAGTGTTGAGCTTTGGAGCTGACAGACAGCCTGGATCTTGTGTCCTTTGGCACAGGGATTGGGAACGGGTGATCCCCCAGCTGTTGTTTGACTGGAAGTTCCAGTAAGCTTCCTTCTGCTGCTGGTCCTACTGGCTGAGCTGATGGGAAGCAGTTGGATAACAGCCAGAGGGCCACACATCCCACAGCCCTCCTTTTTAGAATTACACAACACAACAAAAGCAGTGTCTAAGAGTGTGAAAAATAAACCAATGCACTTTTTGCAATATTCTGCTTCTAGTCTGGCTAGAACCCAGAATCCACCTAAACATTTCCTTCACTCTCCTGCCTAGGGCCCCAAAGTGGTCTCCCATTCAAGGAGCCATTCAGGTCACCTCACTTCTAACTCGCAGCATCTGGTGGGTCCCATTCCAAGGCGAATTTCCTGGCAGCATCATGTACCTGGATCTTGCCACACTGCTCGGCTGGTCCACCCTCCATGAGAGCCAAGACGTAGATGTCCATATTGTATTCACTTCCTCCTCTCAGGCTAAAGCCGAAGCCATGAGGTCCTCGGACCAGCTCCACAGAATACTGATCTGGCTCCTGGGGAGAGAGACCACAAATTTGGGAATAAAGGATGTGTGGGGGTGGGGGTGGGGGGGTGGGGAGAATCCTCTTCATTTTCCAGGGGGGTAGAACCCAAAGAACTATCTAGTTCAGCAAATGCTCCCAAACACTGGAAGCCACTGACGCTTATGCTTTATGAGCAAAGCTAGATGGTAGTGGCCACTGATGATCATCTGCTGTGTGCATCTGGTGCTCAGAGATACCCTGCCCTAGATCACGAGGCTCCATTCAGTGTAGGGTAGAGGTGTTGTACTGGGACTTGGGAGGCCTCAGGTCCTTGCTAAGCCATCAAAAAACACTGGATGGCCTCTGGATGGCCACCCTTTCTTGGCCTCACTTACCTCACAGTGTTGTTGTAAGGACAGAGAGTGGGACAAGAAAAGGTATGGACTCCTTGGGAGAAAGGTGGCACGTAACTATAATGAAAAACTACATTTCCACATGGCACATGATAGCTCTTCCTTGAACAAATATTTTCATAAAGCCATCTTAGGAATCAGCCGACACCTTCACATATGTCACTAGATGAACCTCAGCTGAACATGTGAACCAAATACACTGGAAAGCACTGCCGTTGGAGAATGTCAGGTGATATGAAGGTTCTGTCCAAAGGAGATCTGCACTGGTGGACGGAGACAAGGAGCCTCATGGTGTTGTGGTGTTGTGGTTAAACGGCTGTACTGCAGCCAAACTCTGCTCACAACCTGGGGTTCAATCCCAGGTAGCTGACTCAAGCTTTGTGTAGCCTGCATAATTAACTTGTAAATCACTCGGAGAGTGCTTTAAGCACTATGGGGTGGTACAGTGGTGCCTCCCTTAACGGGCGCCCTGTTTAATGACGAATCCGCATAGCGATGCGGATTTTGCAGTCACAAAAGCGATCGCAGTGCGATGTTCCCTATGGGGAAAAATCACTTTGCATTTTTTCCCCATAGACCCCATTTCCCCCCAGTTGACCGGTGGGGGCTTTGGGAGGACCGCGGGGGAGCCGCCGCGTCAAGAAAATGGCCGCCCGCAGCGTTTTCGCGCTGATTCCTCGCTTACCGAGGCAGCGAAAATGGCGGCCCTATGGAGGATTCCCGCTTAGCGGTGAGTTTACCCCGCATAGGAATGCATTAAACTGAGTTTAATGCGTTCCTATGCGGTTTTTCTTTCCGTATAGCGATGTTTCCGGATAGTGACGTTTTTCCTGGAACGGATTAACGTCGCTATGTGGGGCACCACTGTATATAAGCAGCACACTTTGCTTTTACATTGGATGGACACAGGGAAGGTCACTGCCTGATTTAGTGTCCACGTGTGAAGCTCTCCTCCAGAATTTTCACCACATCTTTTGGTGATCCCAGATGCTCAGAGCTTAACCTGAGTTGTAGTGACATCCTCTATCATAAACCCAAATCTGACCCAAATGTGAAATTTACAGCGATCACTCCCTGTTTTGAAAGTAAAACAGGGCCAGTTTGCTACCCAAATACAAACCATGAAGCATAATTTAGGTCAGTGATTTCCAACTTCGGGACCTCAGATATTCTTAGACTTCAACTCCCAGAAATCCTGGCCAGCACAGCAAGAGGTGAAGGCTTCTGGGAGTTGCAATACAAGAATATCTGAGGTCCCAAGGTTGGGAACCACTGATTTAGACCCAATGGAAAGGTCTTATTCAGTCATGGTAATCAGCAGAGCTTAGAAAGTGAATACTGAAAGTGAAAACCTCTCCCAGATCTTTTTGGTTTTGTTTTTTTTTTTTGCAGGGGGGAGGCCATTTTTACATTTCCTTTTTTATATAAAAAAAGTAGGCTAACATTTGAAAAGAATCATTTCAAAATGTCCCCTAAAAGCACATGAGGAAAGTAACAAATGTAACAAAAAGTAACATTATTTGGCAATGGCAAAGAACGTAAGAAGAGCCGTGCTGGATCAGGTCAAGGGCCCATCTAGTCCAGCTCCCTGTATGTCCCCACCAGATCCCTCTGGGAACACACGAGACAACCAGATGTCTGTCTCCTGATACTCCTCCCCTGCATCAGGCATTTGGAGGTACCATCCTTTTAAGCCCGGAGATTATACATCCCCATCATCGCTTGTAATCTGCAATGGACTTTTCCTCCAGGAATCTGTCCAGTCCCCTTTTAAAGGCATCTAGGCCAGATGCCATTGCCACATCCTGTGACAAGGAGTTCCACAGACTAACAGCACACTGGGTAAGAAAATCTTTACTTTTGTCTGTTCTGACTCTCCCAGCACTCAATTTGAGTGGATGTCCTCTGATTCTGGTATCGCGTGAGAGGGAAACGAGCTTCCTTCTATCCACTTTATCCATCCCCTGCATAATTTTATACATCTCAATCCCATCCCCGCTAAGGTGCCTTTCCTCTAGACGAAAGAGCCCAAAACATTGTAACCTTTCCTCATAAGGGAGGTGCCCCAGCCCAGTAATCCTTTTAGTAGCTCTCTTCTGCACCTTTTCCAGTTCCATTATATGGGTGGGTGGAAGGGAGGGAGGGAAGGAAGGAAGGAAGGAAGGAAGGAAGGAAGGAAGGAAGGAAGGAAGGAAGGAAGGAAGGAAGGAAGGAAGGAAGGAAGGAAGGAAGGAAGGAAGGAAGTAGCCAATTGTTACTTTGTAGCAGAAGGAATCGCATTACACTCTCTTTACTCCTAGAAGCGGTATGTTATTGATAACTCCTTGTGATGCATCATTTTTAAGTAACAATGAATCTGTTGAGACCAAGAGATATATTCAGACTCCTGGTCCCAAATAAAGGGACAAGTATTCTCTGCAATTAGTTAGAAATCAAAACTAAAATGGTTGTTGTGGGTTTTCCGGGCTGTTGACACTTATCCATCACAGTGACAGATAATCTCTCCCCCTTATCACATCAATTACACCCACAACAAAAACATGATAATCACCATAATCACCCAATCTCCTGAAAAGGACAAAAGCAGATCCCACAACTATAAATATTCAACTATCCAACAAACTGCAACAGAGCACAGACAGAGTTCTGACTCCTGTCCTCCAGCTACGGAAACTGGCAAAATGTTAGAGAGAAAAACATTAAGAACACAGCCAGACAGCCTGGAAAACCCACAACAACCATCAGAACCCAGCTGTGAAAGCCTTCAAGAATACATCGAAACTAAAATCCAGGACCAGAAATTGGCCATGACTGATTGCAGAACTGGCTACGGTTCCTGCAACCATTTGCTGCTTTATTAGGAACAGATCCTTCATCAGTGTATATATCTGGATTTCTACCCCGCTTCCTCTGTATGACTGAATGACAGCTGCAAAATTCTATGTAGCAACACACAATAACACCAGACAAAATTCTCAAAACAGTTCACCCACGGGAAACATAATTTAACTGTTGAAAGCATCCCAGTTTTTTTTTAAAATCTTAACAATGCTTCAAAAAGATATTTTGGTGCCAGTGTTGCTACATCTCTAGGTGAAGACTGCACTGTACTCCACAATGAGTCAAACATTTAAAAAAAAAAACACCTTGCTCTTCAGATTTGAGTACTACCAGTCAGCACAAAACATATGCTTCTCACATCCTTGACTGAGAAATGTCTCTTACTTCATTGTCTTTCCCCCCCTTCTTTCCCCTGCTCTCTGACACCTAGCTTTTGGATCCACCATTCCCTGTTGGAAATATTTGTAGAGATTTTCCTGTCCAGAAATAATCTCCAAATTGTAGGCTCCAGCTCCACCAACCAAAACCTCATGAGGCCTTCTGGGCAGATGAGATGCTTCCCTTATACAGTATATTTCTCCTTCACTGAGGAGTTCCACAAGAGTGCCGCAGATACGAAGACAGGGAAGGTGGCGATCATTTTAGATGAGAGAAAATAAGATGTGCTGGAAACACTGGGTGAGTGGTGGTGGTGGTGGTGGTAGGTTGTCTGGCAGGTCTTGGGGCAGAAAAGGGGGAAAAAGAACGAAGCCTCAGGAATGGAGCAAACGAGGTGTACTCTGCTATCCCTTGGCTGGGGAGGAGCCCTGACTCACCCTTCCTTCCACCTCCATGGCCTGCTCTTGCTTAACACATCCATGCAGCTCTCCTCCTGTACCCCCTCCAAGATCTCCAACTGTCCCATTTTGGGAATTTCAATACCTGGGGCTGAGGGAGGCGGTAGGTGGGGCTCCGGGGACATTCGCCCACATCAATATCAGCCATGTTCAAATCGCTGGAAATGCCTGGAAGCAAATGGGGGGAGAGTCAGCCTGAGAAGGAGGGCCTCTCCCTTGCTCCCACCTTCTCTGTTTCTTCCCACAGTCCAGTCCCCCAGGGCCTGCCCTCCCTCCTCCCTCAGGCCTTTGGCTTCTACTTCCTTGTCCAGTATTATGAGCTTGGAAAAATAACCTGTTGGACTCTGGCTTCTTAAATCTTCCAGCCATCAGTGTTGTGGGGTGGGATTCTGGGCGTGGTCACCCAAAAGTAGGATACCCCATGCCTTGCCATTGCCTGCGATTTCCTTCACTCCCCACTCACTTGGGTTTCTTTGCTTCGCACACTTTGATGCCCCTACCCATCTTTTCCATGAAATGCTCCCATGGTCACTTACCTATATCCTTGCGATTCCGCACTCTCATTCGCACCCGGCTCCCTGCCTGCCGGAAGATGCCCCCAACATCAGTATGAGACAGCCTTGCTAAGAGCCCACCATCTTCCGGATGAGAAGGGCCCTCCTCCTGATGGGGCAACAGAGAGCTGGCTGGAAGGAGACAATGGGTAGCTTAATAGAATATTTCATCCCAGCATTTCAGAGGTTTCCATCCTTTCAGATCCAGGACTTGCTGCCAGTCCAGACTAGTCTACTTCTAACCTTTTGTCATTCACGCAGACAGCAAAATGCCTAGAGCCAGTCCTACTCCACAGAGCCTGAGCCTGAGGTGGTTCCACTTGCTTCTGTTGTCTCGGCTGAAAGCATCCTTTGCTGGCCCTCGCCCTGTGCTCTCAGCCTCACTAGAACAGAACACATGGTTTCTCCTCCTCAGGGATCTGGCCAGAAGTGGGAAACCCAAGCAGCAAGTACCATTCAGCAGAAGGTTCTCCTGAACAAACTCTACTGGGAAGGGTAAGGCCAGCATCACGTGCGCTTTCAAGCACTCTAATTATCATTCAGAAATCTCTTCCCACGTCAGTTAATGTGCGTTGCCAATCCTGCTTTTCTTTAAAAATCCCCACCACCCACCCACTCAAGCTTGCACAGAAAAAAAGGTGCTCCTTGAACTGTGTTTTCTGGATGCCGGCCCATAACCACATGTCCTGGGATTAAGCTCTATGCAACCTTCTTCTCCTCGTCTAATCTACCCCCACAATTTCCTTTGCTGTTTGACACTCTGCTCTCCTGTGAAATTGGGGAGGTGGATAGAAGGAATGCTCAGTTCTGTTGCTGTCTGAATACTCTCTTTGCACCTCTATCACTTGGGGCAGTTTGGGTCTTTTCTCTTTCCCCAGAATGCCAAGAACCTAAAAGGAAAACAAGCATATCCAAAAAAAAGGGGACTTCCTGGTCCCAGATAATGCAGGTGCCCCAGCAGTCAGGTGTATTTTCTGCCAGTCCACCTGGCAGAACTGAACTGTTAACTCAGCTGCGGCCCTGGATGGGAAGCGAACCTTCTCACACAACCACATGCCAACACAGGGTTCCATCTCACAAGCAGACACACACATATCCTTAGGTTGTACATGTGTATGAACACCCCATAGCATTCACTTATTCACCCGCTCCTTTTTTTAGTATATAACCCAACAAGATTCTCCAGAATAATTTCAACTATGTTTTCAACTGTACTGGCGACACTTTCAATAGTTTTCTAGCCCAGAAAACACTCTGCGTGAAAATTTTTAAATTGACATGTTAGAGACTTAAGTTTAAATCAAACCTATGGTCCACTCTGCAAAGTACATTTAATGTTCAGGTAGGTGTAATAAGAAATTCTACACAAATCACACAGTTCTAAGCCACACCTTCCAAACAGCTCTGGCCTGAAGAGCAAAATATTCTTTCTTCGGGGGGGGGGGTGTCCCCTAACACCTTTAACCCTTCTTCCACCCCCCACATAGTATTGAGGGGGGTGTACAAAATTCAAACATGCAAGATCTATTTTGTTTTGTTTTTCTTGAACACTAAGATCTAGCAACGGGAGTCAGGTGCAAGATGGGAGGGGTAGAAGAGAATTCTACGCTTAGAATCAAAGAACAGGGTGCCTTTTCAGCTCCTCTGCCCATTTCTCTCACATAAAAACCCACTCCTGATTTTCCTCATGTTAGCAGCCTAATTTTTTGGGGTGGGTGGGTGTTGGGTTGTTAATTTTTGTTTTTCCTACTAAGCAACCAGAAGCCCCTGGTGAGCGATAACAAACCACACAAGAGATTTACCACCAGATCCCAATTCACATTCCTCTCGTCTCCTGAAAGATATTTCAGCACCTTCACACTTTAAAACACTTTGTTCATCCATGTAACCTGCATAACCTCATTCCAACTCCCCAAATTTAAGTAGCCCAAACAAGAACAATCGCCATGCTTTCAAGCCACCTGAAGTAGCTGCCATTCTCTTTGCTGACAGGCATCACCTCTGCCTCCTGCACCTACCTTCCCAATTTAAACAAAACATGATGAAACTGGCACACAAAATCTGCCTTATAAACAAGTCCCTCTCCCCCCTAAGATCGCAATCTCACCCCTGATAACTAAGGAGATCCTTTGTTACCCGTTTGGAAGGAGAGGCATAACCCCCTTTCTTCCCTTTATTTCATGGTGAAACTCCTCCCCTCACCCCACAACCAACTCCAAAACAAAAGTACCAGGAGGTGGATATTTACGCTTGAAGTCCTGGATGTGGCGCAGAAAGGTCTGGACTTGTTCAAACATTTTCAGGGTGGATGGTAAGGCAAGGTAAAGAGGGACGGACTCCCTGCAAAGCCTGCTCCTGCTTTTCCAGCAATTCTTGCTGCTCTGGCTCTTGTTTCCTCTCTGTCCCCCCTTAGGAATTTTTTCCCTTAGCCTGATAAGCCAAGGACTTTCAGGGGAGGGGATGGAGTAGCTGATGTTTAACCTGTTCAGAGCCAGGAGGGACAAGTTGCTTGGTTTGTAAACACTGGCAGAAATTCTGGTTATTGCATTCTCAATAGGGAAACTATGGCTGAGGCACTTCCTGTTCTACTTCCCCAAAGACAAGGCAGCAGGTTGTGTGTGGTGTGTGTGTGTGTGTGTGTGTGCGTGCGTGTGTGTGCGTGTGTGTGTGTGTGTGAGAGAGAGAGAGATGGACAGACAGAGGTGCTTTTGCAAATGATCAGAAACTTACTTTTCCCCCCACCAAGAATTACAGAAGAGGGGAAAACTCTGCCCTCATTGGGGGCGAAAGACAAAGCATTGATCCAGACTACTTTTCTCAAAGAATTCTGGAAACTGTGATGAGGGTGACAGTGACACGTCTCTGCTATCCTTGAATCCCCACCACCAGCACGATCAAACAACTGTTGTTGCCAGAGTGAAAATTTTGGGACAAACCCTCTTTTGTAATTCTTCTTATATCTACAGTTAGACTGAAAAGAACAAGGAGCGAGACTTTTTCTGAAGTGGCAGCTACTTTATAACAAAGTTGTTCTGTTTTAAATTGCAACCTATTCCCCCCCCCAAAAAAAACCACCACAGTTCCTTTCAGTAGATATGTGAAGTGGGGAAGGGGAAGATGCTAAGACAGGTTGATTTTGATTTGGAAAAAATGGCAGTGCATCACTGGCTTTTTCATTTTCTTTAAAAAAGGGTTGGGGGTACTTCTCAGTGATTATGAACCATTTGGAAGATTCTGTAATTGCTTTAATTAAAAAAAAATTGAAGCAACTTGGATCTGTACAAAATCAATGATTCCAATGAACTACACATTAAGCCATGTTACTTAAAACATACAGAATCCATTTGAAGCTCATGACTCGGTGCAAAATTTAAAATGGGGGGGGGAGCAGGCAGTTTATTCCCATCCCTGAGCCTCTGCACTTTCGCCACCTCCTCACCTGCTTTCCCAGCAGCACCACCACCATCCGTTGCTATAGTGATGCCACGGCTGCCTCCTTGCTCTTCTTTGGGACCATCTATGCTTCCTCTGGGCTCCCCAGCCCCTCCTGCTGGCCGGGGCCTCCTCAGCCTCTGGGAACAACGAGCAGGACAGACAAGTACATCCCGGGGTTCAGGGCCCACAAAACTGGTCACGGCTAAAGTGTCACCTTGGGGATCTCCCCAAGAGTTAGGAGCATCTTGTGGAACTCCTTTATTGTAAGAGGAATCAGGCACGAGGTGTTCCCGTCTGAAAGAACAGTTTTCCTGGGGATGTCTTCGGGAGTGGTGACCTGCAGAAACAAGGGTAGGAGTATGGGAGAGCAAGATGGATTAGGGATGAACGAAACTGAATTTATTTCTTCAATCCAGGCCACCAAAAAAAACTGCCAAACCTCACTGAGTAACTATAGTGCTATCTATGAGGCAGGGCTAATTAATTCGTTTTGCTGCCTGACACAGAACACAAACTGCACCCAAAATAAGGCATGGTATTAAGTCACACGATGCAAGAAAATTCCATCTATGCCAAGCAGTGAAATAACCTAATAACTAACAACGTGCTGCCTGTTCATGGTACTAAGTCTGCTACTTGGAACAGCTGACTCCCTCTGCCCAATGTTAGGGCCAGCTCTGCTATAAGGATTGCATCTAATACTTGGAAGCACTTGATTCTCATGCTTGTATACTCAGCTCCAAATATTAAAATCACTCATATTTGTATTTCTGACGAAGTGCATTTGTATCCATCATAACTATAAGTTTGAGTTTGTTGTTAAATTCAGCAAATTGTTAGAAAGTGAAGCGCACTGCTGTAAACAATGGTCGAAGTCCAGCAGTAAATTGGAATTTAAGAGTTAGGCCCATTGAATCAGTGGGGATTTGGTGAGTCAACTCCTCCATAAGCTCCACTGATTCAATGGGCCTACTCTAACTGCAAGTTACTACTGGATTTCAGACAACATCTTAAACTTGGACTACAATTTGACAAGGGTAATTTCCCCCCCCCCCCTTATTTGTGCTAATTAAACCCTCCTAAATGAATAAAGAAACAAATGTAGCTGAGTTGCTTGAGAAGAGGGGGAAATTCCATAGCTGAGTCCAAAGATGGGCAGCCACCCGTCTCCATTCCTGGTTGTCGCTCAGCTTTCTCTCCACTGCCATGGGCAAACCACACAGGTTCTTAATGCTAATTCAGGAACCTTTGTATTTCACCCAAGGCGACAGACAGATCTCTGAGCTGCAGCCAGCCTTTGTGTTTTCAGAACTCGGGATTAACCATTAGTCCTTCCTCACAGTACTTATTGTTAGAGTGAAATCTGATACATGCATTCCGGCCAGAGATTCATTCTCTCTGCAACCTCTACCTTGACAGCGGGACTAACCACAGCCCTCATAACCGCAACATTTGCTGTACTGTTTTTTTTTTTTTGGTTTTTTTTTTGGTACCATCTGAGCCTGAGTAAAGTTGCTGGAACATTTGAAATGCTGCATATTTTTGTGGCATTTTTACTGAGCCCTGATAGAGTTAATGTTCAACAATGTGTTTTGCTTTGTTTTTTTTTTACCCAGGGGTAGGGTGTACTCTGAGAGGATTTTGTTTATTTTATTTAAATCCTTGCAATTCTTAAATACAACGTAAGGTGGCGTATATGTGATTCTCAAGTACGCTTCCCACCACAGCCGTTCAGAACATAGCCTCCTGCCAGCATGCTTGTTTGCTGAATATTTTATATTTCACATCAGTTTTCATCATCCAGTGATCTTTTCAGCAGCTGTCAGATTTACAGCACCAGTCAGCTTTTGACAGCACCTGGCAGCTCACATACCATTGCAGTCAATGATTTGGCAGCATCTTTATATGTAGCTATCCACATCTGACAGAAGACTGGTTTGGACATAAAGCTAAGCCAGATTCTCCCAGCTTGGTGCCCTCCAGTTTTGACTATGAAGTAGCTACTGTCATTCCTCACCAGCAATGTAAAAAAACATCTGGTGGGTAAAAGCTTGGGGAAGGTCACAGTTTAGTGCAGGAGTTGGAAACATCTGGCCCTCCAGATGTTGATGATCTGCGTGTCCTATAATCTTTTCACACTGACCGTTTTGGCTAGGGCTGAAGAGAGTTGCAATTCAACAACATCAAGAGAGACACAAGTTGCCCATCCCAGGTGAAGTGTCCTGGGAAAGAATTTCACATTTTCTCTGGCTTTCACAATTCCCATTTTTCCCTCCAGACAGTGATGGGGAAATGTCAGGAAGCTTTTGCTTCCATTTCATATCAACTACAGCTATAAGTGTGTTCAGAACCTGAACAAATTGTGGCTACTCATACCTATGGATAGCAGACACAAGCCAACTTCAAAACATTGTTTGTGAAGCTGGCTTAAGGTTAACCACACATTACAGTTTTTAAAGCAGGTGTAGGTAATTTGAAAGGGAAGCAGATAAAAATCTAAACATCCATTGAATGTTTTTAATTATTCTGTATTATTTTATGTCTCATCCAATAAGGGTTTTGTCCAACAATTCCACTGGCCTCTACAAATCTTCTGTCAAAGCAATAACTGGGGCCATCCCTCTTCCTCAGCACCCAAAATACCTTTGTAGGTGCACAGCTTCCCTTGCCTCAAATTGCTATTCAGTGCTATTGTGATTAGTGTGTAGAACAAAGTGGTGCAAGTGTCACAGGCAAGATGAATATTTATTTATTTTCAGCATGTATACCCCAGTTTTCCAACTTATGGAACACTGAATGATCAAACCAAGGTGGTTTGCAATCTTGGATCTACTGTAGTACGGGTAGCCGTGTTAGTCTGTGCAAAGCATTACAGGTGAAAACAAAATGTAAACAAGTAAAAAAAGACAAAAATATGGTGGCACTTTAAAAACTAACTTTTACCTTTTTTAATGTAAGATTTAGTGGACAAGTTCACTTTATCAGCTCTTATGTCTGATAAGTGGACTTGTCTACAAAAGCTCACATTAAAAAAATGTAAAAGTTAGTTTTTAAAGTGCCACCACGTTTGTCCTTTGACTTAAAAAAAAATGTTTTCACCTATAATTGGATCTATCGGATCTCATTCATAAATGTGACTTGCAGTGAATGACATGTGTGTTTACTAGTTTAGAGTAGCAAGACAAACATGAGACAGGTTTTGCTGTCCTTCCACAAGAAGAAAAAAACTCTCTCTTCAGACCAGGCTTTTTCTTAGTGATTGGCTATCTGAGAGGGGTTTTAAATAGAGTGCTATACCTTGCTGCTTTGAATCTGCCTTTGGTATTCATTTTGTTTACCATTTTTAGTGTGGTATTTGATCCTTTTTAATATTTGTACACTTACTGCTTTTAAATATTGTCTTTTAATGATGTAAGCCACTTCAGGCTCTTTTTAAGGAAAAAGGTGAGGTAAAAAATACTTTAAATAAACAAATAAATTCTGTTTTTCTGCATGCTGTAACACATCATGTGCTGCTACATGCATGCATGCCTGTGAGTATAAAACTTGTTTATACCACATTAAGGGTTAATACACATGCCATCTGTCCTCTCTGTAATCATTAAAACATTAACACAATACAGTATGATTCTTCTGTTGAAATGGATGGCTGAGGCTACGGTAATAATGGTTTGCCTAAAATCACTTAGAGTAGCTTGTTCCATTGTGTTTCTCGCTGCACCTACACCAAGTGTTAATCAAAATATAAGTATATTGGGGGGGGGTATTGTATGCCAGGGAGCCCCAATGAGGCCACAACTCCCAGGTGTGGGTAACATGACCTGTAAGTTACACGGAAGCCCAAAGGCAGTTTTATTTATTTTATTTATTTTATTTTATTTATTAAATTTATACCCCGCCCCTCTAAACCATGTCTACTCGGGGCGGCTTACAACATAAAATAAGACAATATAAAATGTAAATACTGTAATCATAAAATACAATTAATATATTAGTTAATACAGTTAGATTAAAATTAGCAGAATGGAATGAGATGAGAGAAAGAAAATAAAAGACTTAGCTGACTGGAGGGAAGGCCTGTTTAAATAGCCAAGTTTTAAAGTGTTTTTTAAAAACACCCAGTGAGGGTGCCAGCCGAATTTCTGCTGGAAGGGCATTCCACAGCCGAGGGGCCACTGCCGAGAAGGCCCGGTTTCTAGTTTTTTCCTTCCGAGCCTCTCTTGGTTGCCCCTGTTTGCTGCAAATGAAACCGTGTTGCTGCCACAGCCACCAACACAACCTACACTACCAAAAATCAGCACCAGCACAAAAGGCCTGTATGTTGCCCCCCCCCCTTCCCTTCCCAAGAGGAAGATGTTCAGCTCTGCAGATAAGCAGAGCTCTATGGTGCAAAAGAGCACTCTGGCATCTTCTGGACCATAGAGAGCCCCTTCAGCTGCCAAGTGGAGAAGCTGTGGGGAAATTCAGCCTCACCCCACTGAATTCCAGCTGATGGCTGTTCCTCTGAGTGAGTTCTGAGCCAGTGGGTTACCTTAACCCCAGGAAGCTGCCCACCTATTTTAACGAATTTGCCTGTCATTCCTATTTTCTTCACCTGCTGTACCCAGTGCCATGCAGAATTTGCAGCTACTCTGGATCTAGGACTAATATGACAAGCAAACTGGGAACTTCGTCTTGCAACTAATATTACAAACAGTAATTCCATAGGTAATAAATTACCAGTGCCAAGCTTACAGCCATGTTATGAACCATTAAGTATTAGTGTAACTCAATGTGATTATTTATTGGAATGACGTATTGGATCTCTGCAGAGGACCTCTGCTGTGGCAGAGAATTTGAAACCTAGCTAGTCACACCTGAAGCCACAACCTGCTGCCCTTGATTGCTTCACTCTGTGAGAGTCAAGCCTTGCCATAAACAGAAGCTAGCCGGTTGTCACCTGCTCTGTGCCAAAATTCCAGCGGCGTCGGCCTCGGCTAAGCAAAATGACTTGTGGGGAGAGCTGCTGTTTGTGTTTCTTGAAAAGGTGCTCAAACGCCTCTTAGTAGCGACTTGCCTGCCTGGATGCTTGGCGACAGCAGCTTCTGCTGCTGCATTTTAGGGGACATGACTCAGCACCTGCAGACTTGCCGCCCAGGGCAGAGATACCATTTTGTCAAGGGAAAAAAGAAGGAGAATTGGCAGACATTTGCAGAGGTTTATCACATGCTTTTGAACACTGCCCTTTGGTTTTGTTAGATAATATGCTGGAATTAAAAATCAAAGCAAGAAAAGAAACTCTTGGTTTACTTTTTTTAATGTGCCGTTATTATTGAGAAAGCTGATCTGCAGCACATGGAAAGATGGTCGGAGGGTAGCGGTGAAGGGATGCAGCAACATTTTAATCTATCTAGCTACGGCCCTGCCTCTTTTTGTCGCTCACCTTTCCTCTCCACCAGAAGGATCACATCTCCCGTTCGCGTATGCTCCTGCAAGACACTCTCCACTTCGCCGGGGCTCAGATCGCGCACATCCGCCCCATTCACTTTGGCGATGACATCCCCTTCCTCCAACAAAGGGCATCGCTGCTGGTCCCAGATCTTCACCACCCGAGCCCCTGGCCTGCCCCCACTGAGAGATCCCACTCCAAACCACGGCCCAGAGGGGCTGCGGGGCAAGGGCACTGGGGTGAGACGGCTGCAGGGTGGCCCCCGATGGAGGTGCCGTTCAGCATGTTCCTCTTCATCGCCCAGGCAGGCTTTGGTGCAACAGCGGACGCTGAGTCCACGGGTCCTGCTGCGGGACGGGGGTGGTCCAGCTTCTTGGCCGCAAGCCGGCCCACGGGGGAGAGTGGGGCTGGGGGGCACAGCACCATAAGTTGGTGGAGGGCGCCGGGGCAAGAGAGGCTCCCCATCCGAAAGGCAGGAGCAAGGTGACTGACGATGGGTATACTGGAGGATGCAGTTTCCGTCAACCACTACAACGACATTCACTGCAAGGGGGAAGGAAAACAGAGAGAGCTATCTTTGCCCATGAATGACAGACAGCAGCAATACAGTAGCCCCCTCTTAGAGTCAAGAGGAAGGGGCTGGAACAAATCGCATTTCCTGCCATTAAAAAAAAAAAAATCTCTTCCAGATTTATATGTCAAATATTCTCCAGATGACAATCATCTGCCAAATATTTGTCCAATATTTGATATATCTGCATTTGGCTTTCTAGGATATTTGACAGGCAAAATGGAATGGATTTAATAACTGGCATGCAACGGATTTTTTTTTGTATTTGATAGTAATTAAGAGTTAATAAGCAATGGGATTTAGTATCTGATGGGTGGCAAGCAATAATATTTAGTATCCGACTGCACTTGAATAAGTGTCATGTAATGGGATTTAGTATCAAACAGCAATTGACGGATGGCATGTTGTGGTATTTAGTATTTGAAAGCTGACAGGTTATGAGATTTTGTATTTGCTTATATTGTATCATTGATGTATATGACTGGTTTAAGTGGGGTATATACACATGTAAATAAACAAACAAACAAATAAATGCCTGCCAAAAGCACCAAGAGATGCCAGCACATCTAAAACCATTTCATTGGTGGCAAAAATGTCACATTCAAAATGCACATTTAAATGGTGAAATTGGAAATTTCAGTGAATTTCAAATACCCATTTTTCAGCTCTAGCCAAGATGAGGCACTGCTATGGAATGCAAGGCCATAAACTGGTTATAAACTAGCCATTCATACATTTAGAAGGACTAATATTCTGGAATCGTCTGCTTGGAGCAGTTGCAGGAGCCAAGAAACCCATTGACTGCAAAACAGAATTGGATACATTGGTAACAGGTATATTATGATTGCTAACAGTGCAATCCTATACATGTCTACTCAGAAGTAAGTCTTATTCGGCTCAATAGGGCTTACTCCCAGGAAAATGGGTGTAGGATTGCAACCTAAATCTGATAGATCAGATAGGGCCCTCTGGATATTAAGAACTTGACCCTTTGGCCAAAAGCTGTAGCAAATTTTACTCCCTTCACATGGAGCATCAGCGGTTACCACCACTAGGGATCACAAATTGGAAGGGAGGATATGACAAAAAAGGTCTGGATGACACCTTTAATGTCAAGGGTTCCATTTCCCTGAGGTTAATCTGTTAAGAGAGAGAAAAATTCTGCAGTGGGTGAGGCCAGGACCAAAGCCCTCCTCATTTTATTTCCATGGTTTTCCACCACCATCTTATTTCTGCACCTTCTTCTCTTCTTTTTTCTCTCCCTCCTTGTCCAGCAGAGTTTGGGGAAAGGAACAAGTCATTCTTGCCTGGGGTCTGAACAGACTATTTGAAGAGGATTTTTGAAAGTAGGCCGCAGGCCACCAGAAATGAGGCTCAAGGTCCCAGGTTCCTCCCCGCAGAAATAGAAGGTCTGTGTAATTTCCTCATAGAATATGTCTGAAGCAAAGCTTCACCATGATTACAATCTATTTCTGTATTTCAGGACATGAAACAGAACTTGGAAAACTTACATTTCTGGCTATGACTCCCTAAACCA
Organism: Pogona vitticeps; assembly: GCF_051106095.1. Lineage (NCBI taxonomy): Eukaryota > Metazoa > Chordata > Lepidosauria > Squamata > Agamidae > Pogona > Pogona vitticeps. Next base: position 176,932,713 of record NC_135784.1, on the reverse strand, counting down.
GCAAAGCCTCTGGAGGATTCTTGGAGCGGCAGTCCAGAAAGTAACTTTTCCAAGCTCTGATGTGAAAAAAGTTAACCCTAAGTGATGCAGATCTTATGACTTACAATAAATTGGGATGATCTTTTTTGTTAGAGAAGAGATCCTAGAGATTTCTCTTTGATGAAAAAAAAAACAACACATCAGATTCTACTGCCCAGATTTTAAACCAAAATGTGTTGGATGTAATGCGATTTTTCTAATTTCCACACCACACACATACTTTCCCCAATTCACTATGAGTCTGAGGCTTGCTCCTCTATTCCTCTGTTTATGATAAAAATTTTGCAAGCCTGGTAGTGATACTAGGGAAGGGATATATATATCCCTTCCCTGGTATTACTACCAGGCTTGCAAAATTTCTATATATATAGCGAAGTGAGAGGAGGAGCAAAATACAGTTATAGTCCCAAAACAGACCCAGTAGTGAGTGCAGTGCACTCATGGTCTTACTGCAGTGCACCATTTTGCCCCCATGGGTGAAAAACGTAGCATTTTGGAACACAGTTAAACCCTACTATGGCTCTGTACACTAGTCCACAAAATATTTTCCTAGCATGCCCACGCACACCTGTCCTTTTTAATGTTTGACTTCAAAAGAAAGGCAGGGTAGAGAGGAGGAAAATCACATTTTCTTTCAACTGATTAGCATTTGCCAAAGGCAAATATTCTTTACACACCTATTAGTAAGATCTAATGGTGGCATATGCTCACACAATCTCATTAGTGGCTGGAATACGAGAGGCCAAACTGGGCCCTAAAGCTTTCCATCTCATCCCCAGCATAGATTTGAATCCTACCTCTCCCCACTATAATTCTGTACTTCCGCCATTTCTGTCCAGGCTAAGAATCCAGCCTAAATGGTTGCTAAGAGCCCTCTGTGGTAGTGTGGAGAGGCCTAGGCAGAGGCTTCCTTTGAAGCATATTGTCAAGGAGAAGCCAAGGGACGAGGAAGGGGTAATGAGCAGTACCTGAGCAGAGTTGGATGGCCAGTGGCCCTCCAGATACTTTTTGGACTACAACTCGCAGCAGGCCTAACCAGCATAGCCCGTGATGAGGAACGCTAGGAGCTGCAGGCCAACCAACCTCTGGAAGGCCACCCTTGGCTCACCTCTCGCCTCAAGGAAAGTCTCTGAGGCAACTCTTCATGTTATGTGGGAGAAGAGGGAGTAAAAAGCCCTTCATCTCCATCTTGGCTTGGGTGGGAGTTAATTAGAGCCCATTAGCAGTGGCCACTCAGAGCTTGCTCAGTTGAAAATATAACACACAGAGAGAGCTTCTACTAAACATCATTTTCTGTCCAGAATCTCACCCCAGCCCCATCCTTAAGCTGCCTTATCTTATCTGCATCTTCCCCAACTACTCCAGCACTCACCTCCTGCAGCTGGAGTAGTCTCTGTTGCAGGGATACGAGCCTCACAAGTCACCTGAGGACTTTGCCGGGTACTGCAGCTTTGGGAAAGGGAGCAACAAGGAGACACACGCATTAGGTGGGAAGGGTTCTCTCCCATCCTTCCCCCCCCCCTCCTCTTTTCCATTTACCGGCCGCTCTCAGGTTGAGGAACAGAGAGTTGGACTGACCTGATGCCACAGGGTTCTATCCGTTCGGATCCCCAATCATGAACGTGGGGGCCGGCACCCCCCATGACTCCCCCACAGTCAGCACAGCCAGGGATCTCACTTCGGGGGCCCAAGTTTAGCCCCCCACACCCAACCGGGGGGCTGCGCAGGGCCCCCAGAGGTTGCCTCACTTTGCCCTGCTGGAAGACACAAACATGGAAAGGATTCAAATTCGGAGGCACTTTGTGAGCAGATAACAGGGCTCCACAGGGACATTTTGGCCACCTGAGGCAGAACAGCACAGGACAACCCATCCCCGTTGTCAAGGTGTGTCAGGCCCACTGGCAGTCAAGTACATTTGACAGCTAAGTTAGTAAAAATGAAAATGAATTTCAAATAATTATAATTGCCATATTTTCTTGAGAGCCCAAACCACCTCCTGAAGTTGCTTACTCTTATCAGGACAACCCTGGTAGAATAGTGACTCCCACTATAAGGAATCGTGGGGAGCCATGAAAGGCTTCCAGATCCACTCTTGTGCTGGTCAAGTTTCAAATTATCTGAGAGGACATTTCTGGGAATGGAGACACTTTCTTCTTTCCTATACTCTGCCTACGCAGGTGGCCTGTTGGTTGCTTTACTATCAGCCTACCCCATTTGAAATGGCCAAGGCGTCATCAGGGTGCACAATGGCCACAATCCATCATTGCCAATACAATGGGTGACTATGCAACCAATCTCCATTCCACCCAGACATCCCATGGCCTTTTCTAAACTCCTCTATTCAGGCTAGCTCCTGTGGCTCCAAAACCTCATCACACAGTTGTTCAACGTGTGGAGACATCATGTCATGTGAACCCTAGGTAGGATGTGGAAAGTTACTAATTGTAGGCCACCATAGGACTGTCCTGTGGAAACCCTGTCTTTTCCATATGGACATCTGGTAAAGTTCTACTCCAGCTGCCTCCATTTTGAGGCGTTCAAGTTACTCTTTATTTACCAGGAAGATTCCTATTCTAGTTCAAAACCTGAACCACTCAATGTAGCCTCCAAACTCAGTTCAAAACAACAGCATTTCTAAACTCTATGTGCTTGGAGCAGAGCTTTCTTCATGGTGACACCGCAGTTATGAGACATATTATGTTTTTTTCTCCTTACTCTCTTACATGTCGACTAAGTAATCATAAGAGAAGGGAAATTCTGTGGTAAAGAAACTGCCTCTTCCTGAGCCTTGCTGAGTTGTGCTGAACAGGGATGAAGCAGCAGGGGCATTCATCCCCTGATTGACCCATGGATTAATTTTTTTAAAACAGAATCCCTCCCACTGACACTAATGAAAGAAGAAAGAAGAACACCAGCTCCAGGACTGGCATTTTCCTTCAGTGTTTCTGGGGCACATCTGAGGAACAATTAGGAAGGGAGTTTGGCTCTAGCAAATTCAAATGCTCTCCATGATATCTCCAGAGGCTGATTTTTGGCCTTACCACTTACAGAGCACCATGTGAGGTACATCAACAGAACTGGGACTTTCTGTTGCAGTGGAATATTTAACAACAAATCACCTTCCTCTTGGCATCCAGTTGCTCCCACCCCCCAACTATCCTAAGAGCACAGGGTTCCTCGTTTATGGATTGTTCCCGGCTCTTAAGGATAAAACCAACAGAAGGAACCACCAGAAGGAGATGAGAGGAATCTTATACAGTAATGGGATGAATATTCTATTCATACTGATCTTATGGATTCCTATTCTCTCTCTCTCTCTCTCAATGAGTGTATAACTACTCATTTCCACACCCAAATAATTAAATACATAACTGAGTACAAGCTGTGTTGGCAAGAATTTTGAAGAACTGCAATATGCTCTCCCTGCTCTCCACCAGGTGCTGTTTCTTCCTAGGCATAACTAGGGCCATAGGTCAGTGTTAGAACACACGCTTGGCACATGCAAAGCCCAAGATTTAATTTCCAGTTACAATCATCTCTATCTGGGGAGAGACTTTTAGCCTGAGATGATGAAAAATTGCTGTCAGTTGTAGCAGAACAGGTTGGGGGAGGCTGGAGTAGACAGTACTCAGCTACATCAAGATCCTAAGTCAATGGAGAGAGCTGATGGGACCTGTAGTCCAGCAATATTTTGGCCATGTTTTCTCCATTTGCAGGCTAAATGGAACAAAGAAGCTTCATGTGTTTTTAAACCCACTTTTAAACATTCTGAAGAATCGTTTCTTTGTTTCCAACTTGAGAGGTATCGTTGATTTTTTTGAAAATTATTTTAATTGTATATTTTATATAGTTTTAAAACTACCATGCTCAGTATTAAACTGGTTATTGGTTTAAGTAAAGAAAAAGCCACCCCTAGATAATATGAGAACAGACAATATTGATAACGTCACTATGATATTAAATAAATATTCTCTGCCTACACAGAATATCCTCAGCATCCCTCACAGACAGACACAGATGTAGATACTGTACATAAACATATACAGTGGTGCCCCGTATAGCGAGGTTAATCCGTTCCGGATTAACCCTCGCTATACGGAATCATCGCTAAACGGGTAGGGGAAAGGTATTGGAATGCATTAAACTTCGTTTAATGCGTTCCAATACCTTCGTTACTTACCCGTTCAGCGAGGATTCCAGGTGCCGGCAGCCATTTTCGCGCCTTCGCTAAGCGAGGGCAGGGCGCGAAAACGGCTGCCGGCAGCCATTTCCGGGCTTCCGGCAGCCATTTTGGAACCGCCGATCAGCTGTTCGGCGGCTCCAAAATGGCCGCCGCAATACCCGATCTTCGCAATGCGGGTTTTCCCCATTGCAAAGATCGGGTATGTTTCCGTATAGCGATCCCGAAAAAGGGATTGCTATACGGAAACATCGCTATACGGTGCACTCGTTAAGCGAGGCACCACTGTAAATACAGCTTGCTCTGCAAACATACCACCACACTCTTGCAGGAAGAGATAATATTATCCAGGCCATAGTGCTGGCTATACAGTGAAAAGTTGATTTGGATCTCAGAAAGCCAATATGGCATAATGATTTGAATGTTGGATTTCAGTCAGGAGACCCAGGTTCAAATCCACAGTTACCCATGAAAATCACTGACTGGCCCTTAGGTTACTTCGCCATATTTCAACTTTCTAGGGGGGCAAAGTCTGAAAATGAGGAGGAAAAAAGCAAAGTGTGCTGCTTATACACGGTCCCATAGCGCTTCAAGCACTCTCTGGGTGGTTTACAAGTTAATTATGCAGGCTACACATTCCCTTCCCCCAGGTGAGCTAGGTACTCATTTTACCGACCTCGGAAGGATAGAAGGCTGAGTCAACCTTGAGCCGCTACCTGGGATTGAACCCCAGGTCGTGAGCACAATTTTGGCTGCAGTACAGCAGTTTAACCACTGCGCCACGAGGCACAGTGGTTAAAAGCCACGTATGTCTTGGAGGGAAAGTGAGATAGAAAATGTCATAGATAAAAATAATGGCTTCCCTTTGTTCTGTGCGGGGCACAATTGGTCTGGAAGAACCAAACAAAACTGCTATTTACTCCAAGCCCTGAAATCAAGCATGATATTTGAGTGCTACTGTAAATATTCAAGGCAGTTTCAGTACAATGTAATTGCACTGTTTGGAAATCAGTCATGTAAACACAAATGAAACGAATACATTTTTGAATAAGAAAAGAAACAGCACCCTAGAAAGTTAAAATGACTTTGTGAACATTTGGGTATACAACGTAGATGGAGGTTACCATAGTATTTCCAGATTAACAGTAGACTTGCAGTTAGAAATTTCCTTCGAGATTCTGAATTTGAGGAGGATCATTTAGGGCTACTTCATAAACTCCTCTTAGACGTCACATGAACGTGTGGAGAGACCGAGCTGAGATTCTGTGTACCTAATTTTTCTACATCGATTGCATGCTTTGCAATCAATTCTCATGTGTAAAGCTGAATAAGTACAGCGCGCTTCCCATATATCTGGGATCCTTGAAAAGTAACTGGATGCACAGGGCTCTTTTCATACCTGGTTTTGAATGTGTATGGATCAGGTAATTGGCTTGCTCCTACTTTTCCTTTTCCACCAAGGCTGGCCCTACCATTAGGCAATTTAAGGCAATTGCACCGGGCAGCAGATGTTGTGAGCTAACAGTGGAAGCCTCCTGGACATTCCTCCTGGTCTCTGCAGCTGTTTCCATCTGCCAGAGGACAGCTCTGTGTACGCTGCACCATCTGTCCCATTAAACTAGCCTGCTGCTGGACGTTATGCCACAACAGTGTTCCAGTTAAGATGCAGCTGGCACTCCAGACAGCCTCTGTACATAGAATGGGGAAATGATGGCATCACATCCTTCTTCTTAGGCAGCAAAAAAGGTCTTGGGTTGGCTTCGTTCACTACACTGTCACACATCTGCAGGGACCTATAGAACTGATAGGAACAAAGGGTAATGGTGTTTTGGATCTGGACTGCTTCAGCCTGCAGAGGAAGGAGTTCTAACATTCAAATACTAGTAAACTAATAAAGCTTATGTCCCTTCATACTAAATGCTAGCTTTGTCAGGAGGGATAAGTTCCTAGCCATCCTTCCAGTGGACTAGTTTTCTGTCTGGGATGAGGACATTCAAAGCTGTACAATTTTATTTTATTTTATTTAAAATATTTATATGCTGCCTTTCTTTTCAAGGATCCAGGGCAGCTTACAAATTGGGGGGAAAACATTCTTTTATATGACACAATGACAGTATTTTCTATGTAAGTTATTACCCACTTCCAAATTACTCCTGACAGATAACCAACAATAAGTGATTTAACCTTTGGTTAGATCAACATTTGAGAAATCCAGTATATAGCATAGTCACTATAATGGCCATGGTAGTTATAACATGGAGCTACAGTACAGGAAACCCTTTGTCCAAGTATTGTGCTACTACCAATTGTGTACTTATGTTGACAAGACACTGATAAATAACATTGTCCTATCTTACAGGACTGTTCTGACAATTATTCAGACAACATTCGCAAAGTGCGTTGCACTACCAAAAAATAAAACAAAACACCACACTGCTTTATTTCATGTATAGGATTATGATCATTTTTCAGTTACAAAGACGCCTTCAAATTGGATGCTGTCACCCTAGCTAAGGCTGGACCCCAGATGCACAACATTTTGCTTGTTTTATATCACTGTAAATTGGACACGAATGGTTTCCCCACCCCCACCTCCCAGAATGCCTTACAAATAGGTTTGCATAAGAGTAAAGCCTGCATATAGTCAGTGTACTGATGACACAAAACAGGCACAAGAAATCCAGTAAGTTCATTCCTATCAAAACACACGATGAAACAAACCCACTCTTTTTCTATCTCTTGTTCCCTGAAAACAACATGAAAATAACTTTCTACTGTACACAGATTCCTCATTCCCTGGATCCACTCTAGGCTTTCGACAAATAGTACTGCAATACCTTGGAGGTTATCAGTGCTCCGGAAATTTCAAAGCCTCCTTCTTACTAGCTACTACAACGCTGGATTCTACAGGATGGATGTAACAGGATTGTCTTATTGCAGCACACATTCTCTTCTCACCTCTATGCTGTGTTTCATTCGCTATTTTACCAACCAGTTCCTGAGTGTGGAGAGAGACAGAGATAAATATCATCTCATGCTGGTCTTTGGATTTCATTATCTTGAGTCATATGCACACACATATATAAATGGGTGTCTGTATGCATATGACTCAAGAGAATCTCTCATCATCATCAGGAAGATCATTCCGTTCTGAGAAATGAAGGCATTGTCCGGGCAAGAGGAAAGGAGGGAAGGGTTTGTGGCTGGGCAGTGAGGGGAAAGAAGGGCGGCTTCTCCGAGCGAGCTCCGTTGGGTCCTAATGATCAGGGGAACACTCTATAAAACAGGCTGCTCCCCTTGAGACCAGAGGCTCCCAAAGGATCAAGGGGAGGGGGAGGGAAAAGACTCCCATTTCCCAGAACAGAGACTGACCAGCAGCACTTCTCTGCTCAGGCTGACCGTGCAGATGGGGAGCAAACTCTTTCCCACTGTCCTGCACAAGCATATCATCTCCTCTGCCTCCCACCCACCCGCCGGCATTCCTGCATCTGCAGTTTTTCTAGAAATCCTAAGGATGGGGCTGGGACCTCCCGCCATTCCTCGCTGTGTCCAGACCGCTGCTTCTTCCTTGGCAATCATGACTGAGCTAAAGCCACGCTGCCTGCTGGAGTATGGAGTATACAGGTCCATCCAGGTTAATCCCTCCCTGCACTCATGCCTTCAGCTGTCTGCCTGGTGGTAACCCCTTGTGGGTACCAGGGCTTGTGCAGGTAAGTAGGTAACCGGGAGGGAGGGAGGGAGGGGGGGCTGTGTGCATCCATTCCCCTGATGGGAAAAAGAAAAAGAGGCTCTGGGAAGGACTCAACACCCACCTACTATTCGTCCTTAACCCCCCCCCCCCCGCATCTCCCTGTCGGCCTTGTCACATCCTGTCCATCACTCTCCCCCCCCTCCACTCTCCCTTTGCTGGGCTGTCAAACCCCATTCCTTCTCTCCGCATCATCCCTTCACCTTTCTCCTTCTTATGCTGTCTGCCTCCCTCCCGCCCTCCCACCCGGCTGCCAACAGCCACCCCTCACAAAGAGCATCCCGGGCACCCCCCCCCGCCCTCCTCTCCGCCGCAACCCACTCCATTGCAACCCGGGATACTTAGCTGCTCTCGTCCTCCTGTTGCCCCGCTGCAGCCCCCCTGCAGAGTAGGCTGGGGAATCCAATTAGAAGGGCTCATCTCCCAGCCATCGCCATGGTGGGGAAGGAGAGGAGGCTTAGGGACGGGGGGGGGGGGGCAGACAGGGAGGGAGGGAGGGAGGGAGGGTATGGTTTCCTCCTTACCTCTGTGGATGCGCCCGCCGCCAGCGCGGTTGTGACTTTGCCCCAGTCCCCGAGGTCTGGGATTCCCTACCTCCTGAGAGTACCCCCTACGAAGAAGCCGCGGCAGCGAGCAAGCAGCTCACGAGAAGGGAGGGCGAGGATCATCCACCTTGGCGCCCGCGCGGAGCCTGCCCGAAATAGCTGCGGCAGCAGCGAGCAGGGGGAGGGACCACCGGGCGGTAGTCACGACAACGGGCATTGCTACCCTCTTTCTCCTCCTCCTGCCTCTCAAAAGTGATGCGGCAGGGAGAAGCAGACAGACAGGAGAGCGGGCCAATGGAAGAGCGCAGCTGCAGATAATCCGCAAGGCTGGGTGGGGGACATCCACCGCCAGCCCCCCCTCCACCGCTGCCACGCGGCTTTTATCCTCTAGAGGCCGCTGGCGCTCAGCAAGGACAGCCCCTACCAAGCTTGCAACACATTGCGATATAGGTAGTTATTTAGTTAGCATGAATTGGATTCCTGTTTTTAATGTTTTTCTTTTCTCAATTCGTATTTTTCTTTCTTAACAACAGCAACACCTTTGGTTTGGGAAACAATGCAATACACAAGCGCTCCCCAGTTCCGGTAATTTTGAACATGTGTCCCATCTAATCACTTATCCCCCTTTCCCCTTATTTATTTATCACACGGAGCCCAATCTTAGGTACTGTATACAGTATTTAATCAGAAGAAACCCACTGGCTCAATATGTGTGCATGTTATGCTCTGTCAAGTATCCACGGAGTTATTAACTCAATGCATTGTCCTTACTGTCTATTTTGATTATTCTTTATTGTTATATGATTGCAATTGCTTTATCGGTTTGTTAACTGCCCAGAATAGTGCTTCACATTAAATTGGGAAGTATAAAAGTGAAAGAAAGAAAGAAAGAAAGAAAGAAAGAAAGAAAGAAAGAAAGAAAGAAAGAAAGAAAGTGTGGGGTTCTCCATTATTATGTTAAATAGTCATGCATTATTCATGTTGTAGGCGGGGGTGGGCAATTAATTTCTATAGGGGGGGCACATAAAAAATCTGAACAGTGTTCAGGGACCGAACTAACTTTACTTAAAATGAAACAGTGATGCTATGATTCTTTTTATTTTAAACTTGTTAATCTTCACAAATACTAAAGAGGTTTTTTGTGGCATGTTATAGATAAGCAACTGACCAACTTTAGACAAAAAGCTATACAGTAAATGGTTTTGATGTTCAAAATTGTCCGCAGGGCGAACAGAAGCGGCTCGCGGGCTGTACGTGGCCCTCGGGCCGCACTTTGCCCAGGTCTGCTGTTAGGTCAAGTTGAGGGTTGAAGGTGACCTGTTTACAGCTATGGTGTCATCATGGATAGAGTGTCAGGCAGGAATTCATGAGGCCTTGAGTGAGGAACTTAGAGGAGTAAGCAGGAGCTTAAAAAATAATTTTATTCTGAAAGGTTTCAAGGCCCCCTTGTACTAATAGTCAACTACCCATTTTCTTTAAAGATACTCCTGAAATTATTCATACCTGAGTGTCAATTAAGCTATTGATAGGAAAAAATATGTCCTGTGACTGAGGATGTCACACTTCAGGTAACAAGTGATCCCCAGGATTTGGGATCTGTTTCTTTGATTTTCTAATGGAAGCAGGCTTTCAGGTCACGCTAAAGGTTTCTTTGGGTATTGTTACGAAGGCTGGTTGTGGAGCCAGAGGTTGGGAGTTGGATCTCCCACTGTGCCTTCAGGGAGGAAGAGCTGGCCTGTGTCGCCTTGGGCAAGCTCATGACATGACAAGCAGAGCTTGAGAAAGTTGCTTTCTTTGCAGCTCCCACAATTCTCCTAACCAGCCTAGCCATAGGTCAGAAACCTCCGATGTCAGAATGAGGTCACAATCTGGTCTGTATCTCTGCAAACTGAGAGGCAGTCAGGCTGAGCCTTCCTCGGGTCAGGATGCATCTTCCTGTAGGCCAATGTTGAGAAGCAGAGCCAAGAGAAGGGGGGGGGGGGGTAAAAAAAAAAAGCAGAGCCTGAGAGTGAGGAGTCAGTCAGAGTCAGGGAGAGAGATCAGAGTGGAGTGAGAGATAGAGTGATATTTGGGAGATCTGAGGTGTGATTAGTCAGAAGAGTGTATAATAACTGTAAGATCAAACAGAAGATTGTTATTGATGATTTATAAACCTGAAGAAGATACGTATAAATAATTATCAAAACATCTGTAATCAAGAAACCTGTTTTATTTAAAAGACAGGGATGAATGGACCTTCATCTTTCTTTAGAAAAGTATGTTGATTTAGTGATAACTGGTGGCAGTATGTGAAGAGGAGTTTGGTTTGCCTTCATGTGCTCAGTGGTTGGAAGATAACCAACAAAGGGGCAAACGCCACAAAAAGAAAGAAATTGTGGACAGGTAAGAAAAATATAAACAGAAATTATCTGTTTCTGGAAATATTTAGAACAGTAATATATTTAGAACAGCAATGCCCCCACCCCAAGTGAGTTCCCTTGGCCAAGCAGGGATTTGAACCCCCGTCTTCTAAGCCCATCACTGTGTCCACCACACCCTGTGAACTGTACATTTTTAATCATGCAAAAAACAAAAAAAAAACCAAGAACAGATCCCTTCCTGCTTAGATTTGGCAGGAAAATGGCATAAAGCCTAAAATTAAAAAAAAAATCAGTCAAAAAGCCTGGGTGAAATTTTATTTATTTATTTATTTATTTATTTATTTATTTATTTATTTATTTATTTGTTTGTTTGTTTGTTTGTTTGTTTATTTATTTATTTATTTATTTATTTATTTATTTATTTATTTATTTATTTATTTATTTATATGCCGCCCATCTAGACATAGTCTACTCTGGGCAGCTCACAACATACAAGATAAAAACAATTTAAAATATACACAGTTTTACATAAATAAAAACAAAGCGATATAAAATATAAATTTACAGATTTACAATTTTAACAATTAGTTTAAAGCAAACAGTCCCAAGATGGCATGAATCAAAAGAAAAGAAATAAGAAATAAGAGTCACTTAACTGACTGAAGGGAAGGCCTGCTTGAATAGCCAGGTTTTCAACTGGCTTTTGTAAATGCCCAGCGAGGGTGCCAGGCGAATTTCGGTAGGGAGGGTGTTCCACAGCCAAGGGGCCACCGCCGAGCAGGCCCAGTTTCTTGTTTTTTCCTTCCGGGCCTCCCTCGGCGTCAGACCTCTCGACCATCCCTACTGGCTATGTCGAGTGATTCGGGTAGATCTGGGTGGGAGAAGACTATCTGCCAGATATTGAGGTCCCAAATCGTTTAGGGCTTTATATGTAATCATTAACACTTTGAAGTCAACGCGGAAACGGGCGGGCAACCAGTGCAAAGTAGCCAGAGTGGGGTAGATATGCTGATATTTTCTCACCCCTCTAAGAAGCCTGGCTGCCGCATTCTGGACCATCTGAAGTTTCCGAGTCAGCCTCAAAGGTAGCCCCACGTAGAGTGCATTACAGTGGTCTAATCTCGAGGTTACGAGCGCGTGCACTAGAGAAGTGAGGGTCCCCCCATCAAGATAAGGTCGCAGCTGGGCAATCCACCATAGATGAAAATAGGCAGAGCGGACCACGGACGCCACCTGGGTTTCCATGGTAAGTGTCGGGTCCAGATGTACCCCCAAGCTGCGGACCTCACTCTTTGCGGCAAGAGTCATCACCCCCAAAAGAAAGGGAGTTACCTATACCGCTGATGGAAGGACCGCCCACCCTCAAGACCTCCGTCTTCTCCGGGTTCAGCCTCAACCCATTTGATTGCATCCATTCCAATACAGTCTCCAGGCAGCGCTGAAGGGACGGGACGGCATCCGCTGAGGTAGATGAAAAGGAGATGTAGAGCTGTGTGTCATCAGCATACTGGTGACATGATGCCCCACACCCCCACACCCCTAGCAGCCTCATATAGATGTTAAACAGCATTGGAGAGATGATCGACCCCTGTGGAACCCCACAGTTGAGACTCCACAGGGCCGAGACACACTCCCCAAGCTGAACTCTCTGGGGATGGTCCTCCAAGAAGGAACGGAGCCAGGCAAGCGCCAGGCCACCAATTCCCAACTCGGAGAGCCTCCCCAGGAGGATACCGTGGTCAACGGTATCAAAGGCCGCCAAGATGTTGAGGAGGACCAACAAGGATATATTGCCCCCATCGGCCTCCCTCAGCAGGTCATCCAACAGTGCGACCAGTGCCGTCTCTATACCGTAGCATGGCCTGAAGCCCAACTGGAATGGGTCCAGGGCATTGGTTTTGTCCAAGAGCGCCTGGAGCTGATCTGCCACCACCTTCTCAACCACTTTGCTAAGGAAAGAAACATTGGAGACGGGCCTATAATTGCCAATGTCGTCCGTCGCCAAATTTGGTTTCTTCCTAATGGGCCTAATGAGTGTCTCCTTTAGGGCAAGGTAAGCCCTAAAGGAGACACTCTCATGGTATCCTGAAGAGACCCATTAATTATTGCAGTGGCCCATTTGGTTGTTACGGGCCTGGCTGCTTTGATTAGCCACGCCGGGCAAGGGTCGAGAGAATAGGTGGTGGCCCGACAGCAATCAAGTGCCTTGTCCACCAAATCTGGTGTCACAGGCTGAAAGGAGCCAAGAATTACCGGGCAAGGCAGAGCGCTGGACATCTCTGCTTGATCCATTGTATTTAAAAAAGGAGAAAGGTCACAGCGGATGGCCTCTACTTTGGATTTTTAAAATGCTGCAAATTGGTCAGGTGAGATGCTAGTGGGAGGCCCTTCACCCAGACCAATTCCGGATAGATCGCGAACTATACGGAAAAGTTCTGCCTGCTGATTGGAAGCTTCGCTTATCTGGTCAGCGATGTAAGATCTTCTAGCAGCCTTTACCTTGGCTAGGTAATGGTTAGTTGCAATCTTGACAGCAGTCTTATTATAATCTGTCAGTTTCTTCCTCCAAATGCACTCTAGCTGTCTCCTTATTTGCTTCATCGCTCGTAGATCCTGATTATACCAGGGTCCTGGCCGAGCTCTGCTCCTGAGAGGGCATTTGGGTGCGATCGTGTCAACAGCCCTAGTAGCGGAAGAGAACCAGCCATCGACCAGGGCTTTGACAGGAGCGCCACACAGTTCTGCTGGAATCCCTCTCATGGTATCCTGGAAACCCATTGGATCCAGTAACCTTCGAGAGCGGACCATCAAAATAGATCCATGCTCCCTACGAGGAGAGAGCGCCATTGCGAGGTTACATTTTATTAGGTGATGGTCTGACCATGACAAGGGGACTGACACAAGGTCAGTCACCATCAGACCACGCTTACTACACTCGGTGGAAAAAACCAGGTCGAGCATGTGGCCACCCATGTGCGTGGGGCCGTTGACATGTTGGGATAAGTTCAAGGAAGCCATGGTTTCCAAGAACTCAAGAGCTGGACTGGATACCTCTGCTTCCGCATGGATGTTGAAGTCACCCAGGACCAAAAGTCTTGGGGACTCCAACAGTGCCGTGGAGACAAAGTCCGCCAGCTCCGGTAGGGAAGTGGCTGAGTTACGGGGGGTGTGGTAGCCCAGCAAGATCCCAATACCATCCCGGGCCCCAATCCGCACATGAAGGGCCTCCAAACCTGGCTTCATGACCGAGGAGCACCTAGTAACCGCTAGAGATTTTCTATAGACAATGGCAACTCCCCCCCACCCCTCCGGTCTGCCCTGGTGCTGGACTGCATAACCTGGAGGACAGGAAAGGGTCAGAGGAACCCCTCCTTCCCCACCCATCCAGGTCTCAGTTATGCACGCGAGGTCTGGATACTCCTCCAGAATAAGATCTTGAATAAGCTGGGATTTGTTGGATACAGACCTGGCGTTCAACAGGACCAGGTTCAGAGTAGAGGGCCAGCTAGGCTGCCTACTTCGATATTGGCAGTTGGTCACAGTGCCAGAACAGTGAACAGCCTTCAAACATCTGTTCACTGTTCTTCTAACATGAGTATGCACTGTGCCAGCGCCATATCTCCCTCTTCCCGTAATCACCGTGAAGTTAGAACCCTCGCTGGGCCGGCAGGCCTAACTCTCCATATCAGTCAAGAAAGTAGAAAGAAGGGGAAGAAGAAGAAGAAAAAACACCAAACAGTAATAAAAAATTACAAATACAGTCAAACAATAAACATTACTAACAATAAAGATTAACAATAAACAATAATTGTAACAATGAGCATAAACCAGATTAAATTAAATTAAAATAAATTAAATTACCCCTTCGTATAGTCCTATTCCACCTCACTCGGACATGGACCTTTTTCTGTCCTGGTGTTTCAACAGTACAGTAGATATTAAGGTTGTAGAGGGGAGAGTGCAGTTCTTATGCAACTGGCATGCTTCAGCAGGGAAGAGAGGGAAACATTGTAGCACGAAGGTTAAAGCTAGTAGAAGTGTTCCTGTTGCCCTTCTCTTCTCTCGGAGAACAGTTTTTACTAGTTCTAACAAGGTGACTCGCCGATACCACCAGCAGTAGTGGCCTAAGAGAGGCAGATGTCTCATTCCAGGGTGGATTTCCAGCTTCCACGGCCAGGTTCTGGGATCGCTGTCTGACAGAGCCCCGGGCATAGCAACCTACTTCGCGAGACCTTCTGGCATCCCCGAAGTTGCACAGTCGTCCCAACAGCCTCCAGCCGTGCCCCCTTATTCTGAACAGCATCCTTCCGAGCTCTGCTCGCCAACCAAGCTCCAGCCCCCGTATATCGAGCTCAGCGTCGGTCTTTCTTCTCCTGCACACAGTTGCCCCGCTGGTTGTCCTGCAGTACAGCCCCCTGTTGTAAGCACCGAAGCACCACCACTTCTTTGAAAACCCGCTCGCTTCCAACTCCCCTCACTTCTTCGAGGTCTCAGAGCTGGTGGGTGGGGGGTTTCTTCGAGCCTCGCAATGCAGACACCAGGCAAAACGGACCGAAGCCGTGGAGAAAAACGCTCCCGACCAGCTACCTGTCTGCCATCTTTATGGCTTTAAATACTCTTCAAAGTGCTTCAAACATAATCCAGTGGCTAAAGTTCATCAGTAACTTACCCATATAAGGCTGGCAATGTCACCAGCCATAGCAGTTTTTCAGAAATTGATTTAATTTAACCATTTCAAGTCACTAAAACTGCTGGATGGCTCAGTGGTGTAGTTACCCTGGTTGGGAGTTCGATTCCCCACTGTGCTAACTTCACAGGGATGGACTTGATGCTCCATAGGGTCCCTTCCAGTTCTGTTGTTCTAAGATATAGGACCACTAGGATGATTTTACCACCAGCAGCAATTTTCAAAAA